>NC_053437.1:34773334-35096353 GCF_007990345.1 Gossypium hirsutum
CACTTTGAACACACAACTCAAATATCTGACCAAAGTCAGGATCATTAACATATAAATCTTTCAAGTATGCAAATCCAAGCAACTTAGAATCCAAATGATTAATTAAAGCAAACCTACGTGATAGTGCATCCACAACAACATTTTCTTTTCCTTGTTTGTACTTAATTACATACGGAAAGGACTCAAGAAATTCCACCCACTTTGCATGTCGTTTGTTTAACTTGGTTTTTCCTTTCAAATGCTTCAAGGCTTCATGGTCCGTATGTATTACGAACTCTTTCGGCCAAAGGTAATGCTGCCATGTTTCCAACACACGAATCAAGTCATACATCTCTTTATCATAGGTTGGATAGTTGGGTGTAGCCCCATTGAGTTTTTCGCTGAAGTAGGCAATTGACCATCTATCTTGTGTCAAGACCGCACCTATACCTATCCCTGAAGCATCACACTCCACTTCGAAAGTTTTGTTAAAGTCGGGTAAACTCAACAATGGAGCGTTAGTCAAACAATTTTTAATTTTGTTAAAAGCAACTTCTTGTTCATCATTCCAAGTAAAAGGAGAATTTTTCTTGATAATACATGTTAAAGGAGTAGCTATGGTATTGAAGTTCGACACGAATCTCCTATAGAAGCTTGCAAGGCTGTGAAAGCTTCTAACTTGACTAATGGTCATCAAACGAGGCCATTCTTGGATCGCTTTGATCTTCTCTTGATCCACCTCTAAGCCTTCTGCACTTACAACGAAACCTAAGAAAGCGACTTTGTCAGTACAAAAATTACATTTCTTAAGATTCGCATATAACACTTCCTTTCGTAAAACCTCTAAAATAGCACGCAAATGTTCAATATGATCAGCCAATAATTTGCTATAAATTAAAATGTCATCAAAGTATACCACGCAAAATCAGCCAATAAAAGATCGCAAAATGTGACTCATCAACAGCATAAATGTGGTTGCTGCATTTGTGAGGCCGAATGGCATCACTAGCCACTCATACAAACCATATTTTGTTTTAAAGGCTATCTTCCACTCGTCCCTTCTCACACGGTAATTTGGTGATATCCACTCTTCAAATCAATCTTGGAGAAGAGTTTGGCACCACTAAGCTCATCAAGCATGTCATTGAGTCTAGGAATAAAGTGACGATACTTGACAGTGATTTTGTTAATGGCTTAGCAGTCCACGTACATTTTCCACGAGCCATCCTTTTTAGGCACCAACAGAACAGACACCACGCAAGGGCTTAAACTTTCCCATATGTAGCCTTTCTCCATCAAGTCAGCCACTTGTCGTTGCAACTCCTTAGTCTCCTCAAGGTTGCTTCGGCAGGCTGTACGATTTGGGATCGTAGCTTTAGGCACAAAGTCAATTTGATGTTCGATGCCATGAAGAGGTGGCAATCCTCTCGGTACTTCTTCCGAAAATACGTCCTCAAATTCCTAAAGTAAAATCACAACAGAAGAAGGCAAAATAGTTTTAAGTTCATTAGCATCAAAAAGGCATTCTTTGAACATAAGTACAAGAATGGGCTGGCGCATCATTAAGTACTTTCTCACTTCTCTTTTTCTTGCAAACACACTTATTTTGCCACTTTCATCTTCTTTTTGATTTTCTTTTTCAACTCGTGTTTTTACCTCAATTTTCTCAACTTTTTATTTTTTTAAGATTTTCTTTTCTTTTTTTCTCTATTTTTTTTCTTCTTTTTTTTTTCTTTTTCTATAGTCTCTTTTAGCTTGATTTTATCTTGATACACTTGTTTCGAGGTAAAAGGGGCTAGAGTTACACTTTTGCCTAGATACTTAAAGGTATAATGGTTGCTATATCTGTTATGGATTACACGTCGATCAAACTACCATGGACGTCCCAAAAGAAGGTGTCCCGCATGCATGGGAACCACATCGCACACCACCTCGTCTTGGTATTTTTCGATGGAAAAGGCTATAACAACTTGTTTTGTCACTTTAAGTTCTCTGCCGTCATTCAACCATTGTAACTTGTACGGATTTGGATGCTTGTTCGTGATTAAATCAAGTTTTTCAACCAGCATTTTACTTGCGACGTTGGTGCAGCTTCCTCCGTTAATACTCATGCTATATACCTTGCCTTGGATGTGGCACCGGGTGTGGAAAATATTTCTCTTTGTTTGTTCAATTTTGGTATTTAGAATGTTGAGGCTCCTTTTCACCACAAGAATCTCACCTTCAATCGGTAACTCTAAATCTTCTTCTTCATCGGATGGCATTTCTGGCTCATTTTTATTCTCTTCCTCGAACTCAATTTCACCATCGGTCCGTACCACCATGATTCACCGGTTGGGACATTGGCTGGCTATGTGTCCCCATCCTTGACACTTGAAACACTTTATGTCTCTTGTGCGATTTGGAGTAGTCTCAATTTTGTTTTTACTTGCCTCACCAACAGTTGAATTGGATTTGGCCGCTTCAATAAGATCCTTGGTTCGAACAGGGGTTTATAAGCTCCTTAACTCCATTTGGTGGTAGATGGATTAGAGTAGGAATGGCTAACTCCCTTCCGTTTAAGTTGCTTTTTGACTTTAATGGCCATTTCAACTATGTCCATCACTTTAACATATTGTTGCAATTCGACTATAATGGCGATATCATGGTTTAATCCCGCAAGAAACCTAGCCATTGTTTCCTCCTGATCCTCCTCGATGTCGGATCGAATCATTGCTATCTACATTTCCTTGCAGTAGTCTTCGACACTTTGATTGCCTTGGGTAAGATTTTGCAATCATTGGTAGAGATCTCGGTGATAGTAAGAAAGTATGAAACGCTTTCTCATGACTGCTTTCATTTCAGCCCAAGTTGAGATGGGTCTCTCTCCATTTTTCTTCGACTTGTCACGAGTTGGTCCCACCACACTATGGTGTAATCCGAGAACTCAATAGTCTCCAACTTTACCTTTTTGCTCTCTAAATAATTATGGCATTCGAAGACTAACTCAATTTTTTTCTCCCACTCTTAGTAAGCCTCGAGGTCGTTCTTCCCTTGGAACGGAAGTATGGTCATCTTAATGATTTCAGGCTATCATCAATACGATCTCGTTCTCTATGGCCCCGATTTCAATGGCCTTGATGCCTTACACTCTGAACGAATGAATGGTCACTTTCTTGGTCACTTGGTTCATAGGGATCTTCTCAATTTTGGATAGGATGCCCGCTCTCTCGTCTTGCATTTTTAGGAGTTCCATCACGTTGTTCTTGTGCCTCGACTTGATATAATTAATCTTCGATGGGTTCGAGTTTACGATCAAATAGTCATTCCATTTCTCGCATGATTGCTTGAAGGGTAAGATCTGGCATGCCTCCACCAACATTCCTTATTGGTTGAAAACCACCTCCCTCGTTTGGGTTCCTTTCTGGACTTCTTGACATTTTAAGTTCACACAACAAAAACCTCTCTATGTCTCTCTAAAGAAAAGTTTACTCTCTTGGCTTTTGTTCACTCGAATAGGCTCACTACACTCTTGCCTTTCTTCGCTCAATCCGCCTCTCTATGTTCCCAATGGGCTATTTTAACTTAACAGTAGTCAATGTGGGTCGAATCACAAAAGTAATGATGGTTCGGGTAGGAAATGATGTTAGGATAGGGTAGGCTAACAAACAAAATGATGAAGAATTAAGTGTGGGCAAATGGTAGGAAGGTGAATAAGTGACTTCGACAGCAAGAAAAAAATTCCAAACTAGCTTCTTCTTTTTTTAATCCACGAGTTTATACCCCAAATGCTGATTTTCACACTCTTAAACTTAATAGAAATTTAATTTCATTGTCTCTGATACCAAATGATACGAACTTAGTTTGGTGTTGATTTGAGTCGTTTAGATTGCCTGATCGTGAAATTAAGTAAGTTGTTAAACTTATAGTGAAATAGGCTGAAAAATGAAGGATAAGTTCAGATGAAAAGGATGCAAAGAGGGTTTAGGAAAATGAAAGATTAGATTCGGCTAAGGCCAAGAGTGAACCAACAATATAAGGAAATTTTGACCCAAAACTTATACGACACTTAGAGATAATTTAGTTCAAAAAAAAACAAACAAAAACATTGACCTGCTATCTAACAAGATAAGAACCAAAGGTTTAACGAATGTCACACTTGAAGTGATAAGTTTAGATATCAAAGGAAAGAAAAGACGCCACAAGCCTAGCTTGATAAGTCAGATCAGTCCCAAAAAGAACAATGAGATTTGGAATACTCACAAGTTTCAAAATATTTCATAAAAATTTAGCAAAAGTCCCCACAACAATTTGGAAGCAAAGTATTTATAGGCTGAGACAAACCCCAGATGAATAGACACACAAATTCAACTTAATTGAGCTATTGGTGAACTTAGCTAAGCCAATTAAAACTAAGTGACCTTTGATGAACTTTAACATATGTAACAGCAATGATCAGCTTGTTTAATCTTCCAAATCAGCTAATAATGAGCTCTAATGAGCTGAATAAATTTAGTTCAATGCTTGATATCATAACAGCCCTTTAATTCCCCTTTGGGCAGCCGAATGGACACCATTCAAAAATTGAGTATCTTTTGGCATCTTTGTGGAAATACTTAATATAACCAACCAAAGGTGTAGATGAACAACCATCGTTATGAGAAAGACAATTGGAAATTTATTGGCTTGTGTAAATAACTCTTTGTAACTCATTGTCTATTAAACTCAGTTTCTGGCCTTCAATTCATCTTCATAACAACTGTAGTTATTTCTTTCTTTAATGCAGATCCATGTAATAGCTGGTTCAAATAATTAATTCACCTATAAACACAATTAATCAAATTAAATGGTTATAGCAATTAATTAGACTAGAATAGATTAAATGTCGAAATTATTTAAGCAACTAAAAATTCAAAACAACTTAATTAATTAAACTAAGTATTTAAGCAACTAAAGAAAATTAAAACAACTAAATTAATTAAACTAAACATATTAAAAGTTCAGTCCAGCAATTATTTAGCTAAAATTCAGCATGCAAAAAGCTGTATGGAACACATGGTGTTGAGCTCCATTTTTGCTTGATGAGTCCGACCACCTCCTCTCCCCAAGCTCGATCAATGTGATTTGCAATAGCGTCGCGAAACTTCTTAGCACGAGATCGAGTAATGGCTCCTTGTGGCAACTCAATGGAATCGACCATAGTTTCCCGAGCTAGGATCGCATCAAACGCTGATCATGACTTTTTCAACCACCTTTTCATCAGACAGCTTTTCACCATAAAGTCTGATTTGGTTTACAATAACCATCAACTTGGTTTAATAATCTTTAATCGGCTTATCCTCCTTCATTTCAACATCATAACTCTCTTTTTAGAGTTAAAAGTTTTGTTTTCTTCACTCTATCACCTCCCTCATAAGTTTCCTTGTGTTCATCCCAAATAGCCTTTGGTGTTTCAAGATCCATAATGCTTGTGAAAATGTTATCTACTAACTTGGAATGAATGCATGTTAAAGCTTTATCCTTTTTCAAGATTTCTTCATCATAGGTTTTGAGCTAAGCAATGGTGGGATTTTATCTCAGTGCTGGTGGATCTTCATCAGTTTCTACAACCTTTCACAAGCCAAAAGATCTCAAATAAACTTTCATCTTAACTGCCCTAACATAATAATGAGTTCAGGTGAAAATAGAAACAGATGTTGAAAGAGCATTAGAAGAAGCCATAAAAAAAACACTCAAAAATAGTCATAGAAACCTTACAGCCCTCAAGAAGAAGCTATGAATATCACTGTTGGTGTAGTTTTTGTTACAGAGAGGAAGAGAAGAAGAGAGAAGAATAACAAAAAAAATTTTGAATAATAGAGAAGTTGTGTCTGTTCAGCTTCTCCCACACACAAAACCTTTTCATTAAGGAAAAAAACTTTACAACTGCTTAACACTTCAGTAAAATAAAAACTTAAAACATAAGTAAAAGAAACTTACAACAAAAAAATTTACAACAGCCTATTACTGAAAGCCTAAAGTAACTGACATACAAAAACATATATTTTGATTTCCAATATCAAATTCAAAATATATCAACAGTAATTACAAAAAAAAACTGCTTAAAGTCATATGGCTACCACTTAGCTAAGATAGAACCTTTTGAATCTTATTCAGGTTTTATGTCATAATATTAAGGTAATGTGTCAAAAGTTTTATGGTAATTGAGTTGTTCTGTTACACCGTCATTGCATGCTGATGTCTCTTGTTTACAACTTACAAAATTCCTACTCCCAAAAACAATAAGGGGAATAAGATGCATAGGTTTTGAAATACTATTCGCATATGGGGACATTATTGTAATCACAAAGAAAAAGGGTACATATTGATATTTGATTTAGTCTATTTATTTATTTTACGAACGGTTTCAAAGTTTATCACATATTTACTTGTAAATGTTTTTTAATTAAATTTATATTTTAATATATTATGAAACTGAATTTAAAATTTCACTTAAATAATCTGTTCTATGATAAATGATTGTTATTTTGGATTTATCCTTTTCTAAGAAAGCACCAAAAATAAATGGGTTTGAATCAAGTATATTTCTATCAAAATGGGTCCACTTCACTGCCAAATAATCAGGTGAAATATCTACTTTGGTTTGGTTTGAAAGAAAAAGAAAATTCTTTATACGATCAAACAGATTCTGTTATAAATTTGAGAGCGGTTTTAAGAACCGATTTGATCATGTAATGCGAATGTATCGGCATCTTATGTTGTGGTAAATAATGATTTATTAGGGTGTTTAATTTTTTTTAAGTTCATTTTAATCTTCTATTTAATTTTTCGTTTATTTAGTTTTTACATTTGCATTCATTGTCAAATTACTTCAAAGTAAATAGAAAAATTAAGTTTATTAACTTTGATGATGTGGTGGCATCCACATGGACTCGTATAATTATTTAAATTTTTAAATAAAAAAATTATGATTTTTATATATTTGAATTTTTAAAATATTATTTTTTTTGAAGTTTTGAAATTTTAAAATTTCAATTAATTGTTAACGTGACATCCATGTAACATTTCATGTGTATATCATATTGGTAAAGTTAATATTAATTTGTTCATCCATTTTGGAGGTGATTTGATAAAAAAATACAAGTTTAAAGACTAAAAGAGACGAAAAATTAAATGACTAGCTAAAATATTTTTTTATAAAGTTAGAAGGCCTAATAAGTTATTATACCATAAAATAATTATGGAGATATTTTAATTTGTCATTTTAATAACAACATTTTGAGCTTTTTCTAAGTAGCGAGAGATGATCTGAGAGGAAAAAATCATAGAACTCTGGAACTAAAACAAATAAATGAAGACATACTTCCATCCGCTACCTTCGATCCATGTAAGATTAACAAATGAGTAAAATAATCACAAAAATTAAACTGTATCAAAATCCCAACATGAATAAAGCAAATATATTAAACGTCGTTGTGTCAGGTTTATTCCATTATTAATTTTTTTTTATATTTAGTTGGCTAAATTATTAAAATAATTACTTTTATTTACTTTAGATTAATGTTTAAAATGTGACGTTTTAATCATTTACGTAATTAAATTGTAATATTTTAGTCATTGAGCCGTTAATTGCCGTTAACGGTAAGGTGATGTAGCACGTTAATTAATTATTTCAAACAAAAATTTTAGGTTAATTTATACAACCGGTTCCCATATTTTTTCGTTTTGAACAAAACAATTTAATTTTTTTCATTTATATATTTTTAACTTTCTTTTTCTTTTCTTTTTTTTCCATTCTCTTCTGCTTCTCCCTCTACTTTCCTTCTCTTCTCCATTTTTTTAACACAGTTCTTCCATTATTTTTTTGAACAATTTAGTCTTTTTGAGTAAGGCAAGTTTGTAGACTAGTTTTAACAAATGGAACACAAAGAAAAATTAAATTAAAAGAAATGAAGAAGGGAGGAAAACAAAAGGAGATGCAAAAGAAAATGAAAAATGAAGAAAGAAAATGAAAAGTTTAAAAAACATAAAAGAAAAAGATTAAATTGCTCAAAATGAAAAAAGAAAAAAAGGGACCAAATGTAAAATTGAACCTAATATTTTCGTTTGAAATAATGATTTAATGTGCCACGTCAGCTTACCGTTACACCATTAACGGTTCAGTGACAAATGTTACAATGCCATAACGTAAGTGATTAAAACACAACATTTCAAACATAAGTTATTAAAATGTAACTAAACTCAAATAAAAATGATTATTTTAATAGTTTATCTACTTGTTAACCAAACCAAATTAGCCATCGAAAGGTAAGCAAGCAAAGCAAAGCAAGACCAACTTTTTCTTCACGTTCAAGTACATCTCTCTCTAGTTACCTGTCTCTATAATCTGAAATAAGGTAGTTGGACAAATGTTGTCGAGTATTCTCTAATCTAACTTCCCTTGCTGCATACGTACTCTTTGAGAAGATTTTTGTACTGCCTAATCTTTTCTTTAAAATCTGATGTTTTCATGAGCTCTTATCTGTTTTATCTCTGTCCATTGTCTGTTTCATGTAATATAATCCGTCAATTCAATCATCAAACACAGATAGATCGATCCAAGGAAGAGACAAATGCCTTTCGGTTTAGTCTCAGCATGGAACAAGCGCCGAAGAAGCAAGCCCCAGGATCATACTGACCCTTGTATGTTGCTGTGATAACCAGTTCTTCATCCTTAGATACTATATTTTCTTTTTCCTTGTTTTGAAGTTCCAACATGTTCCAGGGATTTATAAACCAGTAGAGTACTGGCAAATTGAGGATCAAACATCCAGACCATCGAAGAGACGCCATGGATCATCAGTTTTCACACTCAAGGAGATGGAGGTGGCAACATGCTCTTTCAGTGATGAGAATCTGCTTGGAAAAGGAGGATTTGGCCGAGTCTACAAGGGCTCCCTGCGATCAGGAGAGGTACATTTATGATTTTCGTAATGTTGTTTCAGTATATAATCGCTACTGGAATAAGTCAGTCACATCATTTATAGAGCTATTCTGATTCCTGAACAATATTGAGCTATCCTGATCCCCAAAAACATTTGGTTTCTTTGTGCATTCGGGAGGTTGTTGCAATCAAGAAGATGGAGTTGCCGTCATTCAAAGAAGCCGAAGGAGAACATGAGTTCCGTGTAGAAGTTGATATCTTTAGCAGACTTGACCATCCAAATCTGGTTTCGTTGATAGGTTATTGTGCAGATGGGAAGCACCGGTTTCTAGTCTATGAATACATGCAAAAAGGGAACCTACAAGATCACTTAAATGGTCGGTTTTCTACTCAAATCTGTTTCCAGTCCAGTTGCTCACCTATTCAACATCTATCAAAGTTAAACTGCTCCAATAGGTATTGGGGAAACAAAAATGGATTGGCCCTCAAGGCTCAAATTGGCACTTGGTGCTGCCAGGGGACTTGCTTATCTCCACTCTAGTTCTGCTGTTGGAATCCCTATAGTTCACAGAGATTTTAAGTCCACCAATGTTCTTCTAAATGCCAACTTTGAAGCAAAGGTAAGCAAAACTTGGATACATTTTCATGAAGCATTGGCATTGTAACAACTCATTTTTCTACTTTCGACAGATATCGGATTTTGGACTAGCCAAACTGCTGCCAGAGGGTCAGGAGACTTCTGTTACTGCCAGATTTCTCGGCACATTTGGCTATTTTGATCCTGAGTATACATCGGTATGCAGTTCATGTCACATAATTTTCCACTACCTTTTACATGATTTTACTCTTGAGTGAAGTGTGTTCAATATAATCTTTTTTATATTCTTTGTTTTTCAACCACTATTCTATACTAAAACTTTTGAGCTTCATGCATTCAAATCATCCAAAGACTATACAATTATGTACGCAGAATAGTTGGTAACTCTAATATCCGAAAGGAAAGAGATCTTCTACAAGCAAATACATCATACTTGGAGACTCAATAAAATATAAAATTAGACGTCAAATTTTTCTTAACTAAATTTAAATAGCAATGGTGTTAATTTGTCATTTATCTTTTTTGGTGACAGACTGGAAAACTAACATTACAAAGTGATGTTTATGCATTCGGAGTGGTTCTTCTAGAGCTATTAACAGGACGCAGAGCTGTAGACATAAACCAGGGGCCAAATTATCAAAACCTTGTACTCCAGGTATGTAACAACCTCTTATTCAAACAGATTAAGGTTCTAAAGTTTTCAAGAACTGCGGCATATTAACCATGTGGGCGGCCCATGTTTCAGGTTAGGCACATACTGAATGACCGGAAAAAACTACTTAAGTTGATTGATCCAGATATGGGTCGAAATTCATACACCATTGAATCTATAGCTATGTTTACAAAACTGGCATCACGCTGTGTCCGTGTTGAGAGTGGAGACCGACCCTCGATGCCAGAATGTGTAAAAGAACTCCAATTGGTTTTCTGTACAAATGTAAAAGGCAGAGGTTTGGGTTTCAGGATGGGTTGAAAAATGCAGATTCTTTACCTGCAGTGAAACTTATAATATCAACAATAAGGATGCTCTGAATTAAGAGGAAACACTATTACCATGTGAATTTGATAAGAGGCATGAAAATTACAGAGTTTGGGTTATCTCTGAGTCAAACGTTAAAACAAAACAAGTTCGAGAGTGGCTTCATGGTAAAGAGCCTGTAAAACTTGAAGCGATAATATTTCCTCACATTTTTGTTCTAGTCTAGCAGGACCAGTTTGTTTGCTAACGTTTTGCTTAGCGCAATAAATCCTACACATCATATGCATATTACATAAACAAAGTGAAATAGTAAGTATTCTGCACGGAATAAAATATGTCAACAAACAGTCCACTTTATATTTCATTTTGGGCTGTGAACTAGAATTTAGATTTCGGTTTAGATTTTAAAATTTTAATATTGAAATTTATGATTTCTAAATTTATTATTTTCAAATATTTTATTGGGAATTAAAATATTTTTAAATTTAAGAATTTGAGTTAATCAAAATTCGTTTATTGGATAATTCAGATTTAGATTTGGATTTCAACAAATTTTAAATCTTAAAAATATTTTTTTAAAATTTAATTATTTAGTAGAATTTTGAGCATGGTTATTTGAATTGGATTGGACCGGATGGCCAAACCGGAAATTAATTGGGGTACTGGTCCGAAGAAAAGCATTAAACCGATTAATTCAGGAACCAATCTGAATTGATTGAACCAGAAAAAAACCGGTTGATCGAGTGGTGGAACCGGTTGAACTAGATTTTTTATTTTTATTAATTTTTTAATGATTTATTTAATGGAGCTAGACGGGTTGGTTGTACCAATCAACCGCTCATACTAGCCAAATCGATTGGACCGGCAAATTGGTTGCCTGATCAATCCCACGACAATTTTAGTTTTGAAAACCTTAATTTTGAATGAAACAAATGTTTTTTCTACTTTGTTATGAACAATTTAGGATAAAATCGATTGCTTCTATATATTATTTTGAAGAGCCTTTTTTTTTTTGAATTATACCTTGGGGAACGGAATGTAACTTTCCATTTTTATACATTTTTTGGGTTAAAATATTAAAGAAAACTCTCAACTTTTTCGTATTATGTATACAAGTCATTTATATTTTGTTTACGCCTAAAGAAAATAAGATAATTTGATTTTTACTTAAATAAGTGGACTTACTTTGGTATAAATTAAAAGTTAGGTGTTTATAAATTGAAGTTGTGGAAATTATGCTATAAATGAATATTTTGAATACGTATCCTGCATTAAATTACATGCATGAAACTTTAATACTATTTTCAGAACTAGATCAAACCGGCCGATCAAACTAATTAGATTGGGAACTAGCTAAGATACTAGTCCGGAATAAGGGGCAGACTAGTTGACTTGTGAACTGATTGAATCAATCAGATCGGCTAGTCGGACTGATTAGATTGTTCGAACCAGCGATCAAACCAATTGAACTGATTTTCACTATTTTTAATATTTTTTATTTTTAATAATTTATTCAATCGAACCGATCGGATCGGTTAAATTGAAAACTTGTGGTCTGATTGGTTTACTCATTGATCCGATTTTGAAAACCTTGAGCTTCGTTAAGTAAAATTAATTATTTATTGTTTGGGTTTTGAAAGTAGTGTAAGAGAAGAAAGAACATAAATGTTTCCATATTTCTTTAATCAATATTGGATTTTAGAAATTTCAAGTTTTAAAAATAAAAAATTTAACTCTTATGAAATTGAAATTGGATTTCCAATTTTTTATTTGTTATCCAAATAAAAAAATTGAATTTTCAAATACAGATCCAAAATTTTTTACCCAAATCATGGTTTCCTAATTATGAAAATGGATTTGGATTTTTTCAAATTCAAATCTATTTTTTTTATCCAAACAAAGAATTAGGATTTCCAAATCCAAATCCAAATTTTTTTAACCCAAATCATGATTTCCAAACAAGCTGAAAAAAGGACGCCTCATTTTCTCTCTTTCTTGTTGATGGGTTCCAACTAAAACAATGTAGTATTTAAATGTTATTAAGCAGAGCAGGAGAGACAAATCTAGTGAATTAGAAGTTCACTTAAGATTGTTGATGGGAAAATACGGTTTTGGTATTTGACAATGGTTCACTTTGAGGTTGAGAGTAGAATATGGTTTCCTAAGAGATAAGAGAGATGAGATTTTATTGTTCTCTTGAGTTGAGAGAATGAAATTGCTGATAGGAAAATACGAATTTGATGATAGATAGCTGTAACACCCCTAACTCGTATCCGTCGTCGAAATAGGGTTACGAAGCATTACCGTAAAAACATAACTTAAAATTAATCATTTCCAAACATTTCATAATCATAGAAAAATCCATTCAAATATATGCATATCGTCCCTTATTCGAGCCCTCTAGGCCTTAGAAACACTTTAGAATTGATTCGGGACTAAATCGGAAACATTTAGAATTTTATGGAAAAAGATAGAAAATTTCACACTATAGGGGTCACACAGCTGTGTGGGCTCACACGGCTGAGACACACGCCCGTGTTTCAGGCCGTGTGGACATTCGAAGTAGGGACACATGGCCATGTCCCAGCCCGTGTCCGTGCCCATGTAACTCTTTGACTTGGGTCACACGGCCAAGCCACAACCCTGTGTGCTAGGCTGTGTAACTCTCGAAATGGCCTCACACGCCCGTGTGTTAAGTAGTGTAACTGCTTGACTTTTAACCCTTTGAAACCTATAGGGGACACACGACCATGTAGCATGGCATTGCGTCACACACGGCTGAGACACACGCCCGTGTCTTAGGCCGTGTGGACAAGAAATAGGCCAATTTCAAGCCATTTCTTTCACCCAATTCAAGCTCACACCTACAAGCCATTTGCACAAATAATCAAGCTTCAAAACATACCTAAAACATCAAAAGCTACCAATATATCCGTGGGATAGTGTGATAGGTCTTCGACGAGCTTCCAAACTAAATGAGCTTCCAATTATCTATAAAACATGGGAAAGAAAACTATGTAAGCATATAATGCTTAGTAAGTTTGTATAACATAAAACATAACTTACCATTTCATTACATAACATTAAAATTTAACATGATATAATCTAACCATTAGCTTGGCACAAGCCTAAGCACAAACACAAACACATGTTAGCATACTCGAAAATAATTCATATGAAGTTTAACATGGATAAACATTATACTTGAGCATGATTCAATTGGATTTATCATCCATCATAACATAACATGTTTTTTATGTATCTCACGATTTCAATGTACTTCATAAATACATGTCTTGGTTCATATTGAACACTTACCATTTCCTTTCAAATTCATGTCCGTTGAACCATTTAGAATATTATCAAATACCCGAGATATCTCACACAAAATGTGCTAAACATATAATCATAATCTTTCCTTTCTTTTGCATCATTGCTCACACTAGTTGTGAAATGGGCCTACTTTAACAGCCTGAAATAGGCCTAAACGGAATAGTGGTTGCGAGACCACGAATCTGAAATAGAAAAGTTTATTGTGATTAATTTTTATGATCTATCGATTGATTGGATGCATGTGTTAGAATATCGATAAGAAATTTCAACGATTGCATGTCTGAATTGCATATTAGGGTTTAATTGGAAAAGTGGGTAAATATGAGCTTTAGATGATAAAGGATGTAATAGAAGTGCATAATTGAAGTAGAGGTCCTTAAATGGTAATTAGACCATTATATTTTCATGGACAAAAATGGGCATGCATAGATAAAAATAACTAAAGTTTTAATGAAGGGCATTTTAGTCATTTGGTAATATAAAGAATTAAACGGGAAAAATATGGCAAAATGTGCTCATCTTCTTCCATAAGGGCTGAAACTTCAAGGGACTCCATACCTAGGGTTTCTTCACTTTCTCAAGCTCATAGTAAGTGCATCCAAGCCCCGTTTTTACTGTTTTTTTACGTTTTTAGAGTCCTTGTAGCTCGGTTTAGCTTATTCTACCAGTAATTCATGTTAGGGTTCATATTTGGAAAAATACCCATAGCTGAAATGTGTCTATTTTGATATTTTATGATAGAATATGAAGTTTGAAATTATGTTAAACAACTTTTGCTAGGCGATTTTAAATGAAAACGAGTAAAACGACATAATCGATAAAAATACCTAATGTTCAAAAGTAAATGTTAGAGTGGGAATTTGATGTTTCCATAGAAGGGAAAGATGTTCAACATATCATAAAACATAAAAATAAGCGATGAAGTTTAATTTTCGAGCTTTGGGGAAAAAATGTAAATATGCAAAAGTTTAGGGGCAAAACAATAATTTTACCAAACTTCGAGTTAAGGACTGTTTTGATGAATGTGAGTATTAATTAAACTAAATTTGCAATTATAGATCAAGAGGAACAAAATCTGGAGTTAAACCGGGGAAAGAAAAAGGTTGAGGATTAAGTTGCTAGATTTGATCATATTTTGTACCATGGTAAGTTTATGGTAAATAAATGCAATATTTCAATAATTATTATTAATGTTGTTATTTTCTAGCAATTATGTACTTATTTCATGAAATTATTTAATGTTGACTCAAGTATGAGATGATAGATAATCAGTGTTAAAAAGTCCCGTTGAAACATTAGGAATGTATCGGATACAAATGTCATGACATTAGGGAGATGAGACCCCGTGTAAGACCATGTCTGGGAAATGGCATTAGCACTATTGAGGTTATGAGAGGTCCCATGTAAGACCATGTCTGGGACATGGCGTTGGTACCGAGATGAGAGGTCCCCCGTAAGACCATGTTTGGGACATGGCATGGGCACCAATATGAGAACTCCCATGTAAGACCATATTTGGGATATGACATTTGCAGTACAGGAAACATCCCATGTAAGATCATGTCTAGGACATGGCTTTGGCATGTTATTATCAGATAGGAGACCTGAGTATCCTTATTATTGCAAGTGGTTCAACAGACTAGTAAATAGACTATGTTACATGAAAGTTCAGGTAAAAACATAATAAATAGATTCAGGTGAATTATAAGGGTTAAGAATATCTCAGTTATCAGTTGAGAAAAAAAATTTAGCAAGGGAAGAGTAAGTTATAATCATGAGTTATTTAAGTAAGCAAGTAAGTAAATAAGTAAGAGAGTAAGTAAAGAAGAAAGAAAAGATCATGATACTTGATCATAATTTATGAGTATAATTATTTATGATAAATGTTGTTATTTATTTGCTTGTAAACTTACTAAGCTTTATGCTTACCCCCCTTTATTTTCCTTCTTTTTATAGTATCACCAAGCCAATTCGAGAATCGTAAGGGCGTCGAAGATCGTTTCACACTATTAACAGACCATCTCGGTATTTTGTGATTCGAAACGTTTTAAGTTATGACATGTATAGGGACTTAGTCATTTTTTGTGTGTGTCCTTATGATATGGCTAATGAATAGCATGTAAATACTTGATAATGATTAGCTACTGAAATGGCTATTTAAGAACATCTTTTGGTGCTATGTATGCCTAAATAATAGTTAATACAAAGAAATTATAAAAGAGTAAAAATTTGCAATGAAACAGTTTTTGGACAACAGATTTACGAGACTTTGAAAAATCACCAAGGATAGTAGAAATGAAATTAGAGAGTGAATGAGATATAGAATTAAATATTACCAAGTCTATTTTCACATGAAAGAAACGGTGTAGGCAAAGGAATTTTATATTTTGTAATATTTGAATTTTAGTGAGACAAGGTCATAATGGTTTTTGAAGTCCCCTGTTCTGACTTTAGGAAATCATTAAAAATTGTACAAAAAGAATTATGAGTCATAATTTATATTTCTAGATTCCTTAGTGAGTCTATTTTCAATAAAAACAAGCAGAAGATCCATATGAAGCCTGTATAATGAGATAATTGATTTCTAGTGAATAGAGGTCAGAACTGTCAGACAGTGAAATATAAGAGACTTTAACGAATTAACTGTACTATTTGGCTAACCCAAAAATTCTGGAAATTTTATGATAAGAAGATATATGAGTCTAGTTTTAGGAAAAAATTACAGATCTAAGTTCTAAGTTTTGTAACTCGAGTTATAATTAAATTAGTGATTGTCACGCAAGTGGACAGTTTTATTGTACATAGTGAAATAAATTATTTTGATTTATTTATGTATTCGAAAAATTTTTAATGTTCCCAGTTTGGACCCGAATTGTTTCTGTTTCATGTTTTAGGGTCTTGAGGGCCCTTTTTAGGGACATATTGATTGAACTTGAGCGAATTAATTTTAAAAGCAAAATTTATGCTCTGAACTAGTAAGTTAAGTCAGGTAACGCCTTGTGCTCGACTCCGGAAACGGTATCGGGTAAGGGGTGTTACACTACTCACATGAGTTGTGGGTCGAAATGTAAGCTACATGATGCTGCTCACACGAG
Source organism: Gossypium hirsutum (assembly GCF_007990345.1). NCBI lineage: Eukaryota > Viridiplantae > Streptophyta > Magnoliopsida > Malvales > Malvaceae > Gossypium > Gossypium hirsutum. Next base: position 34,790,221 of record NC_053437.1, read on the forward strand.
CTGTGAGTATCCGCAACACATGCCAGACCTCACCCATTGGTAGAACATTCAAGACTAGCACCCGAAATATGGAAACCCTAATGACATGTCATTTGTATCCTACGAATTCCTAAGGTTCAAACGGGGCTCGATAGTCGTCTAAACATCGTTGGATTTGCATTAATTATTTACATAACAATCCAAAATTTACATATAGCTCAAAATATAACATTAAAAAATTATACAATTACACGAACTTACCTCGACAATAAAGGCGTAGAAATGGAGTCGACTAATCCTAAGTTTTATCTTTACCCTGATCTAAAGTCGTACAAGTTCTATCTTGATCTAAATAAATAAATTCAATCCATTTAATATTCATTCTATTCAATTCAATCAAAATTTCATATTATTGCAAAATTATGCTTTTGCCACTATTATTTTGATTTCTTTACAATTTAGTCCTTAAGCTCGTAAATTGAAATTCATGCAATTTCATCCCTAACCCAAGCTATCCAAATTTAATATAGATCCATAGAAACTCATACAATTCATTAATTCACAATTCCACCATGTATGTTTACATATTTTACCAATAAATCCCTATTTGACATTTTCAACAAAATTCACTCAACAAAAGTTGTTTATTTATCAACAATGATTCATTTTCTTCCATCAAACATCAAGAATCATATGCACACATTCATGGTAAAACCTTAACCTTTTAATTTTTTTTGTAAATTATTCCCTAGGCTAGCTAGATTAAGTTACGACTTTAAAAACATAGAAATCATTAAAAACGGGATGAAACAACACTTACATGCACAAAGAAGCAATGGCCGAACCTTCAAACACCTTCAATGGCGTCTCCTAAGTCTAATTTTGGTGGAAGTGATGAACATAAAAGATGATACTTTTGTCTTTTCTTTATTTTACTATCATGTATTTATTAACTTATTTAATCTTATTATTAACCTTTTAACACACTTATTTAGTGTCCATAAATTTCCACTCAATATAAAAATTGTCTAATTACCATTTAAATCCCTGAATCATTAATTTCATATCCATTTGGTACCTTTAACTTATAGAACTCAAATTTTACACTTTTAATAATTTAGTCCTTTTCACCAAATTAAACATGCAAACGATAAAATTTCCTAATGAATTTTTATACGACCTTGCTAATATATCATAGACACTAAAATAATAATAAAATAAATATTCTTACATCAAATTTGTAGTCCCAAAACCACTGTTTTGATTTCATTGAAAATGGGTTTTACAATAGTGGTTCACTCAAAAGTCGAGAGCTGCAAGAGGTCTCCTAAGAGATGGAAGAAAGGAGGTCTTATCGTTATCTTATGTTGAAAGAATGAAGGAATCCCTTAACTATGCCACGAGAAAGGCTTATATAGCCTCCAAGTCCTATGGGACATATGTAAGGCATGTGAGGGCCATACGTAGATCGTGTATGGTCTACTTTTTAATAGCCATGCAACATTCGACGGGGTGAAATATTAGCAAGATCACCTTTGAAATTGACCTAACGAAGTCTATACACATAGTAGTCAACTTGATAAGATTTTTCAAACGCGACAAAGATATACAACAATAACTCTAAATAAATGTTATAAAGTTACAAACTTTGCCATGGTTATTAGTTATTGGCAAGGTCACCAATAATAGTAATTGATATATATAATAGTTATATATTAATTGGTAAGGTATATTAGTGACGGCTAATCACAAAGTATTACACTGAGTTTCATTTTTTACCTGCCAACATATGATGGCTTAAGCTTCACCTAGTTACACACTTATAGTGATAGTGATGGTAGCCATGTTTTGATATGCATTTAAACTTTTAACTTCCATACCTCATTAATCTTTTCAATTTTAAGCATATTACCTAGCCAATTTTCAACTTCTCCAACTTTAAAATGTGATTGGTACATTTCAAATGTTATTTTTGGGGTAAAAGTAATGTTAAGCTCTTAAATTGAGCTAGATAACTACTTTGTTAGTATCTTACTCGACACACATAGCCAAATTTTATGATAATGCACACCTTGCTAGGGTTTATATCAAGTTCATATTGGTATATAACTCACGAAGAGTGTGAAATAACTATCATATTATAAATAATTACTTATGATTTTTCTCTAGGTTTTGTAGGGATAAATATCACATGACACACATTATTGGTGAAGTCTTTTAGCCTTTTTAGGCATACTTCAATGACTATAAAATTATATGTAACACCTTTTACCCGACTCGTTCGCTGGGTCTGGGTAGCAAATGTTACAATTAATTCGATTTTCTTAACAAAATTTCTAGAACCGGTATATTCACGTACTTAAACAATATTTAATCCAAATTCATAACTTTCAAGGAAAAATCCTTACAAATTTAATATCGTATTAAACATAATAGTTATTTACAATTTTAAAGGAAAAGTTATATACAAATATTTCCCACTCAATCCCTAAGGCTTGGCCTCCAAGGGGGCCCTTATATGCATAATACAACTATCGCGCCCTTCGCACAAAGTTGGTGGTGTCTAGCTTGGTTCCTTCCACTACAACTTCATAAATTTTATTCCCGCACCCAGGGCAATACAATGGTAAGTCCAGATGAACTTAGTGAGATTCTGTACAACAAGGAATAAAAGTATTATGTTTCTGGACAAAATATATATTCATGGAATTTATAACTCCCTATGCATCTTAGGAAAAATTGTGTCGTTTTGCTGGCTTAACCTAAGCCATGGGATCTCCGAACCAGTTGCTTGGCGGGCTTAGTTTCTAGTTTAGACTTAAATGTGCTCTTCAAATAACTATTTCATTTGGAATGTGACCCTATACAACTTCATCATAGACATCCATTTTAACCTTTCTTGCCTGACTCTTAAACGATAGTCACACACACTAGTCATTCTGGTTGTCGGCTCCTACTAGCAGACTTGCAATGATATCCACCTCAATAGTGGGTCCTTGCCTTGATTCATTCATTACACCCAAAAATAGACATATGATTACTTTATTAACCCCGACCATTATCTTCTTTTGACTTATCCCTTACATAGACCCTTCCATAAGGAATACCCAAATCCTAACATCTTCACTTCCAATCTCGTATATGGCATTTGGCTGATCACTAAACACCCTTTCCTTGTGGACTTCAACTCCACAGGATAATTCGGTAAGACCCTTCCCTTCAGAACATGTTTTTAGGCATTTCCAATAGAAAATAGCCTATAAAGGATTACCTTTCCTTAAGTTTCCCTTTTGGCGGATTCCCCACCACTGTCAGTCCCACACAGACTCCCCATACTGAAACTTGGCCCAATAGACATCCAATTGTTTAGTGATATCCCAATGGATTCTCTACTGAAGGTAATCCTTGGCGGACTTGCCCAACTCTGGCTGCCTCTTACTCGCTGACTTTTAGGATTTGAATCCACCTGTTCGTCTCACTATCCTACCTTATACTGGTTTCTTGCATCGCATCTAATATAGGTAGGGCATACTCATGTAATGTTTACTGAGCCATTGGGACTTCTTCTTGGTTATTTCCTTGTCACTCTTGTCGGTTCTCAAATAATGTATTTCCTCATGGTAAATTAATTACTACTGGTGGATTGGCAGTAATCGTTGGACGGTTATGCCTGAGTAGTTGCTTCGAATTTGGGTAGATTCAATTGGATTAGTGGAACTTTGAGTCATAAACGACCTGAAAAGAAAAGAAAAATAAATAAACAAAAATAAAAAATTGTATCTATAGGTGCTAACATTCCTACTTATCTTATTAATTGTAAATATATATATTCACGATTTATTGTTGAAACCTCCCCGGCAACAGCATCAACAACTTGACTGCCTATAAATGAGTCATTTATAGTAAAAATATATCACAAAAAAATATAAAAATTGAGAACGATAGTGTCTGCAAGTGCATGGGTCAAATTGTAATATAGTTTAGTACAACAAAATACTGGGAACTATTCTAAGGATCGTACCCAATGGAGGATGGAATAAATTATGGAAACCATTTTATAATAATAAGTCTAAATAGTACTAGTTAATTCTTATATTATGATGAACAATAAAATAGATTAAGGAGATAAAAATAAATAATGAAAATAAATAAATACAAAAAATAAACAAACGATAAAAATCAATAAACCAATCTAGAAGATTAACTCGCTTCAGGGTTTGTAATTAACTTCAACTTAGGTTTTTAGGGTGGATTAGCTACCGGTTAACCAATTATTACCTCTCGACCTCCAATTAACTAATCAATTGGTTGATAATCGCTTATCTCCTGAACTCACTTTCTCAAACAAGATAAATTACAATTTACTTAGTTCGACTTATCTCTCGACCTCGTCTAGCCTATGATAACTTCCTAGGGTTGTCAATCCTAGTGGTTTAAGAACACGTAATCTATACCAACTAACCCCTTTCGAAAAACCCTAAATCCTTCATTAATCACATCCCCATCCACTCATTAATCTCCCCTAAGGGATTTAGCCACTCATGTTATTCATAATCTCTATCTCAATTGAAAAAATCATGTAAAAAACACAATTGATTCGAAAGAGAAAAGATATTTGAATAATCATGGATTGGATATCAAATGGTGAATGGAGTAGTAAATCATTTGAATGGAATAAAGAAATAAATTGAATGCATTATGATGATTGATATGTTGATACGTATGTGACTATATTTGTGTTGATCTCACACTGGGTTCTTTAAATCTCACCCACATTAGTTATGTGTTTCAAATAATCCTCATGGTTGGGACTCAAATGCTGTCATTGGTGAGGATCTCGAGAATGGTTTTATATAAATATGGATTTCTATTATGTTTCGAAATTTTGTGGACTTTGTTAATATTTTGGAATTTATTTTATGTTAGACTATAGAACTGCAACATGGGATTTTTAAACTTTGGACATCGAACAATTTGCATGGTCTTTTATTATGGACTAAATAATTTGGTATTTTCTTAATAAAACCATTTTCGCAAACTTAATTTTATCGAATTTGAATTTAAAGATCATCAAGTTGTTTTACAAATATTAAACAAGGTTTCTTTCAAACTTTTATTAAAAATATCGTATTTAAGAGAATACAAGCACATGTTTTTTTCAAATATTAAACCAGTGTACTTGAGCTGAAGTCTTTACCATAATTGTGGCCCATGTAATCGCTTATATTACACCGTAACGTTTAAGCCCGTTTGAGGGGTTACACCTATGTCTTTGTGTTACCTGAAAGATTATAACACTAATGGGGTGAGGTTTTTAAGCCTAGTATGAGATTAGCATAAACTCAATCACATACTTACAAACATATACTTTATACAATCATAATAATTATATAACTCAATATTTCATACTTATATTATGCATGATCATGTAGATGCACATTTCGTAAAATGATGCAACTTTTTAGGAAACGGTCCTACCCATCTCCGCTACAACCATAATCAATTTTTCCTAGAACTCGTCCATCCAATAAGACATCAAATTGTAAACAGTGTCACAGTAATGCAGATTAACTTCCAATAATCAAAATTGTGGACAAACCACCAAAATTGCATATAAACTGCCAAAATCAAAATCGTGGACAAGCCACCAAAATTGCAGATAAACTGCCAATAACTTCCACCTTTCACATATCCCACCCCATGCATATGATATGACCAAAATCACTTAAAATCACATAGGCATGTTTAACATGCAAATCACATATGTACACATGGTACCAAAATTTCACTTTTTTATAAATCATGCAAAAATCAAATATATTATAAGATCACATAACATGAGAATGAGATTTACATGCTTTTCAAATTAATACTAATCATGAATATCACAAAACATTCTTTTCACAACATATACAATTTGGAATCACTTGTCATAATCCATAATGATGGGTTTTATCTCTTTTAATATATACGTAAAGTATCTTTCTCAAACAAATATAATTTAAATAATAATGTTTTTATCAATATAAAACACAAACTTAATTTTGTTTAGTGTTAAAACTCACACTTGATCATAAATACGATGTGTAACAACCTTCTAAAAGTGCCCACACGTGGATCTAACAATTAGATTACCCTTAAAAGAAGATGATCACTTTGATTATTAATGTCAAATCCCGTACTAATGATCTCTCAAGATTGTGTCGATTGATCCTTTAATAAACATGACAACGAGATGTTAGTACTTGAGAAAATAATTCACTAAGGCACTCAAAAGTATTCGGCCAAGGAAAGAAAAAAAAGAGAGAAAATATTTCTACACAATCCGAACACTTACTCTATCATGATTGGAATAGAAGGATCAATAAATCATCTTGTTCACGAATCATAGAGGAAAGGAGGATCTAAAGAGGAGGACTATTTTTGAAAATAAGTCCATGAAAGAGTTTAGTATTAAGAACTAATTTAAAATAACCAACACAAAATTTATTGTGATAAAAAAGAATAACAAAGGTTGAAAATTGAAGAAAAAATAAGAAAGAAATCACAACCGTCGGTGGTGGTGCTACAGTGGCAGTGACAACGATGGAGATGGTCCAATGAAGGAGGAAGAAAAAAAGAGTGTTTCAGTCACTCACTTGAAAAAGGGGAAAAGAGAAGACGAAAAATAAAGAAAATAGGTGGTGGTGCGTAGTGGCGCGGGGTGGTTGCCATGGTGGTGGAGGGTGGCACTAGGTGCGGTGCTCGAGAAAAATGAGAGAGGAGAGGTGGCAAGGTAGTGGTTCAGCGGTGTTATGTTGGTGGTGCAAAGCTAAGAATGGCGGAGGAAAAAGAAAAGAAACAAAAAGGAGAGGTTGAAGGCTAAACAAAAAGAGAAAAAAAATGAAAAATAGGGAGGAGTGAGAGGATGGATGGAAAGAGAGTGGTTTACCATGTCTAGGTTCAATGCATCTTTCATATGGGAAAATGGAGGAATTGGTAAGTTAGCGGAACAAAGGAGTAAAAAGGAGATCATTGTCTCCTAAGCAAGACATGTTGACCAAAAGAAAATGAAAAAAATCTTCTCCCACTAATGCAAGAAAGGTTGGACAGCAAGGGCTTTAAGCACATAGGAATTTCACAAAAAAAATTTAATTAAAAGATGTTGATGAGCAGACTTGAACCTAGGACCTTGGGAATTTAATTAAAACACTTAACCACTCTACCACTCACTTCCTTGTTTTCATTTTAGCAAGAAAAGAATTAAAACATGGGATGTGACCTTTGCTAAGGTTGGAAGCAAAATTACACCACATAGAAAATAATGAGAGGGAAGGAATTCAAACACTGATCATCAAGGACAACTCCACCACTACTCAATCACTAAAAAACATTCAAGCGTGACCACTCTCGGTTCATTAACCCAATTTCTACTAACTCAATCTTTTGGTAGTTTTCTAATGTTTACTTTTGGGTTATATGACATGTATAAGGTATGTTTATATATGTTTAGATACTTATTCAATATGATATACTCTAGCTTGATGTAAAGTTCTTTTAGTTTGCTTGTAAATGAGATTTTGGATTTGGTACAAGTAGGTTGCTTGTGAATTTGATTTTGGCTATTTAGTATAAGTCTCAAAGAAGTAACTAAAATATAGTATAATGGTTGTGAATGGTTTGGTCGGTAATGGTAGGTTTGGTATGTGATTTTTTATAAATTTTTGAGTACTTTGACTGGAATCTAGATTAACATGGAATGTGAGTTTGAATTGAATAGTGAATTATGGTGCCAATCAGGGCACATTGGCTAGATTTTTAAATGTTTGAATAGGTAATGTTGATGCCTTTTGTGTGATAGGAAAATTTGGCTTGAAATGAACTTGAAAAGATGTGATTTTTACCATTTTGAATCTAAGTATCGATGCTTTGGCATTTCGTATCGATACTTGACCATATGAAAAGTTTCAAAACAAAAAGAATGCCAAAACGATATCGATTTTTATTTGAATATTAGACTGAACGTAGCTTGTTAATGTCTAGAAATTACATGCCATATAAACCTGCGATAGTGTGATATTGATTTATCCGATCTAATCCCTATTTATCTTTTAGGTTTGAAAGATGTCGACAAAATCTGGCCATGCTAACACTGATGAAGTGAACAACAATGTTTTGACTAATGAACAAAAAGCGATTCATATTTTACCAGTCCCACAAATGTCAGAAAATAAAGTTAAAAATGTTTTCTTCAATTTAATGGGTCAGTGGTTCATTGAGTTTATGCGAACCAACCTTGTGGCTCAACAACCTCCACCCCTTGTTATACCACCTGTGGTATCTCCACCTCCTCAAATAACTGAAACAAGTAGATGGATTCCTATTGATAAGGTCAAAAAATGTGGTGTTTAGGAATTTCGGGGTAGAACGAAAAATGATCTAGCTAAAGCTAAGTTTTGGCTCGAAAATATTCAACAAGTATTGGATGAAATGAATTCTCCTCTTAATGATTATCTTAGATGTGTTGTATCTTTACTTAAAGATGAAGCTTACAGTTGGTGGTCAATGTTAACAATGGTATTATCGAGAGATAACATCAAATGGGATTTCTTCAAAATAGAGTTTAAAAAAAGTAAGTCAGCAAATGATATCTGGATCGAAAAATTTAAAGAATTTCTTGAATTGAAACGGGGAAACAAATCAGTAGTTGGGTATGAAAGAGAGTTTGTATATGTCAACAAGTATGCTCATTTAATTATGCCGAATGAGGAAGAAATGTCCATCTTTTTTGAAGATAGACTAAATGATGGAATTAAAATGTTGATTAGAGGGAAAAAAATACGGGAATTCATTGTTTTTTTCAAATCGTGCTCAAAAGATCGAAGAAGTTTATAATCACAAGAGGCGGAGAGATAAGAAGGCTCAAGAATTTGGTAAAAGAAGCTTTTCTAAGTAATTTTCTGCACTACCGACAGAGAAATCTGATAGAGGGTTGTGCACAGACCAAGACCGAGTTGTCAAGTCACGGCAAACTCCTACGAAAACTATAGACGACTCAGATCTGAAACGAAATAGCAAAACTTAATTAGAATCAATTAGATCGGGAAACTAAAAATCCCCAAATCAATAAAGAGCAACCAAGAATCAAAACACTTATGAATAGATGTTCTTGGAAGCCAAGAACATGAAATTAAGCCCCAAGATTAACTTCCAATCAGCCGAAACTATCAAAGAACACAAAACAACAACTAAATTAAAAACAAATTGCGAAATCAATGGACACTAGTTCTAGGGATTGGACGACAAGAAAAGGGGGATTCTTGTGAATCAAAAACGTTTCTTTATGTCCAAGGAAGCGCCGAATTAGATCTTGAAGTTTAGAATGGCTGAAACGCAACAAGAACAACAAACAAATTAATTAAATAAAAATCGACGCAAGTAGGATTTAAAAAGAAAGAATGATAGCAAGAAATAAAATATAAGTCCTAAGAAGCCTTGAAATCGAGAAAGATTTCACAACTCCCTTCAAACGGCTCTAATCTCCCCTCCAATGAAGAACAATGGCAAGAAGAAGGCTGAAGATGGCTCCCACAATAAATAAGATTGTTAAAACTACTTCTAAAGAAAACTCAAGAGAGAATTCTTGGAGAAAACTCAAAGAGAATTTCTACTCAGAAAAATCTGAAATTTTTAATGTAATGTAATGTGTCTAACAAGGGTGGCCGGCCATGCCTATAAATAGGCCTTATAACTATTTCCTAATCTCATTAGGAAAACTTAAAAAAAACCTAATTAACAAATTTAAGAGGGAAATTCGGCCAAGGCATTCTAATGGGCTGCTTGGGCCGATTTTTTACATATAATACTCCTAAAGTCTAAAAATTAAATTAAACAATTAAAATTTTTACAAATTGGGCCACTTTAACAATTTGGCCTGATTTTCAACTAAGTATGGTTTGACTTCTTGGTTGGGCTTGGAATCCTCTTATTGGGCCTTGCTTCAAGAACTTGGGCTTGTAGTCCATCTCCTATCGAAATTGGCTCGTTGATGCTCGTAACGGAGGTCCAATGCGCTTTGGCTGCAAGATTCAATTTCTTGGACCAAGATTTCCAAGATTTGAAATCTTGATTTTCTTGATTCTTGAAATCGCTCCAAACAGCAAAATTGGGCCAAGATTCGGTTTCTTGATTTTCTTGAAAACAAGAAAGTGAATCTTGATTTTCTCTTTCTTTTGTGTATGCATCTAAGGCCTTTGTGACTCGTATCATTCCCCCTTCCTCAAAAAGATTCATCCTCAAATCTGAAAAATCAAATGGAGATAAGTCAACCATATTGAAAGTAGAACTTGTAGTCCAAACATAAGCATAACAAAACAAGTATAACGCATGCGAATGGACAGATTCAGATTACCATGCAAACAAGCTAATTTACTCGCCAATGCCTCGTCAAATATTCGAAACAAAGATGGACATGTTTTAAGGCATTCAATCATCTCAAATTGTTTCCACAAACCATGAATAAATCGCGAGTAATAAATCAAATGGTAAACGTAATCATCACAAGTAGGTATTTGAAAAGGTTCACACGGTTCACAGAGTTTGCACAATCATACCATGCAGTAATCGAAGGTCTATAGATTCAGTCACACATGCATTATCAAAAACAAGAATCTTTTTATCAACCATCAAAACAGATAGATCATCACTAAATAAAATAGGACAGTCAAGCACGTTTCGATCTAAGTGTTTTACAAAAATTAAATCATCAACACGATCTTTGTCACTATCTGAGGAGTACAAAATGTTTCAAAAGTTTCAAGCATCTTACCTTTATAAGCAGAAGAAGAAGGGTCGATTTTACCTTTTCCATTTAATACAAACCTTCGCTCATCGGGGGCATAGTGTAGTCGAAGCTCTGTTGTTGAGTTAACCTTTGTCAAATGAAACTCAAACTTCATGTACAACCACCTAAACTGCTTAAGGCACAAATATAAATTGAAAACAAATTTGGCAAATTTTGTTACCTTATTCACCAAAAGATTTGCACAAATTCACGAATTTTACACAAGGCAAATCAAGAGAATAACAACTCACGATTTCTTTTGTAATGAATTTATCAACCACAATCGAAGAATAACAATTAATCGGATCAAAATGAGGGGATCTTTTAAGAATTAAGTCACCAAAATTTTTATCAATAATTTTCAAATCTGCACGGGACTCAGTTGATAAAATTTCCTTACCTCGCTTACCTTCGAGCTCATGTAGTGTGATTTCATCTTTGCCTATGTTGATCGTATGAAAGCGTTTTTCATCAGAAATGTATTAAAGTTGGAAGTTATCTTTCATATGTGGCCAATAGAAGTGTTCTATCCCATGCAAAGATGGTAAACCTTTAGGGGCCTCACTAAAAACATCCTCATAATCCTGCGAAAAACATTGAAACATACTAGGCAAATTTTCATTAATGTTAGATAGAGATAAATAATTTTGCCTAAACCTCACATGGATACAAGGCTGTTCATTGAATAGGTCTCTCCGCACATCTTTTTTTGTTGCAATTAAATTTTTCACTCTATTTTTACCACTTGCGGATTCACTCACCTTTGGGCCATTTAAATTTTGACTTTTTTCACTACTAGCCTCTTTTCTCACTGTCTTTTTTATTTGTCCTTTCTCCCTCACCCCCTCACAAATTTTCATCATTTTTAATTGATCTTTATATACATCACTGGGATTTAAAGGAGCAAGAGTGAATTTTTGGCCTTTAAACACAAGAGAGTATCTATTAAGCTTGCATTGGTGTGTAACATCACGATCAAATTGCCAAGGCCATCCAAGGAGCAAGTGTGCCGCATGCATTAGGACCACATCACACCATACCTCATCCTCGTAATTCCCAAGCTTAAAAGTGATCAAGGGCTGTTTTGTAACTTTAACTTCTAAGCATTCATTAAGCCATTAAAGGTGATACGGCTTAGGGTGCTCGATACAAGGTAACTTTCAGGAATCCACCAAATAGCTGCTAACTACATTCGAACAACTCCCACTATCAATAATAAGTGAACATAAGTTACCTTTTATAAAACACCTAGAATGGAAAATATTGGTCCTTTGGTTATCACAATCGTCTCCCATTTGGATGTTAAGGGTGCGGCAGACTACCATCTTATTTCTTTTTTTTTTTGAAATACCTGTAAAACAAATACTCAACACTCAAAAGAAAAATTAGCAAACCTCACCGTTAGTCACTCAAAAAGAAAAATCAAATTCTCAATGAGGTAGAATTAAGTATTGTGAGTTCTTTAGTAGAGTCTATATCAACCAATTAGAAAGTGTATGAACCGAAACTACCAAAGAGTCCTAATTTGCACTAAGATGCCAAAAACTGACGAGACACCAATTAATTTGTGTTGCACCGAGGAAGAATTGTGCACACCTTAAAATCCTACTAACACAAGAAACAAGAAGGTGTTAGATAGTGTAAAGGAAGAATAAAGGCAAACAAATGAAAACCTACAGCTAAGAATCAATAAGAATTGCTGAAATCCAAAAACCCGAAAAAACTACGGAGTAACATGACAACTTCGTTTGAGGTGTTCCCGATCTCCAAAAATCACGAAATTAAATCTGGAATGTCCTTAAATATTTAGTTTTTTATTTGGAAATTTTGGGCACCAAACTCAACCCGCTGGATATTTTTTTTAACTTTTTATTGTATTTCGTATTTTTCAATTTTTTTGACTTTTTCGACTGATTTTTTTGCGGGAAATGTTTTTTATATTCAATCGCAGTGCCAAAAATATGCATGTAAAATTTCAAATCAATCGGAAAATGCTTACCCACTCGAATGAAATTTTTTCCAAAAAATTTTCTAGGTAAAACTGCTGTTTGTTGTTTTAAAAAAATAGAGATCAGTTTATAAATCAATCAAGAACACCCAAAACGCCCAAAATCTGATACCAAATGATAGAGGGTTGCGCACGGACCAAGATCGAGTTGTCAAGTCACGGGAAACTCCAACGAAAACTATAGATGACTCGGATCTGAAACGAAACAGTAAAACTTAATTAGAATCAATTAGACTGGAAACTAAAAATCCCCAAATCAATAAAGAGCAGCCAAGAATAAAAACACTTATGAATAGATGTTCTTGGAAGCCAAGAAGATGAAATTAAGCCCCAAGATTAACTTCCAATCAGCCGAAACTATCAAAGAACACAAAACAGCAACTAAATTAAAAACAGATTGCGAAATCAATGGACACTAGTTCTAGGGATTGGACGGCAAGAAAAGGGGGATTCTTGTGAATCAAAAACGTTTCTTTATGTCCAAGGAAGTGCCGAATCAGATCTTGAAGTTTGGAATGGCTGAAACGCAACAAGAACAGCAAACAAATTAATTAAATAAAAATCGACGCAAGCAGGATTTAAAAAGAAAGAATGATAGCAAGAAATAAAATATAAGTCCTAAGAAGCCTTGAAATCGAGAAAGATTTCACAACTCCCTTCAAACGGCTCTAATCTCCCCTCCAATGAAGAACAATGGCAAGAAGAAGGCTGAAGATGGCTCCCACAATCAAAAAGATTGTTAAAACTACTTCTAAAGAAAACTCAAGAGAGAATTTTTGGAGAAAACTCAAAGAGAATTTCTACTCAGAAAAATTTGAAATTTTTAATGTAATGTAATGTCTCTAACAAGGGTGGTCAGCCATTCCTATAAATAGGCCTTATAACTATTTCTTAATCTCATTAGGAAAACTTAAAAAAAAACCTAATTAACAAATTTAAGAGGGAAATTCGGCCAAGGCATTCTAATGGGCTGCTTGGGCCGAATTTTTACATATACTACTCCTAAAGTCTAAAAATTAAATTAAACAATTAAAATTTTTACAAATTGGGCCACTTTAACAATTTGGCCTGATTTTCAACTAAATATGGTTTGACTTCTTGGTTGGGCTTGGAATCCTCTTATTGGGCCTTCCCTTCAAGAACTTGGGCTTGTAGTCCATCTCCTACCAAAATTGGCTCGTTGATGCTCGTAATGGAGATCCAATGCGCTTTGGCTGCAGGATTTGGTTTCTTGGACCTAGATTTCCAAGATTTGAAATCTTGATTTTCTTGATTCTTGAAATCGCTCCAAACAGCAAAATTGGGCCAAGATTCGGTTTCTTGATTTTCTTGAAAACAAGAAAGTGAATCTTGATTTTCTTTTTGTTTCGTGTACGTATCTAAGGCCTTTGTGACTTGTATCAAAATCAAAAGAAGATTTTAATCGTGTTACTTCACCGTCTGGGTTCTAGGGTAAAAACACGTCGAGATAACGTGATCTGAAATCTCAGGTTAAGCCTATTGGTAGTGTGGGAAGTATTCATAATGCTTCTAGACTGGTGTGGAAGCATTGTTGAAAATCACATGCTGGTGAATGCAGGACCATAATAGGTGCATGTTACTAATGTGGTGCAATAGATCATTTTGTGACTATCCGAGATTAGTGGGAAATAATGAAGAAATGAACGAAAAGTTGTTGTCTACACAATAGAAAAGTAGACGTTCTAGTCAGAGTAGTAATACTAGAACAAATCATGGTGAGACTAAAGATACAACTGTCAGATCAGAAGCTAGAGCACCTGTGAGAGCATATGCTATCCAAGCCAAAGAGGAAGCAACTTCACCTGATGTTATTGCTGGTACATTCTATCTCTTTGATGTTGCTCTATATGCATTGATTGGCCTTGGGTCAACTCCTTCATATATTTGCACAACATTAGTAAAGGATAAGAATTTACCTATTGAGTGAACTGAGTTTGATGTTCGAGTTACTAATCCACTAGGTCAAGGTGTGCTAGTTAATTTAATATGTTAGAAGTGTCCACTAAGAATATAGGGTTGTGACTTTCGTGTCGATTTGATGTTGTTACCTTTTCATGAATTTGATATTATTTTGGGAATAGATTGGTTGACATTACATGACGCTATAGTAAATTTTAGACTGGAACGGATGGAATGATTATAGTTGAGTCAGACAGATCAAACAGGGTTACCAGAGTTATTTTAGCTATTTTGACACATAAATTGATTCATAAAGGTTGTGATGAATTTTTGGCTTATATACTCGATAGTCGAGATCCGAAGTCAAAGTTTGATCAAGCATCGGTTGTGAATGAGTTTATAGACATGTTCCCTGAAGAGTTACCAGGATTGCCACCAAAACATAAATTTGAATTTGTAATTGATCTGAAGCTTGGGACTGCTTTGATATCGATCACACTGTATCAAATGCCACTAACTAAGTTGAAAGAACTGAAAGCACAATTGCAAGAATTATTAGACAGAGGTTTTAGTCGGCCGAGTGTACCTCCTTGGGGTGCACCTATTGGGTGGCCAGGATGCCCCACGGTGTAGCGAAAAAATTATTTCGACAATCCAAACCAGGAATCCATGCACGAGGAATGAATCAAGAAGGAAAGGTTTGAAAATATACGTTTCAAAATTTGAAATGTACGAAGGAACCACTGCTGGTTTAATCCCCTTCACACGTTGTCGATCTAAAGCCGCAATAGAATTGTCCTGGCCTCTACGTAGTCCACCTAGTTGCAGATGAACGTACAAAAACTCTCTTTGAACGTTTCAGAGAGTTTTTTTCTAAAATATGCGGTTATTAGACCTAGGTTTCTTTTTCTTTTCGTGGTTAATGTTGGTAACACTCTCTCACCTTAGGTTTTTTATGATTCCCTTTTATTTTATATCCATATTAAAACCAGAATCTCCCATTTTTGGTGCTAGAAAATATATGAAAAATATCAGAATGTAATATCATTTCTAAAAAGATATTAATTTCCATATATTTTATGTTTGACCAAAATTGTTATAACACTTTATTTTCATAATTTTGGTAAACAATACATATTAATATTTTATATGAATCAAATTCATACATTTATTTTAACCATGTTCTCTATTCTTGTACAATGAATTTGTACATATATTGTGTTTATTATTTAACTGTCACGAGAAATTGTATGTTCCGAATAATTTGGAGTTGAAACGAGACATTTTAACTTAGGCTCACAGTAGTACATGCTTTATTCATCCGGGTAGTACGGAAATGTTTAATGATTTAAACAGAGGTATTGGTGGTCAGGTATGAAATGAGATATTTCAGAGTTTGTAGCGAAATGTTTGGTTTGCTAGCAAATAAAAGTCGAGCATTAGGTTCCTTCTGGGTTATTACAACCTATTATGATTCTCAAGTGGAAATGAGAACAAGTTACAATGGATTTTGTTTTAGGATTGCTAGTATCGTCGAGAAAGAAAGATTTGATATGGGTTATTGTTGACAGATTGACAAAGTCAGCTCATTTTATTCCGGTCAGAACCAATTATTCGCTAGAAAGGTTAGCTGAATTGCATGTATCCAAGATCGTTAGATTGCACAGAGTGGTGGTATCTATTATATTTTATCGATACTCGAGATTCATCTCTAGATTTTAGGGTAAACTTCATGTGGCTTTGGGAGCAAAGCTCAATTTTAGTACAACATTTCATCCACAGACTGGCGAACAATCAGAACGGGTAATAAAAGTGTTACAAGACATGTTTAGGTTTTGTATTCTCGAGTTTGAAGGTAGCTGGGAAAGATATTTGCCATTAGCTGAATTCTCTTATAATAAAAATTATCAGTCTAGTATTAAAATTACACCATTTGAAGCTTTATACGAACAAAAGTGTAGAACACTGTTGTATTAGTTTGAGTTGAGTAAATCCAAGATAGTTGGGGAAGATTTGATTCATGAAACTAAAGATAATGTTTGAGTTATTTGTGACTACTTGAAAGCTACACCAGAACGTCATAAATCGTATATAGATTTGAAGAGAAAAGATATAGAATTTTTCGATGGCGATTGAGTATTTTTGAAAGTTTCACTATGGAAGAAAATGCTTTAGTTTGGCAAAAAAGGGAAACTGAGTCCGAGGTCTATCGAATCGTATCAGATTATTGAAAGAATCGGTCCTAAAGGTTACAGATTAGCATTACCTCCTAAACTTAAAAAGATTCACAATGTTTTCCATGTTTTGATGCTAAGACAGTATAGGTTAGATTCTTCACATGTGTTTACTCCCAGTGAAATTGAATTACAGTCGAATTTGTCGTATTCTGAAGAACCGATAAGAATTTTAGCTTGTAAGGTAAAAGAACTTTAGAATAAATGAGTATCGTTACTAAAAGTTCTATGGCATCGACATGGTATTGAGGAAGCCAGCTGGGAAATCGAAGAATCGATGAAATCACAATAATCAAATTTATCCATAGGTGACAATTTTGAGGATGAAATTTCTTAAGGGGAGAGTGTTGTAACAGCCCGTTTTTCCAGTGGTGTCAGATATAGTGGTTTCAGGACCACAATTCTGACATGTTAGTCTGAAAATATTAATATTTCATATTTACGAGGTCACTAGTGTTGTACTAAAATTTGGTTTAGAAATTTTGAAGTTTAGTTAGCTAATTAAGCAAAAAGGACTAAATTGTAAATGTCAAAGAATTCAGTTGTTATTAAGACATAAGTGTTAATTGTGTATAGAAATAAAATAGGATGGTTTTAAATGGTAAATAATCATATTTTAAAATGAGTGGACGATTTATTCATGTTGATTTAGTAAAAATTTCATTTAGTTATAGGGGTAAAATGGTAAAAAATAATAAAAGCATAAAAAATTAAGAAATTCGCTATCATCTTCCCCATTTTGTTTTCATCAATCGAAATCACCATTGGAGGTGTAATATCCCATTTTTTAGTGGTGCCGAAAATGGTGCTTTTGGGACCACAATTCCGACAAATGAGTTTGTGTATTTTATTGTTTAATTAATGTTTATGAAGTAAAATTTTAGTTGTATTAAATTTTAGTTAAGACATTTTAATTATTGATTAGCTAATGAATTAAAAAGGACTAAATTGTAATAGATATAATGTCATACCCCATATTTTTATTTATTATTTAGCCAAATTATGGAACAAGGAAGCAAGTAGTCAAATGGTTGAGGGCCTAATTTCATTCTAAGAGAACTTAGGTTCAATTCTCATTATCCACATATTTTATCTAAAATTTTTGGTATCATAAATTGATGGTAAATACTTGTCGTCCACCCCCATTTTTACCTTGTGGGGAAGATTCTTTCCACTTTTGATGTGTCGACTTCCCCCAATACCTCTCTTTTTTACTCCATCATCCACTTTTGGGGCCTATGTTCTTCTATTTCCAACTTATCCCCCTTTACCATACCTTGCCCGATTTTAAGCCTAGTCGGAACAGTGGTTTCGAGACCACAAATCCAGTGAGGAAAAATTTATTTCTTATTATATTTTTATGGTCTACAATTTCACAGAAAGATTTCGTGAAAATTTCGTTCTAAAATTTCGACGTTTGAGCATTCAATTTAATCAAAAGGGTTAAATTGTAAAAAGTGCAAAAGTTGAGTTCTAGAAGCTAGAGCTGTCAAATTGCTATGAAATTTTAAATTGGAGGTCCTTAAATGGTAATTAGACCATTGGTTATGTTATGGACAAAAATGGACATGAAATAGGTGAAATAGGATATTTTTATGTTAATGGCATTTTGGTAATTAAAACAAATTAAAAAGACAAAATAAGACCAAAATCATCATCTTCTCCATGAGTGCTGGCCGAATATCATGTGGACTCCATGGCTAGGGTTTGTTCATTCTTTCAAGTTTCATGGTAAGTCCGTTCTAGCCCCGTTTTTCTTGTTCTTTATATTTTTAGAATCCCAGTAACTTGCTTAAGCTATTTCTATCATTAATTCGAGTTAGAAATTATGTTTGAAAAATTACACATAGATGAAAAGTGTGAATTTTGATGTTTCATGATAGAATATGAAGCTTAGAATTATGTTAAACAATTTTTTCTAAATGATTTTCAGCGAAAACGAGTGAAACAGTATAATTGTTAAAAATTATTATTGTTCATAAGTGCACTTTAGAGCAAGAATTTGATGTTGCTATAGAAGGAAAAATTGTTCAGCATGTCATAAAACATAAGAAAACAGAATAAAATTTAATTTCCGAGCCTAGGGGCAAAATCATAATTTTGTGAAACTTTAGGGGTAAAAATGTAATTTTGTGAAAATGTAATTTTTGGACTGGATTGAATAATGTGAGTGTAAAATAAGTTAAATGTGTTACAAGTCAAGAAATACAAGGAATTGACTTTGATTAGTGAAAAAGAAAAAAATGAGAAAAAGTGAGAAATTTCCTGATTGAATATATTCGGCATAAAAAGGGATACGAATGAAGTGACAGAAATGATCACATGTGTGACATAGACTGTGTGTAGGTCACTATGTGAAAGTGAAAGTGATGGTCACGTGTGTTGTAATATGTGTAGGGTATTACGTGTACCGGAATGAAAGGTTGCATGTGTAGTACTATGTGCAAGCTACTATGCGTACCGGATAGCTTCGATCACGTGTGTAGTACTATGTGCAGGCTACTACGTGTATCGGATATTAATGGTCACGTGTGTAGTACTATGTGCAGGCTACTACGTGAACCAGAAAGTTTGATCACGTGTGTAGTAGTATGTGAAGGCTACTACGTGTATCGAATAATAATAGTTAAATGAGTGGTACTATGTGCAAACCACTGAATGTTCGCCATTATAGCGACATGTTTAATGGGATATGAGAAATTCCAAACCAATAAAAATATGTGATGAAAATGCGATGAGTTGCAAAAGAGTCATTGGAGTGATGAAGTTTTGTATCGTGCTTACAAAATAAATTGTTATAGTGTTATGTGAATGAGTGACTTTGAAACAGAACAGATTTGGACAATGACAATGACGTTAGTTTGAAAAATCACCAAAAATTATAGGAATTTATTTTTTGGTTGAGTAAGATATAGAATTAAATCTTAATGAGTCTATTTTTACATAAAAGAAACAAAGCAAGCAAAAGAGTTATACATTTTGAGATATTTGAATTTTAGTTGGGCAGAGTTGGATTGATTTTGGAATCCCTAGTTCTGAATTTGGAAAATAATTAAAAATTGTAAAAAAATAATTATGAGTTATAATTTATATTCCTAGAATTATTAATGAGTCTATTTTCAAAGGAAACAAACGTAAATATCATCTGAAATCTGTACAATGAGATAATTCATTTTTAGTGAAGAGAGGTCAGAGATGTTGAGAAGTGAAACAGGGGAATCTTTAAAGAATAAACTGTACTAATTGGCCAAGTGAAAAATTCTGAAAATTTTATGGTAAGAAAACATGTGAGTCTAGTTTTAGGGAAAATTAACAGAACTTAATTTGGAGCTTTGTATCTTTGGATAAAAATGATTTAGTGACTCTGAATCAAATAGACAACTTTGAATTTAAATATAAGTGAATAGTGAAATTATGTATAATGCTAATTAAGCATGTTTTATACATAAAGGATGTGGAATGGAGAGGAGGAGGAGGACGAGGATAATAAAATGTATGAATGAATTGTGTATAAATGGTCATATGCCCGATTATAATCGGTAAATGTTAAATTGAATGGTAAATATGTATTGATATTGAAGGACTATTGTGGTATTGAAAAGCAATTGATCAAATGTTTAAGAAATTTAGTCATGATATTTATATGTGTGAAAATAATGATATATGGATGATTATATCATTGAGGTTGCATTGATTAATTCGGTTTATGTGATAGAAATGTCAAGAACATTTGCCTTTGATATGTGATGATCATGTAATGCCATGAAGATTTGTTTATTTGTGTGGTTTAAAATGTATCTATATTTTGTTATATAACTTATTTTTTAATCTATTTGACAAATGATAAAAATTAATTCGGTTACTATGTGAGGTGAATTAATGATTTGTGAAGCATATCTATATTCGACAATAATGGATAAAATATATTTATGTCATGGATGAATGGTTAAACACTTGGGTTAGTATAAAGTGTATATTTAGTAAGGTTTGTTGGGAAAAAATAACAGGTTTTGGTTTATATCGAATAGAGAAAATTTGTACTATCTTTGTGGCTAATTTTGTTAGGTTTGTGGGAGATGAATGGATAATGTATAGATATGTGACAATTAGCTTACTAGATAGTGAGTAATTGATATATTACATTAGTTAAAAAGGAAAATTTGACGATATGAGAATATGTAATGATACAGATAAATTCAGGTACTCAGGACGAATTCAACAAGTAAGTGAAAATTTATAAATTCATACGACGAGGAAGTGAAAGATTGTGAGTATATTTAGCCAAGAAAACCCTAATTAACGACTCGAGAATAACAACTTTAAAGTTTTAATTTAGATGAAATTTTACAACTTGGTTTACTACGGTTAAAAGTGTATATGTTCTGGTAATACCTCATACCCTATTCTGGCATCGAATACGGGTAAGGGGTGTTACACACCCCGAAATCTTCATTTTTATTTTCCTCATCTCATCTTTTTTCTGTTTTCTCCTCCTCCTTCCACCACCATTTTTTCTACATTTTGCCACCATACCATAACCATTGACCACCTTTTCTTCACCTAATCACCACTAGTTCACACTAAAACTTCCCCTCTCTTCCATGTCTCTCCCTCTCTCTCCACCTCCACACCGTCGCCACACCTCCACCATTGTAAACCACTATTTCTCACTGACTGTTATTTTCTATTCATTTGTTATATTAAAATCAAACTTCTAATCCTCCTTTCTTATTTTTTAAAAACCATATACGATCCGAATACCTATTCATTTAATTTTTGAAAGAAGATTTCATTAGATAATCTTCCATTGTAAACGAAATACTATGGGATCAAGGATTCATCTATTCCTTGGGATTTTTTTAAGTGATCCTTAAACTTCGATGATAATCTTCTCTTCTCTACTTTTAGGCCAATTATGTTAAAATGGGTTCCCAAAATTAATTCTTCAATATAGATATTTTCTGACATAGAATATTTTTTGTGTAAAGGATCATCTGTATCAACACGGAACACCCCTAGCTTTGGAAGTGAGACACAAATCTAAATCATATCGTTTAAAGCGTAAGTAATTAATCGAGTAAGAAAAGTCTTGATTAAATCGTTCTAATCAAGGGATTAATAAAATAACATTTTAATGATAAAACATCGTTTTATACTCATGTCTATTGTAAGTCTAGTTAAATCCTAGTGTGCGTGATCAAAGAGGCTAGTATTGCATTGGATCTGCATAACTTAGGTGTGGAGACTTACCTTGATAAAATAAATGACATTGTTTAATATCGAGATAAATATATTTGTGAAAGGATTAAATAATTGCTTAATAAAATTTCTGAAAAGTGATATTGGTCGAATACGTTAATTATTCATATGGATTGATAAAATCCAATAAGGAGGAGGATCCCAAGTCATTCTGAAACTTCAGATCTATGATGTTTGTATGTGGTTATGGGATTTTTCTATTAAACCTAATGATGTGTGATTTCCTAAAACTCATGATATGTTATATATGGCGATATTGGATAAACATGTTTTATAAGCATGATACTAATTTATTGATATTTTGATTCGCATGTTAAGCATGCTATTATTCTGGTTATGGATTCGCATGTTAAGCTTGCTATTATTCTGATGATGACTCGCATGTTAAGCATGCCACTGTGTTAAACAGTAATAAGACCTGATTCACATGTAAAGCTTGCCTATTGAAAATTCTATTCTATATGTCATATCACATGCATGGGGTTGGGATAATATTGTAAGGAGGAAGTATCTAGCAGTATATCTGTAATTTCTGGTTGCTCGACCACAATATTCTGCTTTTGGTAGCTCGATTGCTATATATGGTGGCTTGTCCACATTATTGGTGTGTTGTTGGATAGACGAGTTCCGGGGAACTCATTATGGTGTGTAACAGAGATAGGTAGGAATCATTTTCTAAAAAATTTGCACTATTTCTGAAAAATCGTTGTATTGACATCGCCATTATGTACTCTGATAAATGTGATTCTGTGATTGTATATTTTTGTGCACATATATATATGATTTTTTAAATTGATGATGTTCTATATTAATTTCTGTTGTTATTATATTTTACCCACACCGGGCTTTAATTTAATGGGCTCAATTTCGGATGTGCGGTTGAGAATTTTATGAAAAACTATTATATTTTGCTAGTTGATATTTTTGGGTTTGTTTTTTTATTTTTGTGGATTGTGGCTTGGGTCTTTCTTTTTGATTTGGATTTTTGGGATTGATTTGCATGATTAGAATTTTCAAATTATCACCTAAAGATGATTTATGAAATTGGTAAATAAAACCAGATTTTTCATAATAATGCCAAACTCAACTAAAAGATCGTAATTTTTAAACTCAACATTTCATTTTTGAAACTCAACACTACCTACTCATTAAATTGAAATTTTACAAGATATTTGAAATCTACTTTTTCAAAATAATGAATGAGTTTTAGTTATATTATTTTTCCACTATGACATTTACTTCAAAAATAAAGTTTTCTAAAAAACCATCAATACTTGAGTTTTTCTAAAAATAGATGTTTTTGACAAATTCTTTCTTAAAGAAAATCAAAATGACATTTTAAAATTAAGGACGATTATTAAGAGAAATTAGTTAAATGATTTTTTACACAATCATTATGGTCAATGTGATCTTCAATATTCGGCCATAATCTCTTGGCCGGGTTTAGGGGGTTATATTTAGTATTATCAGATCCCCGTTCAAAACTCAGAGTGTGATTATTTTCGAGATTTGCATGCATATCTGATAAATGGGGTATTGTGGGAAAAATCCATGCCACTTACTTTTTGTATAAAGTTCTATCTTGTTTAAGAATCTGAGACTCTGAAGCTGGCTCAAGATAAGTACTTCTAATATACTGAAACTTTAGATTGTGAAAACTATAAACTATGAAACAAATAGACTGTGAAACTTTAGATTCTGAAAACTAGAGATTGTTAAATTATAGTGGAACTGTGACAAAACTTGTAGACTAGAAACATTCTGGAATAATAACAGAAACTCATTTCTAAATTGTCTGATAAACTTCATAAAAGACAGAAAATCTGATAACAAGATGAATACTCAAGGTATGCAAACCTGGGGTATGAAAACTTGTGGAAAGCAGGGTTAAGGGACCCAAATCGATTCGTCTACGTTGCAAGTGCACACTCCTGGGTCAATAGCCAAGCATGTTGAGCATGCACCTGCTACAAATGAGAACCAACATGAGGTTATTGATGATGTTGTATCACAGGGCATGCTTAGGGTGCTACAATGAGTAGCTGGAGCTCATTCTAGTAAAGTTGAATTATTTAGGAGTATTGTTACGACAACCCTCATTGTAGAATTCTATTTAGAGGATGCATAGAGAATTTTAAATGAATGCGAGTGTACCCTGAGAAAAAAATTAAAGTGTATTTATCAGTGCTTAGAGATGAGACTTACTGACAGTGGCAGGCTATCGTGTGAAGTACTCAGATAGAGAGACTGACATGGGAATATTTTCTAGATACTTTCCAAAATAAATGTGTAGGTACTCGATATGTTAAGGCCTATAGGTTGGAGTTCATTGAGCATAAAAAGGCAGACATGTTTTTAGTTGAGTATGAGGCCAAATTTTTAAGGCTAAGTAGCTATGCTTAGGGAATGATTGCAACTAAACATGATAAGTGCATCAGGTTTGAAAACAAACCGAGATATGAACTGGTGGTATTGGTAGTCCTATTAGGAAAGGATTTTTGAAACTTTAGTGGAGAAAACCAAGATTGTCGAGGAAGTTAAACGTGTGGAATGTGAAAGAAAAGAGAAAGCTAAAATCCCTGTTAAGAGAGATGTTGGTCCTACTACTCAGGCTCTGCGACCAAATTATCAGGCCAAAGATGATAGAATTCAATAAAAGAATGAAACTGTTAGTGACATAAATGTGCGTAGTCCCTTAGGACAATCATTTCAGTGAAAAAAATTATAAGAGGTGTCCGTTAGAAATTCAAGGAGAGGTATTTATGGTAGACTTGATAGACTTACCCTTCAGTGAATTTGATCTCATTTTGAGAAATGGACTGGCTGGTAGAACACCAAGTCAATTTAGATTGTCCTATGGGACTCTAGTTGGGAAAGAGATAGTGATGGTTAGAGAATGTAGAGATTACTTATCTAACGTGATCTCCACTCTAGGGGCCGAAAAGTTGGTGTATAAGGGATGCAAAGCATAGTTGGCTTATATTCTAGATACGAGTGTTAGTAGACCATCTATTGAGAACATTCGTACAGTGTGAGACTATCCCAATGTCTTTCCAGAGGAGTTACCTGGGTTACCTTTGGAGCGCCAAGTTAAATTTGGCATTGATTTGTTGCTAAGAATAGCTCCGGTGTCCGTTGCCCCATACTGCATGGCACCTTAAGAGCTAGTGGAACTTAAGGCATAGTTGCATGAACTTTTAGATCGTGGATTCATTACACGAAGTGTGTTGACATGGGGAGCTCATATTCTATATATAAAGAAGAAGGATGGATCCATAAGGCTATGTATTGATTATCGGTAACTGAAGAAGTTGACTATAAAGAGTTGATACCTTTTATCAAAGATTGATGATTTATTTTATCAGTTTAGGGGTGGAAAGTTGTTCTTTAAGATCAATTTAAGGTCTGGATACTATCAGTTGAAATTGAAAGCTATCAATGTTCCTAAGACCGCCTTCAGGACTCGGTATGGTCACTATGAGTTCCTCGTGATGCCCTTTTGTTTATGGACCTAATGAATCAGTTTTTTCAGCCTTACCTTGATCAATTTGTTGTGGTCGTCATCGATGACATCTTGATCTATTCCAAGTCTAAAGAGGAGCATGATAAACATTTGAGAGTGGTTCTACAGATTCTTCGAGAGAAATAGTTATATGCCAAACTAAATGTGAGTTCTAGCTCCATGATGTGATGTTTCTGGGACACGTGATATCAGTTGAGGGTATCTGTGCCGACCCAAAGAAGATCGAGGCAATTTTGGACTGGAGACAACCTAAGAATGTTAGTTAAATTCAAAGTTTCCTTGGATTAGAGGATATTATAGGGGGTTGTGGAAGGGATTTCGTTGATTGCAGCTCCTATGACCAAGTTGTTGAGGGAAAGTGTACATTTCAAGTGGACTAAATAAAAATAGAAAATTTTTGAAAAGCTTAAGTCCGTAATGAATCGAGCGCATATTTTGATCCAGTCAGAGTCTGGAAAGGATTTTGTGATATGCAGTGATGCATCCCATACCGGTCTTAGTTGTGTTTTGATGCAAGGATAAGGCTATGGCTTACATCTCGAGACAACTTAAGCCTCATGAACGTAACTATCCAACCCATGATCTCAAGCTTGCAGCTGTCATCTTCAACCTAAAGATTTGGAGACACTATTTGTATGGTGAGGATTGTATTATCTACACTGAACACAAGAGCCTTAAGTATCTCTTCACCCAAATGGAGTTAAACTTGAGGTGATAGAGATGGATTGAGTTGTTCAAAGATTTTGATTGTACCATTGAGTACCATCCGAGAAAGGCAAATGTTATGGCTGATGCACTGAGCAAGAAATCGATGAATGATTTGATAGCGATGTTCACTAAGTTGTGTTTGACTGATGATGGAGGTTTGCATGTAGAGTTGCAAGTGACACTTAGTGTAGTGGATGAGATTCGATCGAAGCTCTTGCACGTGGATCTTAAAAGGTTGAGGATTGTAAGATTACTAATTTTGTGTTTAACTCTGTAGGAGTTTTGTGTGTTCATTAGAGATACTGTGTGCCCGATGATCGAGATTTGAGATAGTCTATACTTCAGGAAGCTCATAGTATCCCATACACTATGCATCCTAAAGTTTTGAGAGAACTGTATTAGCGGCTAGGGCTAAAACGTGATGTAACCAAGTATGTGAGTAAGTGTTTGACATGCCAGCAAGTTAAGGCTTAGAATCAGTTCCCCTCTATTTTTATAGCCTATTCAGATTCCTCAGTAGAAATGGGAATGTGTGACAATGAACTTTGTTAGTGGGTTGCCTTTGACACCAACTAAGAAGGATTCAGTCTGGGTACTTGTGGATAGATTGACCAAGCCAAAACATTTTCTGCCTATCGGTACTGATTATTCACTGCATAAGTTGGCAAGGTTGTATATTTCAGGAATTATAAGACTTCATGATTTACCATTGTCTATCATTTCCTATAGGGATCCTCGATTTACATCTCGATTTTGGAATAAGTTACACAAGGCTTTAGGTACGTGACTGAATTTTAGTATAGCTTTTCACCCATAGTTTGATGGGTGATAGGAACGAGTCATTCAGATTCTGGAGGACATGTTGAGGGGTCATGTGATTGATTTTAGTGACAAATTGGGAGGAATATTTACCGCTAGCCAAGTTCACATATAATAAAAGTTTCCAGTCAAGCATTCGAATGACTCCTTATGAAACATTGTATGGATGTAAGTGTCGAACACCTCTGTGCTGGACTAAGTTGGGAGAAAAAAGAAGTATTGGGTTCAGATTTGGTACAAGAGACCGAGAATGTAGTGAGATTGATTTAGGAATTGTTTGAGAGCAACATATGATTGGCGTAAATCTTACGTCGACTTAAGGTGGAAAGATATAGAGTACAATGTTGGGGATCAAGTTTTCCTTAAGGTTTCATTATGGAAAAAGGTACTGGGCTTGGACATAAGGGTAAATTAAGCCCATAATTCATTGGACCTTACAGAATACTTAAGAGGGTTGGACCAATGCCTTACTAATTGGAGTTACCTTCAGAATTGGACCTCATTCATGACGTGTTCCATGTTTCTATGTTGAGGCGATATCATTCTGATCCATCCCACATAATTTCGATCTATGACGTCAAGATGAGACCAAATTTGTCGTATGAGGAAGAGCCAGTTTAGATTTTGGACCCTAAGGTCAAAGTGCTATGGAAAAAGTAAATTCCTTTAGTAAAAGTGATGGGCGTCGAAAACACTAAATATAAATTCCTACACTATAACTTAATGAAATAGTAGCATAAAGTAATAGGGTCGATCCCACAGGGACTGAATGACTAATTTTCCTATTTTCGTGACCAAATTTCTAAATCTAGGCAGCTATCAACCTATTCGTGCAAAATTGTAAAATAAATGAAAAGGGGAATTCAGTTGATAGAGAAAATAAAATAAAATAAAATAAAATAAACTATAATATAATATAATTAAAACAAATTTGAGATTGCAAAATAAAATTAAGTGAATTAAACCAAACTAGGGAACCTAATATATTAAAACTTAGCCTTAGCCTCGATATGCTCCGAACTTGAATCAATCCTTGAAAAATGGCTTTTCCCTTCCAATCGATAAGTTGGTTATATCGACTAAGGGTGCCTTAACCACCAACTTTCCCTCCTGTAGTCAATTCTAATACAACCTGCAAACCGACCCTTGCTAAATTTCTAACCACGTGACACGTGCCCGTAATTTAAGATTTTGATAGCTTTGCGATCTAGAAAGCTCAATTCGAATTAACGACCTCAACCACGTGGGTCATTTAAATCAGATTACTATCTCCCTTGACATAATCCAACTAGCTTTTTGCAATTAAACAGGCCAACTTGTTCGTGGGAATTTGTGTACAGTACGGGCGACTTAGCTTCCCAACTGTACACCAAAAAATTCCAACCCAATGCACGTTTTTTAAGTTGAAATCGAATAAAATTCAAGGGAGGAATTTGTACTATCCCATATACCGGAGAGATAACAAATGCACGCTTTTTGAGTTGAAATCAAACAACTTTAAGTGACAAATTTGTACAATTCCAACCTAATGCGCATTTTTTCAGTTGAAATCAAATCAACTTTAGTGTGGGTTCATATCTCACGATTATTTTGTCAGTGTGATAACCGGGCTAAAGCTAAAAGGGACTTAGCTAAGCATGAAGTTAATCATGCTAGTTGGAAATGATCTTTAATGGAATTGGTGGAAGGTAGAAAGGGAAAGGGGCTTAGGAAACAAATTATTCAAAATGTTGAAATGGAAAAAAATGAATGGCAGTATGCTAAAACTTACTGAAGAAGAAATGAGGAAAAAGAAAGGAATTGTTTTATTCCAAAAACCAAGTGTCTATTCAAGTGTGTCCTTCAAAGGCCACCAACACTAAGTATTTATACACATTTCTCATGCTAAATTTAGCAAGATTATTCTTATAAATTATCAACTAAAAATCAGAATTTAAAAATCATATTTAAACTAAAAATCAAATTCAAACTATTTATCAGATTTTGAAAATTTCAAAAAACTTATTTTTAACCAGTCAACCACTAATTCTTCAATTTGGCCCTCATTTTTGCTTTTCGTTCCAATTTAGCCCATTTGTTTTGATTTTGAATTTCAGCACTTCAATTTCATCCCTGATAAGAAAAACACAAGTTTAGTGGCATCTTATTCAAAAATTAGCCAGAAAATAAATACATTAAAAGCACAATTTTAACTTGCTATCAAATTCCTCCCTACTTAGTGATGCTTGTCTTCAAGAATGATGTCTACTAAAAATCATTCAATAATATTTTTCGAAATCAAACCCCCTTTCCTTAGTCAAATGTAATGCAAACAATTAGGTGAATCAAAAATAAATAATTTGCTAGGTTCAATCAATAAGCATTTAATAAAATTTTGAACAGTATGTGAAATTCAACTACTTCACTAAGGCTTAATCAATCTTACGAAACAATCGTACTCAATATATAATTTTTATTATTTTTTATTTTTCAAACATATTCGAGACGTAGTCGAATATTTTGACACAAAATGAGATGACAACCCAAGCACCTCATCCAGGTTACTCAATTTGACATGTTCTCTTTTTTTTAAATGAATTTGAGACATAGCCAAATACTTTTACGCGAAATGAGATGAAAACCTATGCACCTCACCCCGGTTAATTAATTTGATATGTCCTTAATCAATTTGTTTCTCAAGGTAGCTCGGTTAGCAGAGTGTTACAAATTTCGATTTGTCAATCAAATATTTTGACGTGAAATGAGATGACAACGCAAGCATCTCATTTCGATTACTCAATTTGGTCACATTTTCGAATCTTCACTCTTAACGAAGCAATTAACATATTTTGATTTATTTATTTATTTAAATAAGTACTTTTATTAGGCAAGTTTAAAAGAGCCAACAATTTACATGAAACATTGAATTAGCCATAACATTTCCAATTCTACAAAATACTTATTGATCAAAGTAAGCAATAGTTATTCATGATTCACCCAATTATTAAAATAAACTAAACATAAGGATTGGAGGTTCATTTTAGAAATGAATTAAGGAATTATCTTAATATACAAATTAACACATGCATAGAAGAAATAGCATGACATGTCCTACGAACCCCATACTTAACTCACATTACTCTCAATGTGAAATTTTAAAACAATAATAAATAGAATGGTCAAGTGCATTCCTTGTATTAATTTGGCAGAGGGTGGTTTAGGCAGTTCGGGTTGGTTCTGGTCAGTTTGGTCCTGGTTGTATGTTTCAACAAATGGCAACACTAAAAATTGATAAGGCATGCTCATGCCACAAAAGAAATCTAGTTCTGATTTAATTTTGGATGAAAAGGGACAACATCCACCATCATTCCTGAAAAACAACATATTAAAATAGATTAAAGAATAATCTTATTATTTATTTTATTTTCAACCTAAATTAAACTGAAATTCAAAAGTAAATAAATTAAAATAAATAAATAAATATAGGTTGCCTTCCAAAAAGCGCTTTTATTTAACGTCATTAGCTCGATGAACTGAGTGTTATTTTTTTTGGTTGCTTGAGAACTAATTCTTCCATTACGTGCACTTTAAAGTTCTCGTAGAAAGGTTTCAACATTGTCCCATTTTCCTTAAAGCACTTCCTGGGTTCCTCTATCATGGGTGGATTGAGGCGCCTTTGAGCTTCTCCATTTGAGTTTACATTTTTCTCTATCGAAATCCTTAAATGTCTCGGTAATGATTTGAGCTCTAATTTTGAGGCCTTCATGCGAATGATAGCTTCACGAATTGGCTCTTCCAACGTCATTAATTCCTCCAATTGATACAAAATATCGTGGTCTAAACTCCTAGAGAGCATAGTTTGTAACCTATTCACTTCATGATATTCAAAATGTAATGTTGATAGAGGTTCAATAATATCAACACTAGAAATATTTGACATTGTACTGGGTTGACCCATCGCCTCATAAACATTAAATTTTACCACTTCCCCATCAAACTCCATGGTAAGTGTTCCATTTAGAACATCAATTTTTGTACATGCAGTGCTTAAAAATGGTTTTCTGAGGAGTATATTGGAAGAATTTTTTGAGTTATCGTCCTCCATATCGATGATGTAAAAGTCTGCAAGAAAAATTAGCTCATTTATCTTGACGAGGACATCTTCCAACACTCATTTTGGATACATACATGACCTATCTGGCAATTGAATAATCACCTTAGCTTCTTTGAAAGTACCTGTGTTTAGCAATTTAAAAATAGATAAAGGCATCACATTAATAGATGCTCGTAAATCACAAATGGCTTTCTTTATGCCAATATTACCTATTTTGCAAGATATAGAAAACATACCTTGGTCCTTACACTTGGGGGAGATTTTCCTTTGGAATACTGGAAAGACATTTTCTCCCACATTTAAGCATTTGCTTCCTTGGAGTTTCTTTTTTCCAGTGCACAATTCTTTCAAGAATTTTGCATAGCGTGAAACTTGTTTGATTGCTTCAAGTAAGGGAATGTTAATTTCTACCTTTTGAAATGTCTCAAGGATTCCTCTTTCTTCTCACTCCTTTTTAAACTTAGCTCATGAACCCTTCTTGTAGGTTCTATAGATGGTCAATACTATTGAGAATTCACGGCCATGGTTGAAATTAATTCCATCGCTCTTTGGGGCATCATATTTACAAGTGCCCTCCCACTGGCAGCATCTATCATTTTCATTTCCATTGGAAGTAACCCCTCATAGAAATACTACAAAAGTGATTGTTCAGTTAGGCCATGTTATGGGCAACTTGCACACAACTTCTTGTATCGCTCCCAATAGTTATAAAGTGATTTTGTCTCCTTTTGTTGTATTCCAACAATAATTCTCCTTAATTCGTTTCCTCAAGCTGCTGGTAAGAACCTATCAAGAAATAAATGAGACATATTAGATCATGTATTAACTGATCCTGGAGGTAAATAAAATAATCATTCTCTAGGTCAGTTGGCTAATGAAAAAGGAAAAGCTTGGAGTTTAATTTGATCCTCGATTACTCCCTGTGGCTTTGATGTTTAAACAAACCATGTGGAATTCCTTTAGATAAGTGTGGCGATTATCATTTTTCAAACCATGAAAAGTGGGCAATAAATGAATTACGATTGATTTCAACTTAGACGACATTTGTCCCACTGGATAAATTATGCATAGTGGATGTTGTTTGTAACATCCCAAAATAGGGCCTAAATGGAATAGCGGTTGTGAAACCATGAATCTCAGATAGAAAAGTTTATTATGATTAATTTTTATGATTTACCAATTGATTGGATGCATGTATTAGAATACCGATAAGAAATTTTAGCGATTGTACGTCTGAATTGCATATTAGGGTTTAATTGCAAAAGTGGGTAAATATGAGCTTTAGATGATAAAGGATTTAATTGAAGTGCATAATTGAAGTAGAGGTCCTTAAATGGTAATTAGACCATTAGATTTTCATGGACAAAAATGGGCATGCATAGATAAAAATAACTAAAGTTTTAATGAAGGGCATTTTAGTCATTTGGTAATAAAAAGAATTAAAAGGGAAAAATATGACAAAATGTGCTCATCTTCGACATAGGGGCCGAATTTCAAGGGACACCACAGCTAGGGTTTCCTCACTTTCTCAAGCTCATAGTAAGTGCATTCAAGCCCCATTTTTAATTTTTTTTACGTTTTTGGAGTCCTCGTAACTCGATTTAGCTTATTCTACCATTAATTCATGTTAGGGTTCATATTTGAAAAAAATATCCATAGGTCAAATGTGTTTATTTTGATGTTTTATGGTGGAATATAAAGTTTGAAATTATGTTAAACAACTTTTACTAGGCGATTTTAAGTGAAAACGAGTAAAACGACATAATCGATAAAAATACCTAATCTTCATAAGTAAATGTTAGAGTCGGAATTTGATGTTTCCATAGAAGGGAAAGATGTTCAGCATGTCATAAAACAAAAGAATAAGGGATGAAGTTTAATTTTCGAGCTTTGGGGCAAAGTTTAAGGGCAAAATATTAATTTTTCCAAAGTTTGAATTAAAGACTGTTTTGATGAATGTGAGTATTAAATAAGCTAAATTTGTTATTATAGATCAAGAAGAACGAAATCCAGAGTTAGACCGGGGAAAGAAAAAGGTTGAGGACTAAGTTGCTAGATTTGATCGTATTTTGTACCGAGGTAAGTTTACAGTAAATAAATGCAATATTTCAATAATTATTATTAATGTTCTTATTTTTCAGCAATTATGTACTTATTTCATAAAATTATTTAATGTTGACTCAATTATGTACTTATTTCATAAAATTATTTGATCGTATTTAATGTTGACTCAAGTATGAGATGATACAAGTGTCATGACATTAAGGGAATGAGATCCCATGTAAAACCATGTCTGGGACATGGCATGGGCACCGATATGAGAACTCCCATGTAAGACTATATCTGGGATATGGCATTGGCAGTATAGGAAACATCCCATGTAAGATCATGTCTAGGACATGGCTTTGGCATGTTATTATCAGACAGAAGACCTGAGTATCCTTAGTATTCCAAGTGGTTCAACTGGCTAGTAAATAGACTATGTTACATGAAAGTTTAGGTAAAAGCATAATAAATAGATTCAGGTGAGTTATAAGGGTTAAGAATATCTCAGTTATCAGTTGAGAAATAAATTTCAGTAAGGGAGGAGTAAGTTATAATCATGAGTTATTTAAGTAAGCAAGTAAGTAAACAAGTAAGAGAGTAAGTAAAG
Source organism: Gossypium hirsutum (assembly GCF_007990345.1). Taxonomy (NCBI): domain Eukaryota; kingdom Viridiplantae; phylum Streptophyta; class Magnoliopsida; order Malvales; family Malvaceae; genus Gossypium; species Gossypium hirsutum. The sequence goes on from NC_053437.1 coordinate 34,824,239, forward strand.
AAGAAAGTAAAGATCATGATACTTGATAATTTATGAGTATAATTATTTATGATAAATGTTGTTATTTAGTTGCTTGTAAACTTACTAAGCTTTACATTTACTCCCTTTATTTTCCTTCTTTTTATAGTATCGCCAAGCCAATTCGGGGATCGTAAGGGCGTTAGAGATCATTTCACACTATCAATAGACCATCTCGATATTTTTTGGTTTGAAACATTTTAAGTTATGGTATTATAGGGACTTAGTCATTTTGTGTGTGTGTATCCTTATGGTATGGCTAATGAATAGCATGGAAATAATTGATAATGATTAGATATTGAAATGGCTATTTAAGAACATGTTTTGATTTTATGTATGCCTAAATGATAGTTAATACAAAGAAATTATAAAAGAGTAAAAAATTTGCAATGGAATAGTTTTCAACAGCAGCATTGACATGATTTGGAAAAATCACCAAGGATAGTAGAAAAAGAATTAGAGAGTGAATGAGATTTTGAATTAAATATTATCGAGTTTACTTTCAAATGAAAGAAATGGTGTAGGCAAAGGAATTTTATATTTTGTAATATTTGAGTTTTAGTGAGACAGGGTCAGAATGGTTTTTGAAGTCCCTTGTTCTGAATTTAGGAAATCATTAAAAATTTTAGAGAAGGAATTATAAGTCATAATTTATATTTCTAGATTCCTTAGTGAGTCTATTTTTAATAGAAACAAACAAGAACATTATCCAAATGCTGTACAATAAGATAATTGATTTTTAGTGAAGAGGGATCAGAACTGTCAAGTAGTGAAACAGGGGAGAATTTAACGAATAAACTGTACTAATTGGATAAGAAAAAATTTTTGAAAATTTTATGGTAAGAAGATATATGAGTTTAGTTTCATGGAAAATTTATAGATCTAAATTTCGAGTTTCGTAACTCGAGTTATAATTAAATTAGTGACTTTTACGCAGGTGGACAGTTTTATTGTAAACAGTGAAATAAGTTATTTTGATTTGTTTAAGTATTTGAAAATTTTTTAATGTTCCTGGTTTGGACATGAACCATTTTCGTTGCATGTTTTAGGGTCTCGAGGGTCCTTTTTAAGGACATATTGATTGAACGTGAGTGAATTAATTTTAAAAGCAAATTTTTATGCTTTGAATTAGTAAGTTAAGTTAGGTAACGCCTTATGCTCGACTCCGGCAATGGTCTCAGGCAAGGAATGTTACATTTATTGGTATCAGAGTGAGATTTTAGTCGATTCTTGGAATATTCAGTATGAATAAGAGTCTAGCTATACATTCCATACTTGTATTTTGATAGTGTGACGACTCTTGACTATTTTAAAATGTTTTTCTTTTATAGTTATGGATCCCGAACGAGCTGGTGCAGATGATGTAGAAAGTAATGCGCCCGCTCCCGCAGAAGAGACGGTGCCACCAGATAGTAGTGAAAGTCTCGTTACAGTTAGTTAGGGAGGAGAGACTCGAGAAGCCTTCTTCCAAGCTATGAATGAATGGTTTGCCAAGTTCGTTCATACGAATCCGGCTGTTAGACCTCCACCCCCTCATGATTTTTTGATTTCCCATGTAGCTCCCCCAATCACATGTACAGTTATAAGAGAAAGGCCACCAGTTGATAAGATCAAAAAACAAGAGGCTGAAGAGTTTTGGGCTACTAAAAATGATGATGCAGAGAGAGCAGAATTTTGGCTCGAGAATACTATCAGAGTCTTTGGTGAGCTATCGTATACACCTAAGGAATGCATGAACTATGTTGTCTCACTCTTTAGAGATTCGACCTATCATTGGTAGAAGAATCTTGTGTCAGTTGTACCGAGTGAGAGAGTTACTTGGGATTTCTTTCAGGAGGAGTTCCGTAAAAAGTATATCAGTCAGAGATTTATTGACCAGAAAAGAAAAGAGTTCCTTGAGTTAAAGTAGGGTAAGATGACTGTAACCGAGTATGAACATGGATTTGTTAGACTCAGCAAGTATGCTTGAGAGTGTGTGTCTATAGAGGCTATCATATGAAAAAGATTTGAGGAGGGGCTCAATGATGATATCCAACTGTCAGTTGGCATTCTAGAGATAAAAGAGTTTGTTGTTCTAGTTGAAAGAGCTTGCAAGGCAGAGAAGTTGTTAAAAGAAAAAGAAAAAGGCAAAGCTGAAATTGAGGTTCAATACACGAAGAAAAGGAAGATGAGCAGATCATTTTAGTCTATATCCAAGAGGCCTAGAGAGTTCTCTATTAGATCAAATTTTCTAGTCGGGTATCCTAGCTGAAACAGAGGTAGAAGATTTGTGGGTTCAAAAGCTCAGACTACTACGGTCGCAAGCGTGGATAGTACTCGACCACCTAGACCAGAGTGTGCTCAATGTGATAGACATCATCTCGGTGAGTGCCAAGCAAATGAAAGTTCTTGTTTCAGATGTGGTGCACTAGATCATTTTATTCGGGATTGTCCCAAAATAGTTAAAAGAGAAGTAATACTGAGTGCAAGATCGGGAAATGATGCGATCCCGGTCGCATCATGTTACGACACAACTCGACGCTACCGAGATTGGTCCAAACTCGAGGGGCCCAAGTGCAAAATGAAGTTTTTAATTTTAGTTTGTCAATTTGGCTACTGGAAAATAAGGACTTTGATTCATTAATTTTTAGTTATTTTAGTTTGTGTTTTTAATTATGTCATAGTTTTCACATCATTAATATGTGTTCTGCATTTAATAAAGTCATGCATTATGTAACTTTCATGTTAGTTAAGTTTGCATCATTAAATTAAGTCAAGTTAGTTTAATTATGTAACTTTCATGTTAGTTAAATTTGCATTTCAAAACCATGCATTTAAGCATCTTAGTTTAATAAATGAGTTGCTGGACATTTATTCAACTCATCTTAGTTTTAATTAATAAGTGTTTTTGTTGAACTTTATTTAATAAGTGTTGTTCTTAATTGATCTAGTTCCTAGGATTATTTATTGATGCATAAATTAAGTTTTTTTAAATTATGCTTCTTTAATTAAACTAGTTGCTGGAATAATTATTGCATATATGTTTTAGTTCATTTATTTAAGTAAGTTTAATGTTTGTTATGATTAATAAGTGTTTTCATTTGTTTAATAAACTCATTTTAATGTGTTTATTACAGGTGACGTTTTAGCTTATAGTGGTTACAATTCAAGGCTGTTACACATTTAATTAAGTGGCTGTTCAAGTTCTTTTGAGTTACAATTAAAGGGGCTGTTATAAAGGGAGCTTAAAAATCATTAAAGGAGTTTTTAAAAAGCATTTTATGCCCTTTAAAATTCAGCAGCAACTCTTCCACTTCCAGCCGTTTTTGGAGCTTTCAAGAGAAATTAATCAAGCCTTTGAATGTCATTAAGGAGCTGGTTAAGAGATGGTGTCTATTCAACTAGCCAAGGACAACTCAAGAGTCATTTTCTAAGCCATTAAAGACATTCAAATCAGCTGAATTAAACTGATTTTATGGAAGGAGTTATTTGGTTCAAAGAATAAGAAAAGACATCAGTTTTTATGGCACATTAAGTGGATGTTTTTGACCATTCGGTTACCTTGTTTTAGCATTATAAATAGATGTAATTAGCCATAGAGAGAAGAAATTTTTGCTGAATATAGATGAAATATTTGAATTGTGAGCTATCCAATTCTCTTTGTTCTTTCGGAATTGATTTGACTTATCAAGCATTGCTTGTGGCGTCCATCTTTTCTTTGTTGCTGAACTTATCACCTTTGGTGTGGCGTTCAATATGCCTTTGGTTCCTATCATAGTTGATAGTGGGTCAAGGTTCCTTTCCTGATTCCTTGAACCGAAAAACACCTAAAGACCATTTTGAGATTCGGGTCAACAATTCGTTATTGTTGGTTCATTTTCGGTCTTAGCCAATTAATTTGTTATTGTTTCCTCTTTATTTTATTTATTACCTTTGTTTGAAGCCATTATCTCTATTTTGTTTCATTTTAAAACCGAAACAAATCCATCCTTACTCAATTCACGATTGGGCAACACATACGACTCAAAACATCACGAGACGAGTTCGTATCAAGAAATGCTCCCACTAGAGGCAGACCATAGAGGAATCTGGGTGTTGGAGCAAGTAACAAGGTTACGTCCAGAGACTCAGCAGCTAGATCAGATGTTAGAGCACCCACACGACTTATGCTATTCGCGCTCGTGAAGAGGCATCCTCTCTCAATGTGATTACGAGTACATTTTCTCTCTATGATACTAGTGTTATTGCTTTGATTGATTCGGGTTCAACCCATTCCTATGTTTGCATGAGATTGATGCCTAATATGAACATGGCCATAGAATCTACCAAATTTGTGATTAAAGTATCGAATCCATTATGCCAGTATGTGTTAGTAGACTAAGTATGTAAAAATTACCCTTTGATGATTAAAGGTCACTGTTTTCTGGCCGATCTTATGCTATTTCCATTTGATGAGTTTGATGTGATTCTTGGCATGGATTGGTTGACTGCCCATGATGTGATAGTGAATTGCGGAAAGAAATACATTGAGTTGAAATGAAAAAATGGTGATATTATCCGGGTTAATTCAGATAAGTCAGATAGTTCTCTTGCCATGATTTCTGTTATGTCTGCTCAGAAATGTTTGAGAAAAAGGTATGAAGCTTATCTTGCTTTTGTATTGAATACTAAAGATCCAGAGTTGAAAATTGAATCAATGCCAGTAGTTTGTGAGTTTTTTTATGTGTTTCCAGAAGAATTGTCAGGTTTTCCTCCTATTAGGGAAGTTGAGTTTGGTGTTGAGTTGATTCCAGGTACCACTCCCATCTCTATTGCTCCTTATAGAATGGACCGGTTGGAATTGAAAGAATTGAAAGCTCGGTTGCAGGAATTAACTGATAAAGGTTTTGCAAGGCCTAATTGTTCTCCGTGGGGTGCACTAGTGCTTTTTGTGAGAAAGAAAGATGGTTCGATGAGGTTGTGTATAGATTATCGACAGCTTAACAAAGTAATAATAAGGAATAAATATCCACTGCCTAGAATTGATGATCTGTTTGACTAATTGAAGGGAGCCACTGTGTTCTCCAAGATAGATTTGAGATCTGATTACTATCAGTTGCGGGTTAAAGAGTTAGATGTTCCGAAGACTGCTTTCCAGACTAGGTATGGTCACTATGAGTTTCTTGTGATGCCATTTGGCTTGACTAATTCTCCTGCCATATTCATGGATTTAATGAACCGAATCTTTCGACCGTACTTGGACAAGTTTGTAGTTGTGTTTATTGATGATATTCTGATTTGTTCTCCTGATAAGATTGAACATGCCGAACATTTGAGAACAATTTTACAGATTTTGAGAGATAATCAATTGTATGCCAAGTTTATCAAAAGTGAGTTCTGGCTTCGAGAAGTCGGATTCCTTGGACACATTGTCTCAGGAGATGGTATTAAAGTTGATCCGAGTAAAATTTCAGCAATTGTTGAGTGGAAACCACCTGGAAATGTGTCAGAGGTTAAAAGTTTTCTTGGATTAGCTAGTTTTTATAGACGACTTGTAAAGGGATTTTCCATGATAGCTACCCCGTTGACAAGGTTGTTGCAAAAAGATGTCAAGTTTGAATGGACTGAGAAGTGTCAACAGAGTTTTGACAAGTTAAAGGCATTGTTGAATGAAGCTCCTGTTTTAGTACAGCCGGAACCGGGTAAAGAATTTGTGATTTACAGTTATGCATCTTTGAATGGATTGGGTTATGTACTTATGCAGGAAGGTAAAGTAATAGCATATGCTTCCAGATAGTTAAAGCCACATGAGAAAAACTACCCGACGCACGATTTAGAGCTAGCTATCATTGTATTTGTGTTGAAGATCTAGAGACATCACTTGTATGGTGAGAAGTGCCAAATATTCACTGACCATAAAATTTTGAAATACTTGATGACTCAGAAAGATTTGAACTTGAGGCAAAGAAGATGGCTAGATTTGATTAAAGATTATGAGCTAGTGATTGACTATCACCCGGGTAAGGCAAACGTTGTTGCTGATGCCTTGAGTAGAAAGTTTTTATTTACATTGAGAGCTTTAAGTACTAGTTTGGATTTATTAGATGACGGTTCTATTTTAGCTGAGTTGAGAGCTAAACTGATGTTTCTTGAAAAAATCTGTAAAGCTTAGAAAGATGACAATAAGTTACAAGCTAAAAGAGCTCAGTACGAGTCAGGTGTTGAGTCTGATTTTTAGATCAGTTCTGATGGTTGTTTGATGTTCAGAAATTGGATATGTGTACCGAAGAATGATGAGCTTATTTGAAAGATCTTACAAGAAGCACATAGCAGTTCTTTGTCATTCACCCAGGTAGTACAAAGATGTATAATGACTTGAAGAAAACATACTGGTGGGCAGGAATGAAAAAAGATATTTTAGAATTTGTTTCTAGATGCTTCATCTATCAGCAAAGTAAAGGCTGAACATTAGGTACCTTCAGGTTTATTGCAACCTGTGTTAGTTCCTGAGCGAAAATGAGACCGAGTTACCATGGATTTTGTAACAGGGTTACCGTTGACACCAAGAAAGAAAGATGCAGTATGGGTTGTAATTGATAAGTTAACGAAGTCAGCTCATTTTATCCCAGTTCGTATGGATTACTCACTTGACAAGTTGCCAAGTTGTATATTTCAGAGATAGTCAGACTACATGGAGTACTGTTATCAATTATCTCAAATAGAGATCTGAGATTTACTTCGCGGTTTTAGAAGAAATTACAGAGTTGAGTTTTAGTACAACTTTTCATCCTAAGACCGATGGTCTGTCAAAGAGAGTTATTCAGATACTTGAGGATATGCTCAGATGTTGTGTTTTAGAATTTCAAGGTAGTTGGGAGAAATATTTGCCGTTGGTAGAGTTTGCCTATAATAATAGTTATCAGTCGAGTTTGAAGATGGCACCTTATGAAGCTTTGCATGGACGTAAGTGTCGTGCGCCTTTGTATTGGACAGAGCTTAAGGAAAATCAAATTTACAGGGTTGATCTAGTCAAAGAAACAGAAGAGAAAGTAAAAGTTATTAGAGAGTGCTTGAAAGCAGCTTCAAATAGATAGAAATCCTATGCAGATTTGAAAAGAAAAGAGATTGAGTTTCAATTTGGTGACAGGGTATTTTTGAAAGTATCCCCATGGAAGAAAGTTCTGAGATTTGGAAACAAAGGCAAACTAAGTCCACGTTTTATTGAATTGTTCGAGGTGACTGAAAGAATTGGGCCCTTAGCATATCGGTTAGCTTTGCCGACTGAGTTAGAGAAGATTCATGATGTATTCCATGTGTCTATGTTATGTCGTTATCGTTCAGATCCGTTACATGTGATTTCTCAGACAGAGGTTGAGATTCAGCTAGACATGACTTATGGTGAAGAACCGGTAAAAATTCTAGCTCGAGAGACCAAGCAACTAAGGAACAAAAGTATTGCACTTGTGAAAGTATTATGGAATAGGCATGGGGTAGACGAGGCTACATGGGAGCCTAAAGAGGCTATGCAAAAACAATACCCAAATCTCTTCACAGGTAAGATTTTTGGGGACGAAAATCCCTAAAATGGGAGAAATGTAACATCCCGAAATAGGGCCTAAACGGAATAGTGGTTGTGAAACCACAAATCTGAGATAGAAAAGTTTATTATGATTAATTTTTATGATTTACCGATTGATTGGATGCATGTGTTAGAATACCGATAAGAAATTTCAGCGATTGCATGTCTGAATTGCATATTAGGGTTTAATTGCAAAAGTGGGTAAATATGAGCTTTAGATGATAAATGATTTAATTAAAGTTCTTAATTGAAGTAGAGGTCCTAAAATGGTAATTAGACCATTAGATTTTCATGGACAAAAATGGGTATGCATAGATAAAAATAACTAAAGTTTTAATGAAGGGCATTTTAGTCATTTGGTAATAAAAAGAATTAAAAGGGAAAAAGATGGCAAAATGTGCTCATCTTCTCCATAATGGCCAAATTTCAAGGGACACCACAGCTAGGGTTTCTTCACTTTCTCAAGCTCATAGTAAGTGCATCCAAGCCTCGTTTTTAATGTTTTTTTACGTTTTTACGTTTTAATGAGATAATTGATTTTTAGTGTAGAAGGGTCAGAACTGTCGAGTAGTGAAACAATGGAAACTTTAATGAATAAACTGTACTAATTGGATAAGAAAAAATTTTTAAAAATTTTATGGCAAGAAGATATATGAGTCTAGTTTTAGGGAAAAGTTATAGATCTAAATTTTGAGTTTTGTAACTCGAGTTATAATTAAATTAGAGACTATGACATAGGTGGACAGTTTTATTGTGAACAGTGAAATAAATTATTTTGATTTGTTTAAGTATTCGAAAAATTTTTAATGTTCCCAGTTTAGACCCGAACCATTTTTGTTGCATGTTTTAGGGTCTCGAGGGTCCTTTTTAGGGACATATTGATTGAACGTGAGCGAATTAATTTTAAAAGCAATTTTTTATGCTCCAAATTAGTAAGTTAAGTCAGGTAACGCCTCGTGTTCGACTCCGACAACGGTCTCGGGTAAGAAGTGTTACGTTGTTCATATGGTGCTGCTGCGAGTTGGTGTATAGTTTGGTCTGTTATTTCGTCTTAAAACATATCTTCAATATAGGATCCTATTTTGAAGTTAGGTTGTGGTCGTTTACCTCATCGAATAGCTTCTCTTAATAGTTTCGAGTCAACTTCTCTATTTTCAGTTCAAATTCTAGAATCCTCGATTCTAACCTGGTCATAAAGAAAATATGCAAAATTAGAATAAATATTTTCAATCCCTGGTAACGACGCCAAATTTTGATAGGCGTCAAAACCACCAAATATAAATTCATAAACTCTAACTTAATTGAATGGTAGTATAGAGTAATAGGGTTGATCTTATTGGGACTAGATTACTACTTTTCCTATTTTTGTGACCAAATTTCTAAGTCTAGGCAGCTGTCGTACCCTTAACCTATGCATGCAAAACCATAAAATAAATGAAAAGGGAAATTTAATTGATAAAGAAAATAAAATAAACTAAAATATAATAAAATAAAATAAAAACATATTTCAGATTGCAAAATAAAATTATGTAAATTAAATCCAATCAAGGAACCAAATATATTAAAACTTAACCTCAGTCTCGATATGCTCTGAACTTGAACCGATCCTTGAAAAATGGTTTTTCCCTTCCAATCGATAAGTTGGTTATAGCGACTAAGGATGCCTCAACCAAAAATGATACGAGTCTCAAGGCACAATTTCAAACCCATGAATGTGATGGACTCACACTATCTCAAGGCCTTACAACAGTGTCAAAGGCTAAGCAAATCAAATCAGGATTCGATCAAAGACAAGATTCGATAACGAATCTTTTTGAGGAAAGGGAGAATGATACATGCACAAATGGGTGAAATTAGATAAATTTCAATCACCAAAGCTGCCAATTTTCAAGCTTGGGAAACTAGTAGACTTGCAATGACTTTTTGGATTGGATCCTAGCATTTCTGGTTTCAGATGTCTTCATGGAGTTTGAAGAACTATCTCTTAGCATTTTTGGGAACTCAAGTTATGACTATTTTAGTGAAGACTGCGTGAGCAAAATTTCTAAACAGGATTATGACGAGAATTACAAATTTCGGGCTTTTAATTTGAGTTTAAATCATATTGGGTTCGGGTTTTAGGCTTTGTTTTTATTATATATGAGCCAAATATTGTATTTATCAGCTCTTATTATTTTATTCCAAATTTTTTATAATTATTAAATATTTTAAGTTATTTAGGATTTTTATATTAACAAGAATGTTTAGTTTAAGACTACTTGTTTAGATTAAATTAGAGTTCTAGCATATTTAACAGTTTTATTTAGATTTATTTAGCTAGCCTATATATATATAGGCCTTTGCACTGTACATAATTCATACAATTGATTATTATTCAATTTCTCTTTTGAATTTATAAATTCTTTTTCAGTTTTCTTTTTGTTTTTTTTAATAATTTCTATTGAGTTTCTTTTAGAAGAGTTTTAACAATCTTTTCGGATTGTGGGGATTATCTTCAAACTTTTTCTTGCCAAGTTTTCTTTCTTGGAGGGAAAATTAGAGCTGCTTAAAGGGGGTTGTGGATTCTTCGGTTTCCAAGGCTTCTTAGGACTTTTATATACCACGTTCTATCTTTCCATCTATCTTTTTTATTTTCTCCCTTATTGTTTTAATCGCAGATTTATTACTATATTTTAATTATCTTAGTTATTTATTTTAATTGTTTTATCTAACTTGGATTTGATTGCGTTTTAGGTTGTGTCAAAAATCCAAGTTTCTTTTTGAACGTCTGGAGCCTTAAGTCAAATCCGCGACTTTAACAAACTCTATGATATGCTTCCTCATTCATCCATCTCATTCATTATCATTTGGTATTTGATTTGGGCATTTTAGGTGTTCTTGTTGTTTTATATAAACTGATTTCTAGCAAACAGCCTAAAAACAATTTTTTTTACCCCGATAGTTTTCAGAAAAAATATTTTTCAGTGGGTAAATGATTTTCAAATGATATGATATTTTACATACTATTTCTTGGCACTATTTTAGAGTACAAAAAATATTTCCCACAAGAAAAATGTGATCGAAAAAATACAAAAAATACAATCAGATATACATTATTTAAGGAGGCTCCAATTTAAATTTTGTGATTTTTTGAAATCGAGAACACCTCGAACAAAGTTTGTCAAGTTGTTTTGCAATTTTTTAGGTTTTCGGGTTTTAGCAATTTTCATTGACTCTTAACATTAGGGTTTCATTGTTGTTTTCTTTTCTTTTTATTGTTTCTTTATGCATTCTAAAACTTTATTGTTTCTTATGTTAGTAGGTTAAAGCACGTTGCACAATCCTTCCTCTGTGCAACAGAACTCTTTGATGTTTAGCTGATTTTGGACTCATAGTCCTATTAGGTTTGCTTTGTTAGTTTAATTCTAATACATTATGATTGATTGATGTAGACATTTTTTAAAAGACTCACAAGATTAATTCTTACCTCATTGAGAATTTGATTTTCATTTCTAAGTGCATAACAGTAATGTTTGCTCAAATTTTCTTTTCTTGAGTGTTGTGTTCTTTTCAAGCTTTCATAATGATTTGCAATACTATAATTGGGAAGTTGTTATGATTGGGAAGTTGAGAAGGGATCAAGAGGTTTGAAATGCTTGAGATCATCAATGTGACACTATTCTAAACATGATCAGTAAAAATTTGGAACGTCTACGTACCAAAATTGAGTGTCGAAATTGAGAAGATAAGGTTGATCAGCCTCATCTTCATGCAAATAATGCTCGACATGTCTCTCGTCCAAATGATGAGACTTTGGTTCATAATGACTGTAGGCAACAGTTTTTAGCTTAACCAAAGTTCAACATTCCACCATTTCGAGGGAAGTATGATCCCAAAGCATATTGTGAGTGGGAATCAAAAATTGAACTTATGTTTCGTTACTATAAATGTCGAGAAGAGGAATAAGTTCAATTGACAACCCTTGGATTTTCAAATTATGCATTGAGTTGGTGGGTTCAACTTGGAATTGATCATCAAAGAAATCGTGAAAGGGTAATTGAAAAATGGGACGAGTTGAAGCAAGTGATGTGAAAGCGTTACATTCTTTCTCATTACTATAGAGAGGTCTTAACGAGACTTCAATGCCTTGTTCAAGGAAATATATTTGTTGATGAGTACTTTAAGGAGATGGAGATGCTTATGCAAAGATAAAATATACGAGAGGATGAAGAAACTACCATGGTGCGATTTGTAGATGGCTTGAATGTTTCAATATCCAATGCTCTTAATCTTCAAACCTATATTGATCTTGAGGAGATGGTACACAAGGAAATTGAGATTGAGCAACAATTTCAGCAACATTAATCTCGTCCATTTAGTGCATCACACTATTATCAAGGTACAAGTTCTAGTTCTACTTTCAAGAATTCAAAACCTTCTTATGTTATTAATAACTTGCTACCAAAATATATTGAGATTAAACCTTTTGAGTGGAAAAGTGGGGCTTCTACAAAACATTCTTTTACATCTTTCAAACAGCTCATTTCTACTATTTTTTCACCAAAACAATAAAGAGCTTGTGACATTGAATGTTTTACATTTAAAGGGAAAGGACATTACAGTCGTGATTGTCCCAGCACGAGACTTTTGTTGATAAAAGAAGATAGCAAACTTTATGAATCGAAAAAAAATGATAATGAGAATTTTTCCTTGAATCTATAGAGTTAGATGAAATAGAAACGTCATGTTCTCCTACTGAGATATATTGTACTGAATTGAATATTCATAATACTTGAAGTGAGGAGGAATCATGTGAAAAAACAGAGAGAAAAGAGACCTTAAGTGATAAAACCTACTTGATAGTCTAAATTTGGTGAGTGAAAATCCATATGAATTAAAATTGGTGAAATCTGAAGTGGAAAAAGAAAATAAAAAGCAAGAAAATACCCAGACAAAAGTGATGAGTGATTCTATTTTAACTAACTCTAACTCAAATTTTTTTAGTGGTGTTTTTTCATTACAGGACTTCAAGAATCCATTGACGGACTTTCAATTATATTACTCTACCATCGATAGATTATTTTACTTGTGGAGAAAAGGTAAGTTAAATATTGATAATTCCCCAAAAGTGCTACAACGTAAAGAATGTAAGGAAAGAATAGAAATTAATTTAAGAAGGCATACCTTGGATGTTTTTCATAAGTATGCTACTGATTTTGTTTGTCAAATATTTCCTTACAACAAGTTTTCTAGTTGGTCAAATTTCATTAAACCTTGGTCTGAAAGTTCAATTGATTTTATAGGTTTATCTACCTTTGAAAAGGTTAAAAATAGTAATTTTGTTGCATCAAATAGGTTTTTTAAAGCATTTTATATATTTCCTCTTGCAACAAAATTTTTTATCTTTACCTTTAACGATGAATTTTTACTTTATAATATTAAAATATTTTATTTTTATAATGATGTGAAATTCTTGACTTATCATTGGAAATTCTTATGGATGACCATGCATATTCACAAAAAGTTACAGGTTATTTTTACTTAAACACTCATGTCCGTAATATTTCTTTGTTTAGTGTTGATGGTTTATTTTTAAAGGAGAGATACTTGATCCAGGCTAATTTGGGAGATCAAAATCATATATTTGATCCTCAAAATAGTTGTGGTGTACAAGAAGGCTTAGGTAAGTATTTGTATCATTTTATTTTCATTTATTCTATTTACTTTTCTTTTTGTGTAGCTAAAGATTTGGGGACGAATATTCTTGAGGAAGGGGGGAATGATGCGAGTCTCAAGCACAATTTCAAACCCATGAATGTGATAGACTCAGACTACCTCAAGGCCGAACAACAGTGTCAAAGCCTAAGCAAATCAAATCAGGATTCAATCAAAGACAAGATTTGAGGATGAATCCTTTTGAGGAAAAGGAGAATGATACATGCACAGATGGGGAGAAATTTATTAAATTCCAATCACCAAAGCTGGCAATTTTCAAGCTTGGGAAATTAGTAGACTTGCAACAACTTTTTGGATTGGGTCCTGGCATTTTTGGGTTGAGATGTCTTCATGGAGTTTGAAGATCTATCTCTTAGCTTCGAAACACATTTTGAATCACTTGATTTTGAGTTTGGGAGCTCAAGTTATGACCATTTGAGTGAATACTACATGAGCATAATTTTTGAACGGATTATGACGGGAATTACGAATTTTGGGTTTTTAATTCGACTTTAAATCATATTGAGTTCGGGTTTTAGGCTTAACTTTTATTATCTATGAGCCAAATATTATATTTATCAGCTCTTATTATTTATTATTATTTTATTCTGAATTTTTTATAATTATTAATTATTTTAACTTATTTTGGAGTTTTTAACAAGAAAGTTTAGTTTAAAACTATTTGTTTAGATTAAATTAGAATTCTAATATACTTAAGAGTTTTATTTAGATTTATTTAGCTAGCCTATATATAGGCTTTTGCATTGTACACAATTCATACAATTGATTATTATTCAATTTCACTTTTGAGTTTATAAATTCTCTTTGAGTTTTCTTTTTTAAAAAAAAATTCTCTTGAGTTTCTTTTAGAAGAGTTTTAACAATATTTTCAGATTGTGGGGATCATCTTCAAACTTTTTCTTGCCATGTTTTCTTTCTTGGAGGGAAAATTAGAGCCACTTGAAGGGGGTTGTGGATTCTTCATGTTTCCAAGGCTTCTTAGGACTTCTACATACCAAGTTCTATCTTTCCATCTATCTTCTTTATTTTCTTCCTTATTGTTATAATCATATATTTATTATTCTATTTTAATTATCTTAGTTATTTATTTTAAATTTTTTATCTAACTTGGATTTGATTGCGTTTCAGGTTGTGTCAAAAATTCAAGTTTCTTTCCAAACGTCTAGTGCCTTAAGTCAAATCCGCGACTTTGACAAACTTTACGATCCACTTCCACATTCATCCGTCTCATTATTTATCATTTGGACAAACTTTACATTTTTCTTCTGCATTCATTTGTCTCATTCTTTATCAGCCAACTTTCCCTCTTATTGTCGATTTCGGTACGACCTATAAATTGACCCTTGCCAAATTTCTAACCTCGTGACACATGTCCATAATTTAAGATTTTGATAGCCTTGCAATCTAGAAAGCCCAAATCTAACTAATAGCCTCAATCGTGTGGGTTATTTAAATCCAATCACTATCTCCCTTGACAAAATCTAACTAGGTTTTTCCAATTGAACACGCCAATTTGTTCGCAGGAATTTGAGTACGGCACGACCGGCTCAACTTCCCAACTGTACGTTGAACAATTGCAACCCAAAGTACACTTTTTGAGTTGAAATCGAATCAACTTTTAGTGACAAATTTATACTATCCCATATACCAGAGAGATTACGAATACCAAATTGAAAAGTTTTTAGTGTGGGTTCATATCTCACGATTATTTTATCAGAGCGATAACCGAGCTAAAGCTAAAAGAGACTTAGCTAAGCATGAAGTTAATCATCCTAGTTGGTGTACAGAAATTATCTTTAATGGAATTGGTGGAAGGTGGAATGGGAGAGGGGCTAAAGAAACAAATTACTCAAAATGTTGACATGGAAATAAATGAATGGCAGTATGCTAAAACTTACTGACGTAAAAATGAAGAAAAAGAAAGGACTTGTTTTATTCCAAAAACTAAGTGTCTATTCAAGTGTGTCCTTCAAAGGCCACCAACACTAAGTATTTATACACATTTCTCATGCTAAATTTATCAAGAATATTCCTAAAAATTATCAACTAAAAATCAAAATTTAAAAATCAAATTTAAACAAAAAAATCAAATTCAAACTATTTATAGGATTTTGACAATTTAAAAAAAACTGATTTTTAACCAATCAGACACTAATTCTTCAATTTTTCCCTCCTCTTTGCTTTTTGTTCAAATTCAGACCATTTTGTTTGATTTTGAATTTCAGCACTCCAATTTCATCTTTGATAAGAAAAACACAAGTTGAGTAGCATCTTATTCAAAAATTAACTAGAAAATAAATACATTAAAAGCATAAATTTAACTTGCTATCAAAAAGTTTTATGGCAAAACCATAGTGTTAAAGAAGCCACTTAAAAACTTGAGGACGCGATGCATCAGCTTTAACCTCACTTGTTCTGAAAAGGTAAATTTCGAGGAAGAAATTTATTTCTAATGAGGGTAGAGTTGTCACACCCAATATTTGTATTTATTATTTCATCAATTTATGGAACAATGAAGTAAATAGTCAAGTGGTTGAGGGTATAATTTAATTCCAAGAGAACCTAGGTTCAATTCCCATTATTCACATATTTTTTTCTAAAACTTTTGGCATAATAAATTGATGGTCAACACCCCTTGCCATCCACCCCATTGTTGCCTTGTGGGGAAGATTCTTTCCTCTTGTGATAACTCAACTTCCCCCAATATCTCCCATTTTTACACCATGATCCAATTTTGGTACCTATGTTCCCCCTACTACCAAATTCTCCCCCTTACCATACCTTGGTCGGCCATGCACCTAGACACCCCCAAATCATCATTTTTATTTTATTCTTATCATCTCATCTTTTTACTATTTTCTCCTCCTCCTTCCACCACCCCTTTTTCTACATTTTGCCACCATACCACCACTGTTGGCAACCTTTTCTTCACCTAATCACTACCACTTCACCACTAACATTTCCACTCTCTTCCATGCCTCCTCCTCTCTCACCACCGCCACACTTTCACCGTCGTAAACCACCATTTCTCACTGATTTTTATTTTCTATTCATTTCATCTGTTAAAATTGAACTTCTAATCCTACTCTCTTATTTTTCATAAACCATATACGATTCTAATACCTATTCATTTAATTTTTGAATGATGATTTCATTAGATAACTTTCTGTTGTAAACAAAATACTGTGGGATCAAGGATTCATCTATTCCTTGGGACTTTTCGTAAGTGATACTTAAACTTTGATGATAATCTTTTCTTCTCCACTGTAACA
This sequence comes from Gossypium hirsutum, assembly GCF_007990345.1. Lineage (NCBI taxonomy): Eukaryota > Viridiplantae > Streptophyta > Magnoliopsida > Malvales > Malvaceae > Gossypium > Gossypium hirsutum. The sequence continues at coordinate 34,840,781 of NC_053437.1, forward strand.
CCCCAAATTTTGGGCCTAGAAGAAATAGGTTTTGAACAAGGGAACAGTTAAGAGACTGCACATAAATATTTAGTTGTACATGGAAGTGACATAAATGAATGTCTGCTTTAGCGGTTAAGTGATTTAGGAGTGTTTGGAAGTGTTTAAGAAGTCAGGGGTTCAAGCCTTGGCTTATGCAAAATTTTTATTTTAAGCGAATAAAATCCTTGGATCTAGATAGTAGGTTCTTAAATTATTGTGGTTAAAATATGATACAAAGGATTTGTTGGTCTAGTGGTAAGGGGGGTGTGGAGTGTACATGGGGTCTAAGGTTCGAGTGGTGGCGCATCAAAGGGAGTATTTATTTTGGTGCCTAATTCGTGTGGGTGCTAGAGTTGGATTGAAGTACTGCTAAATGGAGTTTGAACTGGTCATAGAGAGATTTGAGGAGAGAATATTGGGATTTGAGGAGGTTGTTGTTGTGGAGATATATATATATATCACATCTCATTTGTTCCTTGTTCTCGATAGGAGATCGGCGAGGTTGTCAAGGTTTTCGTCGCTTTCTCCAACCTGCATTGCTTCCATTCCTAACTGGTGGTGGCCGAGGTTGATTGGCATATTGCCTGGGAACCCAGTGTACGATGATCACTGATTTTCAGAATAAGAGTGTTCGGAACAAATGGATTCTGCAAATCACAACATTACACACCCCACTGTAACTGTAGAACGGCAAAAGACGAAATATGGCATTGAGACAACACGAGTGTGCGATCGCTCGTATGGAAAGCCAAACCTACAAAACATGGTGTTAAACTGTACAAGCCTCCATGAGCATCTCCATGGGTTTAGGCCGAAATGGGCCACGTTGGGCCAAAATGGGCCGTGTGGGCTCAATGGGCTCTTGGGCCCCACACGGATGAAATCCACGATTTGTGGCAAATACTGGACTGGGCTATGTAGATCTCATAGCTGTGGTGAAATCTGCGCTGAACGGGCTGCACGAGCGTGTGGGCCCACTTGGGCCGAGTAATGGGCCTTGGGCCCATTTACACTATTATGACCATTTAGGTTACCTCAGCCGCTCGAGGTGATTGTGAACATTTCGAGAGGTCGATATCTGCATCGAGACCCCAAAATAGGTAAAATGATCGAAATACCCCTATAGGGTAAAATAACCAAAATACCCCCATAAGGTAAAATGACCAAAATACCCCCATAAGGTAAAATGACCAAAATACCCCCATAAGGTAAAATGACTGAAATACCCCTAGAGGGTAAAATGACCAAAATACCCCCATAGGGTAAAGTAATCGAAATACCCCCATAGCGTAGAATGATCGAAATACCCCCATAGGGTAAAATGAGTGTTATACTCTTAGGAGATGAAATGACTATTATGGCCTTATGTTATGTATGGTTGATTTGCTCTATGATATGTATGACTATGATTGAGCATGAAATTTTGCATACACGTATGATATTATGTCACGATATATTGCATGGGGATGGGTTGTTATATTTTGAAGAAATGTACTGTACTGATAAAGTTGCACGGGTAGCCCAAGACGACTATGGACCTACTGATGGCTATATGTCGTTTATTTAACTGGCAGCTTTGCTGCAATACTGTTTAGTGCTGCAACCGGTGCTAATCTTCGTGTGTCTGGATGGGTGGGTCGATTTTATCCCCACATGGTGTGTTTGGCGGGACGGAGTGGTGTGTAGAGGCTGGATTGGGTAGGATTTCTAACTGCATATTTGCACTGATTAATGATTTTGTAATGCTACTGCATCAATTAATGATATTACATAATGTTCACTGCATGACTGATATCTATTACTGTTATGGGCCAAGGCCCCACTGATACTATTACTGAAATTGGGCAAAGGCCCTACTAATTACTGGCATTGTGATGGGCTCAAGCCCAATCGTTTACTGTTACAAGAAAGAGCTTAGGCCCACACTGAGTTAGACTGTTATTGTACAGGGCTCAAGCCCAAACTACATTTATCTATTGTTTAATTGACTATTTGCTTGTTAGGGGATTACACACTGAGTTTTCTTAAACTCACCCCTCTGTTTAATTGTACAGGTAATCCCCAGTTGTAGGTGGGTCGGTGCTGCAAAGGACTCGATGATGGCCACACAACCGCATCAGCTTTCATTTTTAGCCTTTGATTTATAAGTAACTGAATTTGGGTATTTTTATGTAAAATGGCCTCTTTAAAGTTATAAACTTTAAATTGGGGCTTTTATTTATTTAGTTTGATATAAATTGCTAGTTGTAGAAAAGGATGGGTTTTCAAAAGGTAACTGTTTTCAAAGACACCACGTTTTCGAAACATTTCCAAAAACAAACTTTCGCAATAAATGAGATTTTTGAAAATTTATAACGTTTTACAAGTGATTAGCTTTTAATGATGCACGCTTGGAAATGAACAACCCGTTTTGGAAACATCGTTTAATAACAAAATGATTAATTGATTTTAAAGATTTCAACGACAACAAGTTTTATGCTAAACACCTCAATGTGACACCGCCAGATTCGACCATAACTCCTAGGCCGAGTTTGGGTTGTTACATCCCCTTTTAGGCTAATTATGATAAAAGGGGTTTCTGATATTTATTCTTCAATATATTTATTTTCTCATATAGAACATTTTTTAAAGGATCATCTATCTTCAACACGGAACGTCCCTAGCTTTGGAAGTGAGACACAAATCTGAATCATATTCATTAAAGCGTAAGCGATTAATCGAATAAGAAAAGTCTTGATTAAATAATTCTAATCAAGGGATTAATAAAATAACATTTTATTGATAAAACATTGTTTTATACTCATATCTACTATAAGTCTAGTTAAATCCTAGCGTGGGTGATCAAAGAGCAGGGTACTGCGTTGGATCTGCATAACTCAGGTGTGGGGACTTACCTTGATAAAATAAATGACATTATTTAATGTTGAGATAAATATATTTGTGAAAGGATTAAATAATTGTTTAATAAAATTTCTTAAAAGTGATATTGGACGAATAAGTTAATTATTCATATGGATTGATAAAATATGATAAGAAGGAGGATTCCAAGCATGTGATTCTGAAACTTCAGATATGTTATGTTTGTATGTGATTATGTGATTTTTCTGTTAAACATAACGATGTGTGATTTCCTAATACTCATGATATGTGATATATGGCGATATTGAATATGCATGTTTTATAAACATGACATTTATTTATTGATATTCTTATTTGCATGTTAAGCATGCTATTATTCTGGTTATGATTTGCATGTTAAGCATGCTATTATTCTAATCATGATTCACATGTTAAGCATGCCATTATTCTGATGATGACTCACATGTTAAGCATGTCACTGTGTTAAACCATAGTAAGACTTGATTCGTATGTAAAGCATGCCTATTGAAAATTCTATTCTATATGCCATATCACATACATGAGGTTGGGATAATATTGTACGGAGAAAGTATTTGGCAGTATATCTATAATTTTTGGTGGCATGACCCAATATTCTGTATCTGGCAGTATATCTGTAACACCCCAAACCCGGCCGAGACGTTATTTCCGAATATGGTGTGTCACATTGAAGTGTTTTTCAAAAGCCATGTTTTCATTGAAAACCCTTCTTGAAATGTCAAACTTCTTGCCATTTAAAACTTGTACAAAACCTCAGTTTGTGTTTGCTTATTTTCAATCGAGGTTTATTAAAGAAACGTTGTTACCTTCAAAACCTTATTGTTGCAGAAGCTTAATTTAAAACAAATAATTTGTGAAAACGTGTTATTTAAAAATTGAGTTGCAAAAACGTAGTGTTTGAAAATAGTTATTGTATTGGAAAACTGGGTTCTCCTTCTAGTAGATAAGAATCACAATCAATAAAATCCTGAATTTAAAATCCAAAATTTTTGAGGCCTTATTACAACCCGAATCAAAATCAAAGTGCTTTAGTAAATGAGCAAAACAGAATAAAACTTGTGCAGTTGTGTGGCCCTCTCTGAGTCCCTCGCAGCTCCGAACCGTCTAACACTAGGGATTACCTAAAAGGTTAAAAACGGGGTGAGTTTACAAAAACTCAGTGTGTGATCCCTATCATTCAGTCACTAATATAAGCAGTAACAGTCTGGGCCTGAGCCCTTTTCAGTAACAGTAAAAGTGTAGTGTGGGCTTTAGCCCATTACAGTATTAGAATTAGAAACAGAATACATGTGGGCCTAAGCCCAATACAGTGACAGAATCAGTAATAGAAATGCAACAATGCAATCATGCAACCCATCCCAATCAAGCCAACACACCACCCGTACTAGCCAACACACCATGTGGGGATAAAATCGACCCACCCAGCCAACACACCAATATCAACACCGATTGCGGCACTAATCAGTATCGCAGCAAAGCTGCCAGTAAACAGAATGGCTAAGAGCTTTAAACATGATAGCTATAAGCTATAAACAGAATGGCTACAAGCCATAAGTACAGTAATATGATTCGTACAAAGCCATCAGTAGCAGTGATATGATCGGCCCATAGCCATCAGTAACGGTAATATGATCGGCACAAAGCCATCAGTAACGGTAATATGTTCAACATAAATCCATCAGTAGCATCGTAGCAAAGCAGCTTGTAATAGTATATGTGGGCAAGCCACCAGTGATAGTGATTGTGGCAGAGCCACCAGTACAGTACATCCTCCATAACAGTATCCCAACCCCATGCAGTATGTCGTGTATGTAAAATGTCATGCTCAGAATCAGTCATACAAATCACAAACAAATTAGTAATACCAATCACAGACAAATCAGTCATTTAAATCACAGACAAATCAATCATTTACATCACGGACAAATCAATCATTTACACTCAAGAGGTAAAATAGTCATTTACCCTCTGGGGGCATTACGGTCATTTTACCTTATAGGGGTATTTCAGTCATTTAACCCTATAACGGTATTACGACAATTTTATCCTATAGGGGCATTAAGGTCATTTTATAAATATTACGGTCTCAGTACTTATTACAACCACTTAAAAGGTCTATCGTCGCTTCGAGCGACTTAGATAACCCATACGGCCAGAATAGTGTATATGGGCCCAAAACCCGCTATTGGGCCCAAGTGGGCCCACACACTCGTGTGGCCCATTTAGTCTAGATTTACATACGGCATCGCAAGCCTCATAAACCAACCTATCAATGATCACTTACTAAGGATTTTACCCGTGTGGGCCCACAAGCCCATTGGGCCCACGCGGCCCATTTCGACCCATCAAGGCCCATAACGACCCCAAGTATGTAAACGTCACAGTCCAACAACACTTATCACATCACATACATTTTATCCATGTGGCCCACAAGCCCACTGGGCTCACACAGCCCATTTCTGCCCAGCGAGGCCTAGAACAACCCAAGACCACGAGAGTGCTCGTGGTGGCCTCTACAGACTAACGCCCATGTTCATGGGCTCGATTCACCACACGCACAATTGCAAACTCGTGTGACATCATAGCCATATTTCTGAATTTTTGACATTTTGTCGATCTACAGTCATAGCAGTGTAAGAACACATACTTTCAGCTTTTCAACTAATCATCGAATACCGCATACAAATACACACCTAATTGCAACAACGAATAGTGCGAATAATCTAGAGCACAAAACCTATAACCAACACAACACAAGATTAACGCATACTCTTAATACATAAACTTTATTTACTAAACCACAAACACTCACCTTGCTAGATGTAACAGGTACTAGCGCCTCACTGCTGATCAAAGGTGAATCCCCCTCATAACATGATTCGGCAGATCAAAAGTTGTTAGAAAACAACCATACATTTGGCCCCCAAGAGAAAGAAAAGGGAAAACTAAAGCTTGTTAATAGAGCCAAAAGAAATTTGACTAAGAATGAAATAATAAAGTGGTTGTAACACCCCCTTACCAATAAAACAAACGTATTTCGGCAATAGTCTGTCAGGAAGATTCAGCTCGAAACAAGAAGAACAAGGAGATTTGAGAGGGAGAGAGTATGAGAACTCGGCCTAACAGAGAAAGGAAAAATGAATTGGAACAGAAGTAGAGATGAAAATAAAAGAAAGGGTCGACTATAGCAGAAAATGATTAAAGAAGGGATGAGTAGGAAGATTCAAGCAGAGAAGAAATAATATTTAATTTCTTTTAGAGAAAAGAAGCAAAACTAAAGCTGAAAAGGAGAGACCAAACGGCAACATATAAAAGAGCCCGCCAAGAAAACCACTTCGGTACTTCGGATATACCTAACAAAAGACCCTAGCCGAATTTCCATGAGAAAGAAACCTAATTCGGCACAACTTCTCAAGCCTTCAAACTCCTCGAAAATCTCCACCCCCTCTCCTTGATTTTCTCCCCTTATCCCTGATTGATATCCTCTACAACCAACTTACAAAACCAATCAAACTCTCCAACAATAGAGTTCAAATCCAACACCAACTCTTGGCTCCTCATGAACAAAATACATAATCCCATTTGCATACAATGAGACTCGAACTCCAGTCCCCTACCAGAAACAACATGCCACCTTACCATTAGACCATTCACTCTCTTTGTGTCATAAAACAACCACAAATAATTATAAATCGTGTAAGCTAACATCCAAGTTCCCTTAAGAGCCCAAAAATTAATTTTGCCAAAGGCCAGACTTGATCCCAGGCTTCTCAAGCACTCTCAAATACGCTCAACTCACTTAACCACTCAACCAAACATGCAATTTGTGTTACTCATTTGCACAACTAAAATATCTAAGAGCAGTCTCCTATCCGCTTCCAAGCTTAAGGCCCAATACTTCTAGGCCTAAAATTTAGGGCGTTACAACATCTGCATTATCTAGTGCTTGGACCACAATATTTTGCTTATGGTAGCTCGACTGCAATATATGGTGGCTTGTCTACATTATTGGTGTGTTATTGAATGGACGAATTCTGGGGAACTCATTATGATGTGTAGCGGAGATGGGTAGGAATCATTTTTTGAAAAATTTACACCGTTTCTGAAAAAGCGTTGCATTTACACCGCCATTGTGCATTCTGACAAATGTGATTCTATGATTGTATATTTTGTATATATAAATGATCTGTTAAATTGATGATGTTCTGTATTAATTTTTGGTTTTATTATTTTTGACCCACACTTGGCTTTAAAAGCTCACCTTCTTTAATTTATGACTTTTCAGATAATAATCGAGGTTAGGATGGGCTTAGCTTTTAGAGGTGCACTCAAGAACTTTCTAAAAAAGTATTATATTTTGGTACTTGATATTTTGGGGTTTGTTCTTATTTCTGTGGACTGTGGCTTCCGATTTTCTTTTGGATTTTGATTTTTGGGATTGATTTGCATGATTGAGTTTATAAATTATCACCTAAAGATTTTTTATGAAATTGGTATATAAAACCATATTTTTCATGGTAATGCCAAACCCAACTAAAAGGTCGTAATTTTCAAATTCAACATTTTGTTTTCGAAACTCAACACTACCTACTCAATAAACTGAAATTTTACAAGAAATATCAAATCTACGTTTTCAAAATAATGAAGGAGTTTTAGTTATGTTATTTTTTCACTGCGACATTTACTTCAAAAATGAAGCTTTCTGAAAAACCATTAATACTTGAGTTTTTCTTAAAATAGACGTTTTCGACAAATTCTTTCAAAAGGAAATCTATAGACAATATTTGACCTTTCTTAAAGCAAATCAAACTGATGTTTTAAAATTAAGGACGATTATTAAGAGAAATGAGTTGAACAATTTTCTACGGCATCATCATGGTTAATGTGATCTTCGAGATTCAAGCATAACGTCTAGGCCGGGTTTAGGAGTTTACATGTAAAAACTCATTTATTATTGAATTACATGATTAAAGGAATTAATTAGTAAAGGTGGGAGGTTTTATAATGTAATTATACCACTTTTAATTTTCATGGGCGGTTAAAGTTTAAAATAGGTTGAAAAATGTATGTATAATGGAAGGTTAATTTTGTAATTTAATAAAAAAGTTAGTAAAATAAAACAAAAGTAAAATGTCACTGGTTATGGAGGGAGTTGAGGAGAAATTAGTGGAATGATAAGGGGAGAGATTTGTGGAGAAAATCGAGGAGTTGAGGAGGGGAGGAGTTGTGCCGATTTGGGACTCTAGCACTCAAGGAATTTTGGCTAAGGGGAATACAAGTGCTGAATTGGTCATTCTAGGCATTCGGTATTGGAGTGTTTCTCTAGCACAGGTGAAAATTTTGGTCAGTTTTTGTTTTTGGCGTTTGGTACCGATTTTGGAAAATTTCGAGTCGTTTTTGCTCATCGTCTCTATTCTTTTTCATCTTTTTTGCTTTTGGCTGAATCTCTCCATTGCCTTTCTTCTTGTTGGCCGAACCTCCTTCTCCTTCTCTACTCTTCACTACCAAAATTTTCTTTCCTTTTTCCCTCTCCACTTTGCTGCTTATTTTCTCGTTCTTATTTTCCCCAACCCTAACATCTAATCTTTCTTCTTTAGGGCGAATCCTTGTGGCTGAATTCCACATCTAGTTTTCCTCATCTTTCTTTTCTTTTTCTCCTCTTGTTTCCTCTTATCACCGTTTTCCTTTTTCTTTTTTGGGCCAATCGTCAAACTACTTCTCGCTGTTGTACTCTCGCACGTTGGGTATGTATAGTAAAATAAATGATTTTCCCTTATCAAATCAATTTAAGTGCTTATCAATTATAGTTGATGCCTAGGAATCTTTAGAAGGGACGAGGGTTGGCGAATACCTGAGTAAGTGAACCGTTCTTCTTCGCTCGATCATAGTTGGGTAAGTGAGCAATCTTGACGATTTAAGTGTAAATAATTGTATAACTGTGTAAGCGATTAATGAAGTTGATTGCCAAATATAGGTTCGGTGTCCATGGTTTTAACGTGTCTTCACAATCAGGTGTGTAATCACACCCTCTCTCGACTGTATATCGGCAAAAGTCGAATAATCAGAAAAGATGATATTATGACCATAAAGGCGTGCGAAACGCTCATGTGGTAAACCGAGACCACGTAACACGGTGTTGGATTGTAGAGGCCCTCATGAGCATTTTTATGGGCTTAGGCTATAATGGGCATAAATTACCGAAATACCCTCGATGGGTAAAATTACCAAAATATCCTCGATGGGTTAAATTATCAAAATACCCTCAATGGGTAAAATTACTAAAATACCCTCGATAGGTAAATTATCAAAATACCCTCGATGGGTAAAATTACCAAAATACTCCCGATGGGTAAAATTATCGTAATACCCCCGAAGGGTAAAATTACCAAAATACTCTCAAAGGGTAAAATTATCGAAATACCCCCATAAGGTAAAATGACGGTTAAGGCCTTATGTTATGTATGACCGTTTTGCTTTATGATATTTATATGACTGTTACTAAGTATGGCATATAGTACTTACATGACATATTGCATGGGGTTGAGATCTCGTATTGGAGGAAGTGATTGATATGTGAGGGTCGCACGGGTCGCATGAGACGACTGTGGACCCACCGATGGTTTTAAGCCGATCATATGATTGGCAGCTCTACTGCAATAGTGGTTAGTGCCGCAACCCATGCAACATAAGGAGTGTAGGGATAGGTGGGTTGATTTAATCCCTACAGGAGTGTAGGGTTGGACAGGAGATGGAGTGCAGGGTTGGTATGGGCATTTATGCATTGCATATTCTGATTCTGACATTGTGATGGTCTTAAGCCCAAATACATGTGATATGTGTCATTTAATAAGGGCTCAGGCCTAGACTGATTCTGTTTCTTTAATAAGGGGATTACACACTGAGTTTTCGTAAACTCCCTCATTTTTAACCTTTCAGGTAATCCCTAGCGTTAGACGGTTCGGAGCTGCGAGGGACTCGGAGACGACCACACAACTACACTTGTTTTATTTTATTTTGCTCATTTTCTTAAGCAATTTGATTTTGATTCGGGTTGTAATAAGGCCTCTATAATTTTTGGATTTTAAATTTGGGATTTGATGTGATTTATATCTGCTAGAAGTAGAACATGGTTTTCCAAAATAATAACTATTTTCTAACACTACGTTTTCGCACCTCAATTTTTAAATATCATGTGTTCATAAATCATTTACTTTAACTTAAGCTTCTGTAACAATAAGGTTTGAAGGTAATAACTTTTTAATAAACCTCGATTAAAAATAAACAAGCGCAAACTGAGGTTTTATACAAGTTTTAAATGGTAAGAAGTTGGAAATTTTAAGAAGGGTTTTTAATGAAAACATGGTGTTTGAAAAATACTTCAATGTGACACACCAGATTTTGGCCTAACTTCTAGGTCGGGTTTGGGGTGTTACAATTGATGTATTTATATTAGTTTAACACATTAAACATTCAATTTAATTAATATTATAATGATTACAGTTCATACGAACTTACCTGGCTAAATTTGCAGAAATGTCAAAGTATAGATGTTATTTGGTAATTTTTCATTCTCCTCGATTTTCTACTCAATCTTGATCTAAATTAATAATTTCATTCAATTCATTAATTTATATAGTAAAATCATTTATTTTACGCAATTTAGTCATTTTTACATTTTTATAAAATTACCCCTAACATTTTACTTTTATTCAATTTAGTCCCTGAGCCTAAAACATGAAAATTAACCATTTTTATTACAAAACCATGTCAACCGAATAGCATCCATTTTAGCCCATTTTTGCAACAATTTCACATCAAGTCCTTAAACTATTACTATTTCAACAATTTAGTCCCTAATCGACAAATTCATCAAAAATCACTTAAGAAAATACTTATAAATAAAAATTAGTACTTAAAATTCATCATTTAATATCTAAAATCACAAATATTCATCAATGGTAACATTCAAAATCTTTAACAGCTTCAAAAAGGAAGGTATGGGCAAACTGGACCTAGTTGCAACGATCTCAAAAACATATAATTGAAAAAACGGACTCACATGCATCCAATGATGCTTGGCCGTAGCTTGAATATGCTTCCATGGGGGTTTGGTGATGAACCAAACAATTGAAGAAGAAAACATGATGTTTTCTTATTTTATTAACTTATTTTATTCTTTATTTTATCGTTATCTTTTAATAATAATATTATAACATATAAAACACATATAAAATTAAAATAAAATAAAGCTTTAATCATCCACCAACTTAAGAATGGGTAATTTACCTATTAATACCATACAATTATAATTCTTTAATCAGTTAACACCTTTAAACTAATAGTGATTGACTTTTTCAACTTTTACGATTTAATCCTTTTTGCTGAATTAACTATCAAAATATTAAAATTTCTTAACAAAACTTTAATACAACATTAATAACACTCTATAAATATTTATAAAAATATTTACGGCTTAATTTATAGAAACGAGATCCCGATACCTCATTTTCTAAAACCACTTGACTTTAGGGTCCTACCACTTGAACTTAATTAATCATTCGAATAACATAAATTAACATGTCAATGTAACACCCCAAAATTTTAATTTCGGGTATTGTGAATGTGTGACAAAAAATATCTATCTGCTTTAGTGGTTCTGTGTTCTGCGTGTGTTTGGGAGGTCCCAAGTTCAAGCTAGGACTTGGGCAAATTTTGGTATTTGGTCAATAGGCTTTTAAGTAAAAGTTGGAAAATAATTAATAGAATAAGTCTGCTGGTCTGGTGGATAAGTGGAGTGTTGGTGTGAAGGAGGTCCTGTGTTCGAATCTTAGTGTGGGCATTATTTTTGCTCATGCGTCCAGGAGAGTTTGAGATGGACTAAAAATCTGAGTAGTGGATTTAGTGGGGAGTTTGATGGAGAGAAATAAGGGATCAGGGTGGTAATCAAACATTCTGTTCATCTTTTTTTTTCCTTTTTTTACTTTCCCCAAAATCCCTCCACCCTCTTGTTGTTTTTCTCTTCATTGTTGCCAAATTTCTGCTCTCTTTCACCCTTCATCTTCTTGATTTTTATTTTCTCGCTCTGCCTCATGTCGCTCCACGTTTGTTTGCGATCATTCGGTAAGTTTTAGATAAATGATTTGTCTCTGTTTGTTAACTTTCTTCTGAAGTGTTTTGTTTATGATAATTACGGGAGGATTCAAGGGATCGTAATCACCAATCGGAGTCATAGTTTTTGTGGGAATTATTGTTCATCGGTTGAAGGTAAGGTTTAGTCGCTTATGGGTTAAAACCTCGATACGAGTTTAATTTAGGATCATATTATGTGAGATTAAATTAGTGTTATTTGTTCAATTATAGGCTTTGGAGGGCTCGGGGACTGTTTTAGCATCAAACAAAACCAGGTCTGTACCCGAAATGCAGAAAATGGGATTCGGTGAAAAGCCGAAATTGCTTGTTGTTTGGACAGCAGTAGTAGGCTAACTTTGAAAATTCACCATAAATTGTGGAAATCGAATTAGAGGATGAAAAAAATATTAAATTCAATCTTATTGAATCTAGTTTCTCATAAAAGAAATGGTGTAAGAAATGGAATTGTAAATTGTGGGATATAATAAGTTTTGTGAGACAAGGGCAGAATGAATTCGGGTTCCCCTATTCTGACTTTGGAAAATCATCAAAAATTGGAGAAAAATAATTAGGGGTTAAAATTTACATGTTTAAATTATTGATGAGTTTATTTTCAATAGAAATAAATGGTAACATCATCCAAATTTTTTACTAAGGGATAATTAATTTTTAGCAAAGAAAGGTCGAAGCTGTTAGACAGCATAGCAGGGGCAAGATTGAAGATTTTGCTGTTCTTATTGGTTGAACCAAAAATTTTGAATAGAAAAGGTATTTGAGTCTAGTTTCAAAGACATCAAGAAGACCTTAATTTGTAATTTTGTAGCTCAAGATATAAATAATTTAGTAACAGTGACTCAAGAATACAGCTTTGAAGGAACATATAAGTAAATAGTGAAAACGTATATGAATATTAGCTAGCACAGGTTACATTAAAAATGGACCACACAGCCAAGGCCAATTTGGGCCGAGTGGGCCACACGGGCATGTGGACCCACACGGGCAGACCACATGGGTGTGTGAACCCATTTTCACTGAATTGATTGCTAAGGTTGCACGGGTAGGCCAAGTCGACTGTGAACCTACTGTAGGGTCGGTAAGCATCACTTAGACTCCTAATTGTACGAACTGATTGTTTGATTTATATATGTGTTGACCATGATGATAGTATGCTTGTATACTGAACTGGTTATATGTATTGATGTCCTAAGATAGCATGTCATGACTGCATGCGGTTCGATTAATTATATTTGGAGGAAGTGTACTGAAAGGCTCTTAAGCCTAACATACTGGCAGCTCAGCTACAAATTACTTTTTTGTGCCGCATTCGGTACTACCTGGAGTGTACGGATGGGTGGGTTGATTTGATCCCCACATGGAGTGTAGGGTTGGACGGAGATGGTGTGTATAGGCTGGTTGGGTAAGACTTTGTTACTAAATATTGCATGACTGCTACTGATACTGTGATAGGCTAAGGCCCTACAGCATATTTGTTATTGTACTGAGATGGGCTAAGGCCCAAACTGTTACTGATACTGAAAAAGGACTTAGGCCTAGGACTGCTTTAACTGTGCACTGTGATTTGCTATTGTTTATTTTCTGTGGGATTACACACTGATTTTTCGTAAACTCACCCCTTTTCTTTTAAATGTGTACAGGTAATCCTCAGATCTAGACAGACCGGTGCGACGGAGGACTCAGCGGTGATCACGGTTTCGGACTTTCATGTTTTTTAACCCATATTTACGATAATTGGCTTTATTTCTATTCTATTTTTATTGGGTAAGTTTTTGGGTTGTAATTGGACTTTCAGACTTTGGTTTTGGGTTTTAATTATCTTTACCTTATGGATTACAACTGCTAGTAGTAGGAAACCTCGGTTTTCAAAAGAAATAAATGTTTTTCCTAAACGCACGATTATTTAATCTGTTTTAAAAGATTCCGCAAACGAATAATGTTTTGAAACTATCGATTAAATGAGCAACACAATCTTTGCACTAATAAGATATTAAGATAAGGAATTCAATGGAAATGGTTTTAACGTGTCGACACGGTTTTCAAGCACCCTATCATGTGACATCGTTAGACCCGGCCATAACGTCTGGGCCAGGTTTAGGGTGTTACAATCAAAAACTTTTTTAAAACCATATTTGACTCGTAAATATTAAATAATAATATTTACGAACTTACTCGTCAAATTTGTGGCTCTGAAACCATTGTTTCTAACACCACTGAAAAATGGGTTGTTAAATTGTCTTGGAAGATAGATCGAGTGAAATCACCATTAAGGATTGTAGCAATCAAATCTACAATATAAGGTGTGGGATCTAAATTTTTAATTTGAGTATGATATGTTGCTTTCATTTTTAATAATATGCTAATAAATAATACATTAAGTACTAAAAGTGGAGTTGAAAAACTCATCAAAAGGAAATCCAAGTAAGTGATCCTAAATTACGAGTTCATGAAAACTATGATTTGTGATGTGTTAATATATATAATGATAACATGTATGCAAATCTCATCTCTATGTTATATGATGTATGGCTTAATTGATATGTGATGATTTAAATACAAATTATATATATATGTGTGTGATGAGATCCATGATTTAATATGAGAAATATATTAAAGCATGTTAAAGTGAATAAAAAGCGAATATTATGTGATACAAGAAAAAGTGAGCATTTTTACATGCAAATGTGTGAAATTGAGAAATATGCGTTATGTTAGACTATGAGCATGATTGCATGAAAAAAGCGAAAAGTGATTATATGTGTTAAATTTGAAAATGGCCATATGACATGCATGGGGTGGGTCTTGTGAAAGGTGGAAGTTATGTGGCAGTTTATCTACGATGATGTGGTCGTTATCGACAATTATGTGGTGGCTTGTCCACAAATGGTGTGTTATTAGATGGACGAGTTCTAGGGAACTCGATATTGGTGTGTAGCATACAATTAATTGGATGTGTTTATTTAATGTGTTGAAACACATGTTATATATATTTTATGTATTGATCTCACACTTAGCCTTTTAAAGCTCACCCTCATTACTTGTGCGTTACACATAATCCCCGTGGCTAAGACTCAGATTCATAATCGGAGAAGCTCTCAAAAAAATGGTTTTATGGTTGTGGATTTTTAAGATGATTTGGGACTTTTATGGACTTTATGATTTTATTTTGGATTTTATTTCGTGGTAATTACTGAACTGTGGCATAGAGTATCTCGCTTTAAAAACTATGGACATTGAATATTTTGCATGAGTTTTGATATGAATTAATCGTTTTAATGGTTTCTTAATAAAATCTATTTTCCACAAACTCAATTAATCGAACTTGAATTTTTGATGATCATCACAGTGTTTTACAAATAATAAATAAGACTTCTTTCAAAGTAATGTTTTAAAATATCATATTCAAAGGGGAATATTAACACATGTTTTCAAAGATTATATGCATTTATTTCAACTCAAATTTTCACCATTTCTATGGCCAATGTAATCGCTTAGATTAGGTTGTAACATCTAGGCCCGATTTGAGGGGTTACAAGGGGTGTGGTATCAGAGTTATGGTTTTGTCGGTTCTCGGACTGAACGTAGCATGTTTGGAGTCTAAAAAGTGCATGCCACATAAACCTGTTAGAGTGTGATGAAATTTGATCCAATCTAACCATATTTTTCTTATAGATTTAAAAGATCTTGACAAAATCTGTTCGTGCTAATACTGATGAAGTAAATAGTAATGTCTTGACTTCCGAACAGGAAGTAAGTCATAGTCTACCGACTCCGCAAATGTTTCATATTGAAGTTAAAATGTCTTTTCGACTTAGAGAGTCAGTGGTTCACGAAAATTATGCGAGCCAAATCAACGGCTCAGCAACCTCTACCCTCTGTTGTGCATCTTGTGGCACCCCCAAGTCCTCAATTGATTGAAATAGTTAGATGGCTCTCGGTTGATAAATTATAAAGTATGGTGCTGAGGAATTCAGAGGTAAAATAGATGATGACAACACGGTCTAGGCTCTATGACCCTTGTTTTCAAAGATTTTCAAATTATCACTATTTTTCTATTTTGTATCAAAATGACCGTTGATTGTTCTTAAATTATTTTTAAGGCCCTGTAGGCCCTATTTAAGGTCAATAATTATATTTATTCTCTGAATGGTATTTGAATTTGATTATATGTTTTTTAATTTGAGATTTGAATGGTTAAATGTTAGTAATTTTTATGATTTGCATTGTAGTGCTCCATAACCCTAATTAGGTGACAAAGACGAGTTAGGAGTGTTACAGGAAATGCCTATAAACTATAATTATATAAACTCCCTTAAAATGCTCGTTTGAATGTTTTAAACACTTAGGATAGGATTGGCATGCCAATAGGGTCTGAATGCGCACTTTACAAGTTTGCACTTCGGTGCCTCTGATTGCACATTCCTACCTTTGATTGCACATTTTTGCCTCTGTCTGCACTTTGGTCTCTCTGTTATGCATCATCGATGCCTTTGGTGTGGTGTAGTTACCCGAGTACCTGAATCAATTTACTATAGTTCATCGGGCTAAGTGTTAATTTAATTACATCTCAATTACTTACTTAATTCTTTTCCATATTTCTGATGTTATTAAGTAATAAATGTTGAAATGAAATTCTTACTTATGAATGTTAATGATTATATTGAGAAATTATGGATGATGAATTGGTTATGACTTTTGGGAGGTAAATGATTATATACTAATGTGTTTTGTTCTTGCATTTGAATATCTGAAATTAGAACTTATCTTCTTGTTTATCTATATTGGTTGAGTTGAGTTAAAAGGTATATATGCTATGAACTTATTAGGCTTTTTAAGCTTATTTGTTTCATTTGTGCCTATTTTGTAGTTGGCGTTTTGCAGACTGATCGAACAGATCATTTTGGACTATCCAACCATCTTGGTAGCTTTTGTTTTTCATTTTGGGATGTGGAATGTATATAGGTGTTTTGTTGTGGATATGTAAATTGTTAAGTTATTTTGGTACATCTAATAATGTGTTTTGTTTTGGATGTGTGCTTATGTTGGTTATAATCAAGTTTATCCTAAATAGTATATATATTTGATCATGATGATTTGAAATGGTTGCTTATTAAGTATGCCACATTTTGGTTAATTAAATTTGGTGGTTTTAGGCATGAATGATTAATTAGAGATAAAACTTATTCCTTTATTGTAACTTTGTTCTTGAGTTGAATGAGTGTATGAATTGAGGTGCCTTTTGATGGCATATTGGTTAGACATAAGATGGAGGGATATTTTTCATGTATTTGGTGATTTGAATTTGCTTTTAGCTATGTAAAATAGGCTAGTTATGGTATGTCTTGTTGTGCAAGGAATGGTGCTTGAATTGGCTTGATTGAGGGGTTAAAAATGGAGCACATGACCTGAGAACTGGGTTGTCACACTGTCGTGTGCCACACACGGTCACCCAACACGGCCATGTGTATTTTTTTTGCTTTAGGTACAGGTTTCACATAGTCTGAGACATGGCCTGTGACACGGCCGTATGTCTTAAGTTAGTTTGTGGCACGATTGTAACGCGGTTTGTGGAAGTGTACACAATCGTTCAAGTAATAAGTAAGTAAAATGAGTTATCGTCTCCATAGGGACTTATAAGCTTAATCGATTAATTGTCAAATTATAAATAACAATTTGATGTAAAAAATCAATAATTTGGATAGTGATGGTTAATTTAAATAAAATTAACAAAATGCAAAGATTGATCCCTATGCAATTCTAATCTTGATGCAATTTACCTAAATGTATGAATGAATGGCTTTAGCAACAAAAACAATCAACATTAAATGGGCCAAGATAATTATATTAATCAATTCAATTTACTTAATCATGCTTAACAATGTTCGGCAATACTTCCACGACAACTCGATCTTATAGAATTGCCTTTCTATGAATTTGATGTTATTCTTGGTATGGATTGGTTAATTGAGCATAAGGCTAATATAACACCCCTAACCCGTATCTATCACCAAGAGTTACGAAGCATTACTAGAGATTTCAATTCAAAATAATGAAAAATTAAAACTTTTAAATTTGCATCATCAATCATAGTGAAACCAATTAAATTCATATATATTGTCCCTTATTTGAGCCCTCGAGGACCTAAAAACACTTTAGAAACAAATCGAGACTAAATTGAAAACATATAAAATTTTTCAGAAAAAGGTAAAAATTTTAAAAACTGCAGGGGTCACATAGTCGTATGGCCAGGCCACACACCCGTGTCTTAGGCCGTGTGGATATTCGAAGTAGGGACACATGACTGTGTCCCAACCTGTGTCTGTGTCCGTGTAACTCTCTTACTTGGGTCACACGACCAAGCCACACGCCCGTGTCCCCTTCAAAATGGCCTCACACGCCCGTATGCCAGGCCATGTACTAGGTCGTGTAATTGTCTGACTTGCAACCCTTTGCAAGCTACAGGGGACACACGGCTGTGTCGCCTGGCTGTGTGTCACACACGAATGAGACACACGCCCGTGTCTCTGGCTGTGTGGATGAAAAGTAGACCATTTCCAAGCCATTTTTCTCACCCGTTCAAACATATACCTACAATCCAAATTCCACATATAAACAAGCCTTCAAATGGCACTAAAAGCATGCATAATCAAGTTATCCCAATAAGGTACACAATCATACAACTAATGTGCCCAAAAGGCACCTCAATCACAACCATTAAACATGTATATCCATATGCATAATTTGGCCAAAAGTTCAACTAATTTATAATATCATAACTTACCATTTTGGTTACCTAACAAATCCACACCAAAAAGTACCAAATATGCCATTTTACATTCATCAACTATGTCATTAGCACAATTAGCCACAAGTGCCATCTATAATAAGTATACCAAATCACCACATTCAAACATATCACAAGACCATTTATAACATGTTTTTCTAACTACCATTCCATCTTATATCATTCAAGCATCATAAACCATGATATCAAATATTATATGGCCAAATATATACATGCCGAAATTAGCACCAATTCATCATCCAAAATGTCACAAACACAAGCCAAAAACAACTAGCTGATTCATCAAACAAAAATATATATACATGTCATTATAACCAAAACTTGGAAACACCAAAATCTACCGAGTTAGTCGATGGATAGTGTGATAGATCTCCGACGACTTTCCAACTCGAACGTGCTTCCGATTAACTACAAAACATAGAAAAATAAACACAATATAAGCATGTTATGCTTAGTAACTTCGCATCTTATGTAGATTAAGCTTGTCACTACATTACACAATCTCAAAACACATATAAATCAATCCACATAATAATAGCTAATACTTAAAGGTATCATTTGCTACCTCCCATCATAATAAGGTAAATTTCATTGAAAGCTCTTATCGAAGCTCACACGAAGTAATAACGCGATGGTTGACACCATCCCTTTTCATAATTCGATAGTCGAAGCTAACCCTTTTCATAATTTTGATGGCCGTTACCATCCCTTTTCATTGTTGATGGTCGTCACCATCCTTTTTCATAATTTGATAGCCAGAGTTATCCCTTTTCATGATTCAACAGATGAAGCCATCCCTTTTCGTATATCGATGGTCGTCACCATCCCTTTTCATAATTCAATAGTCGAAACTATCCCTTTTCATTAATCGATGATCGTCGATACGTCGTTGGATTTTTCTGTCAAAAAACAATTTGCTATTATATAGTAATAGCATTCAAATCATAAATTAAAATGCTATTTGAATGTACGAACTTACCTCGATGATAAACATAGAAATGGAGTCGACTAATCCGAAGCTTTTTCTTTGCCTAGATCTAGAGTCGTACGTGGTCTATATTGATCATGCACTTAGAAATGAGCTAGTCGAATATTGAAGCTTCTCCCATGGCTTTCTAACCCTAAGTTTTAGTTAAAGATGAATAAAAGAGATGATAAATTGGTTTTGTTTTATTTTATTTATCATTATTTACCAAATTGCCATTTTATCTTTTAAAAATATTCATAATTTCAATAATATCATGCCATGTACATCCACTATCTTCATTAATGATCTAACTACCATAGAACGACTCATACTTTAAGGTTATATAGCTATTTAATACCTTTAGCTACTAGAACACTACTCTTGCACTTTATGTGATTTAGTCTTTTTTATCAAATTAAGCATGCAAACGGTAAAATTTCTTAACAAAATTTTTATACGATAATACTATCATGTTGTAGACATTAAAATAATAAAATAAATATTTTCACATCAGATTTGTGGTCCTAAAACCACTGTTCCAATTCCATTGAAAAAGGGCAGTTACAACTAAGGTGGATTTTGAAACCAAGCGAATTACTCTAAGGAATGGTGATGGGTTAGAAATTGTTTTTGTTGGTGAAAGATCGAGTCTTTATGTCTAATGTGGTTTCAGTTATGAATGTTGAAAAGTTGATGGGTAAAGGTTGTGAGGCTTATTTGGCTTATTGATGTGATCCGGCTCGGTTGATGGAGTCGGGTTCACTTAAGATGCCCGATCGTCGACGAGAAGTTTGTTCGAATTTGTAGATAGATGGAGTTAGATGATTTTTTATAGCGGAAGTTGAGAAAATGGGTTCAAAAGATGGTTTGGATAGATGTTTGATAGGCTCGGTGAAATAAAGAAATATTGTTTATAATTTAATAGTGAAAATGGAATGGAAAAATAGAACTCAAGCGAAGAACGATTCAATACTATATGAAGTATTGCCCCGGGACTTATATTGCTCAAGGTGGATTAAATGGATTGTCGAAGATGGACCTTGACCCGTTACCTATAGAGAGGTAGGAACCAAAGGTATAAAAAGGTGGATGAACGCCACACCAGGATGGTGATAAGTTCAAGAAGTCGGGTTGACGCCACTAGCGGGCTAGATAAGTCAGAACGAGACTCGTACGAAATAGGATAGGAGGAAACCTCACAATCAAGTTTTCAATAATCAAATTCTGTAACCTTTTACAATAAACAAGTAAGCTATTTATAAGCCTAAAATGCCTATTGATATTCGGCATCTATGTTGTTCACACTAACTTAAATTCTGTTCACACAGGTATTTAACATGTTCACACAAATAGCATTAAAATTCAATTCATGCTTGAAGATGGTACATGAATTGGCCGAACCATCATGATGCTTCACTTGATGCATTCATGCATCCTTAGCCTTGAAGAATCTCCATAATTCCATGAATGTGCAGCTCTTTAATGGTCCTACATCTCCCTTGGCTGAATGAGGCATTAATGTGCCTAAAATACTTGAATGGTCATCTTGAAAATGCATGAATCATGCATGAAACGTCCCATGTATTTTCCCCCATAAATATGATCCATGAATCTTCAAATACATGAACTTTCAGCAACTCCCTCTTGCATGAACGTCCCAAATGCATGTGCTCCTTTAAATGCCATCCATTGAACCTCAATTGTGCAATCACACTCCCATACATTGCACCAATCCGTTCATGAACCTGCAGCAAATTAAATCAGCAAGTTAAATACATTTCAAACACATTAAATTAGCAGCATATGAACTCAATAATTTGCACATTAAATTTGGCCATACATATTAACAATTTCATACATATTTAAAACATCATAATTAATTAAGTATTTAATTTAGATATAATTAAAACACTTAATTAATTATTTGTCCAGATTTAACAAATTAATTAACTTAAAATAAACAACTAATTCAACTAAAGACAAATTAAATGATTTATTTCAGGAAAATAAATGCAAGCTAAAGAAAGCTAAAAATAAGCTCATTAGGTTAAGATTGAGCTGAATTGAGCTTGAATGAGTTGACTTGAGCTCGAGTGAGCTGGAAACAAGCTAAACAGAGCTCAATGAGAAGGAATTGAACTAATTCAGCTTGCATGGATTTGCAAACAATGCTTAGGGAGCTGGTCCAAAAGTGTGCCCAAGGCGTGGCCGTATCATCCCCTCCCTCTTTAAAGCGATTTGTCCCCAAATCGGGCCATTTACTCGCGAAAAATTGTTGATGATTTTGAAAGCCACAATTGACTCGGATCAAAAGAAGCTCATTCGCATGCCCTCCCTCTTTAGGAGGGTACCACTTCACATTGTCACCTTTAAAAGAATAAAACAAATTAGTGACACAATGAAGATTAAACACAAAGGAACTTTCCAAAATTTGATTCACAATTCGAACAAATAAACTGATACCAGGGTCAAAAATAGAAATTGTTCTTACCTTTTTTCTCGATAGAAACAAACCTAAATCACAAAACAGTCGAAAGGCATAATCTCGAAGATCAGAATTACAGAATCCAAGCCCTTTTAACAAGAACAAAGAATAATAATCTCCGGGGTCAAAAACAAAATTTTCTCTTGCCATTTCAATTTGATTTAGCAATTTCATGACAGACTTCATAGAAAGAGCACTAAGCAACTCAAAATCATTATCATTCAAAACATGTTCGGATCTTTTACTCCACAGTTGAGAACATCCTCCGAAAACAAAATTTTGATTTTGACTTAACAAACCAACAAGATTCACATGGCTCATTTTCAAACTTAAAGACAAAGTATCATACAAACAAAGATTGTTTACACATTCATTCAAACAAATTTTACGATGCTTGCTTTCTTTCATGAATGATTCATAATAGCAAACTCCAGGATTAAAGACATGATTTTGACTACTCGATCCAAATGGCAAAAAGAGTCCTTTTATCTCCAACAATTTACACAAATTAAACAACGAGGGTGTTAACATACTCAAATTCAAACAAGCAAACCCTTTAAATTTCATTCGAAAAGATTTACAAAAACATGGAAATTTCACACCAAAAATTAGATAATCCAAATGATCAACACAACCAAGCAGATGATATATCAACTTTTGATCACACAATTCCAGATTTTGTTGGTGCTGATTTATTCGCTCTTCATCAAAAATCTTGCCAATGGCGTATTCATCAATACATTTCCATTCCTTTTCAACATGATCAGTGAGAATGAACATTTTATATGGACTTTCATCTTGCGCATCCAAAACATGCATTCCATTGCAAGTTAAAGATAAACAACCAATACCATCAAAATGATATTTTTCAAAAGCAAGAATCTTCTTATCATTAGACAAAACAAATGGATCATCATCAATCAAAGAATGACAAATAGCCACGTCAAAGTTCAGATTCTTTCTAAAGACCAAATCATCAACAGTGTGTCCATCAACAATCGAGTAAGGCAGAAGTGCTTTAAAATTTTCAACATTCATACCTTGCTTACCTTTTGGCATAGGCGAACTAGGATCGTTGAGAACATTACCTTTTTCAGCCAAAATGAACCTTCTCTCCTTCGAGAGGTATTGGAGTTGAAAATTATCGTCACTTGGCCTTCCGGAGACCTGAAAAGAGGAAACAAAACAAGACAAATTCTCATGTGGTTTAGTAAACAGATTCCTCACTTTTTCTTGCTCTTTTGCCTCCTTTTCTCTCGTTTGTTTTTCTAACTCATTGTCTTTTCTTTCTTTTTCAATTTTCTCTTTTTCCTCACACTTTTGTTCAATCTCAATTTCTTTTTCGATTTCTTTCTCTTTTTCACATCCTTTTTCAATCTCAATTTCTTTTTCCATGACACTCGTTTCTTTTACACTCTCGTTTCTTTCTTCAATCTCACTCTCTTTTTCAATTTCTTGTTCCTTTTCTTTCATTTCTTTTTTTCGTCTCTCGATTTCATTCCATATATGCTCATTTTCTCTCATCAACATTTCTTGTCTTTCCTTTCTTCTTATTTCTTTTTCTTTTTGCCTCGCTCTTTCATTATAGGATGGAGATGTTACAAATGAATCAGCACGAAATGACTCTCGTTGGGTATAATTGGAACGACTTTCATACAAAAATGATCACCTCTTCAAGATTGATTCTTGGCGGACGAATACCTCGGTGCATACGAAGGACTACTTGTGATTTCTCGTTCGTCACCTCCGAAAGCTTTAAACTCAAAACTTGCTTTGCTTCGTCTTGAGTTCCTCGTTGAATAGGAATCATGGTATGAATCTCTTCCAAAAAAATCAATGGATGTGTGCCTTCGTGATGATCTTGTCTCCGTCTTTTCACCCGGTGAGTTTGGCTTCCATCGGGTTCTTTCCTCCACTTGATCCAATCGATCATGCAATTTATCAAATTTTGATTTCACCATTCTACGCATCTCTTGCATCAAATATTGGAATTCTGATTCGGGAAATGTTTCTCGAGACATGATTAAGTAATGACAAGAAGATGTTAGAAAAAAATAATAAAGAAAATAAATACCTTACCACAAACCTCACAAATTCGCTCGAAAAGGGAATAATGATTTTCACTCGCACTCGTGTTTACATTCAAATTTTGGCTTTTTCTTTGATGTAATTTCACTCGTGCCTTTTTCCACTCAACCTCTTCTCACAATTTCGTGATTTGTCTCGGTAGACTTAATTTGCTGCTTGAGGGTCGGATTCAAATTGGTTACAAGGGATAATGTCGGGTGTAGGGTAGGCTGAATAAAGAAGAAAATTTGTTTAAAGTGTGGCGTTAGGATGGGTAAATAATGGTAGGAAGGGAAACTTGATGATCGGAGTAATAAGAGATGAAAATAAAACTCGCAATACTTTTCACTTTTTTTTTGTTCTTTTCTTTTACTTTTTTTTTCTTTTTTTGCTCACTTCTTTTTTTTTTGAATTTCATTTTTTTTGTGATACTCCAATACAATAGTAAGGTAAATACAATGAAGGAAAAAAATTAAATTACAACTCGAATTTTTTTTTATTTTTCTTTTCACGTTCCGAACCTACTTGCGGCCTTGTTACGAACGTTGGTGCTCCTCGTTTTGCAAGCTCTGATACCAAATGATGTGATCCGGCTCGGTTGATGGAGTCGAGTTCACTTAAGATGCCCGATCGTCGATGAGAAGTTTGTTCGAATTTGTAGATAGATAGAGTTAGATGATTTTTTATAGCGAAAGTTGAGAAAATGGGTTCAAAAGATGGTTTGGATAGATGTTTGATAGGCTCGGTGAAATAAAGAAATATTGTTTATAATTTAATAGTGAAAATGGAATGGAAAAATAGAACTCAAGTGAAGAACGATTCAATACTATATGAAGTATTGCCCGGGACTTATATTGCTCAAGGTGGATTAAATGGATTGTCGAAGATGGACCTTGACCCGTTACCTATAGAGAGGTAGGAACCAAAGGTATAAAAAGGTGGATGAACGCCACACCAGGATGGTGATAAGTTCAAGAAGTCGGATTGACGCCACTAGCGAGCTAGATAAGTCAGAACGAGACTCGTACGAAATAGGATAGGAGGAAACCTCACAATCAAGTTTTCAATAATCAAATTCTGTAACCTTTTACAATAAACAAGTAAGCTATTTATAAGCCTAAAATGCCTATTGATATTCGGCATCTATGTTGTTCACACTAACTTAAATTCTGTTCACACAGGTATTTAACATGTTCACACAAATAGCATTAAAATTCAGTTCATGCTTGAATATGGTACATGAATTGGCCGAACCATCATGATGCTTCACTTGATGCATTCATGCATCCTTAGCCTTGAAGAATCTCCATAATTCCATGAATGTGCAGCTCTTTAATGATCCTACATCTCCCTTGGCTGAATGAGGCATTAATGTGCCTAAAATACTTGAATGGTCATCTTGAAAATGCATGAATCATGCATGAAACGTCCCATGTATTTTCCCCCATAAATATGATCCATGAATCTTCAAATACATGAACTTTCAGCAACTCCCTCTTGCATGAACGTCCCAAATGCATGTGCTCCTTTAAATGCCATCCATTGAACCTCAATTGTGCATGCACACTCCCATACATTGCACCAATCCGTTCATGAACCTGCAGCAAATTAAATCAGCAAGTTAAATGCATTTCAAACACATTAAATTAGCAGCATATGAACTCAATAATTTGCACATTAAATTTGGCCATACATATTAACAATTTCATACATATTTAAAACATCATAATTAATTAAGTATTTAATTTAGATATAATTAAAACACTTAATTAATTATTTGTCCAGATTTAACAAATTAATTAACTTAAAATAAACAACTAATTCAACTAAAGACAAATTAAATGATTTATTTCAGGAAAATAAATGCAAGCTAAAGAAAGCTAAAAATAAGCTCATTAGGTTAAGATTGAGCTGAATTGAGCTTGAATGAGTTGACTTGAGCTCGAGTGAGCTGGAAACAAGCTAAACAGAGCTCAATGAGAAGGAATTGAACTAATTCAACTTGCATGGATTTGCAAACAATGCTTAGGGAGCTGGTCCAAAAGTGTGCCCAAGGCGTGGCCGTATCACTTATGTGATGAATTTTGTTAGTAAGGAGTTAAGGGTTCAGGATATTCGCACTGTTAGGGATTTCCCTGATAAAATATCATCTTTGGAAACAACAACAAATTGATCAAAATAAAAATGGAACACTCACTTCGTCAAATCCATGAATGCGACAAGAGCAATAGTTAATCCAAACAGCATCACTAAGAACTCATAATGTCCATACCGAGTCCTTAAACCAATTTTTAGCACATCAGACTCCTTCACCTTCAACTGATAATACTTAGATCTAAGATCAATCTTTGAAACATCATTTCACCATGGAAATAATCAAAAAAATCATCAATTCAGGGCAAAGGATACTTATTCTTAATTGCCAACTTGTTCAACTGCCTATAACCAATACACATTCGCATCGAACCATCCTTCTTCTTCACAAACAAAACCGGTGCACCCACGGAGATACACTCAGTCAAATAAACCCCCTATCAAGAAACTCTTGAAATTGAATCTTCAATTCCTTGAGCTCTTTTGGTGCCATCCGATAGGGCGCAATGAACACCGGTGCAGTACTAGGATAGAAACAAGAAAATATGAAAAAATAAGAAAATAAGAAAATATTATGTGGGTTGAATTTTGTGACTAAAATTTCTAGTTCAGATCTACATTATTTGAGGAGGCTCCAGTTTAAATTTCGTGATTTTTTGAAATCAAGAACACCTCAAACAAAGTTTGTCAAATTGCTTCACAGTTTTTCAGGTTTTCGGGTTTCAATAATTTTCATTGACTCTTAGCCTTAGGTTTTTATTTTTTTTAATTTTTTATTCCTTTATCCATTCTAAAAATTTATTTTTTCTTGTGTTAGTAGGTTAAAACACATTGCAGAATCCTTCCTCCTTACAATAGAATTTTTTGATGTCTAGCTAATTTTGGGCTTATAATGCTATTGCGTTTGATTTGTTAGTTTGATTCTAATACATTCTGATTGATTGATATAGACACTTTTTAAAAGACTCACAATATTAATTCTTACCTCATTTAGAATATGATTTTCATTTCTGAGTGCATAACAGTGAGACTTGCTTAATTTTTCTTTTCTTGAGTATTGTGTTCTTTTCAGGCTTTCATAATGATACACAATACTATGATTGGGAAGTTGAGAAGGGATCAAGAGGTTTGAAATGCTTGGGATCAACAACATGACACTATTCTAGACACGATCAGTAAAAATTTGGAACGTCTAAGTACCAAAATTGAGCATCGAAATCATAATTAGGGAGATAAGGTTGCTCGACCTCGTCTTCGTGCAAATAATGCTTGACGTGTCTCTTGTGCAAATGATAAGACTTTGGTTAATAATGACTGTGGGCAACATTTTTAGCTAAACCAAAGTTCAACATTCCACAATTCCGAGGGAAGTATGATCCTGAAGCATATTGTGAATGGGAATAAAAAATTGAACTTATGTTTCGTTACTATAAATGTCAGGAAGAGGAAAAGGTCCCACTGGTGACTCGTGGATTTTTAGATTATGCGTTGAGTTGGTGGATTCAACTTGGAATTAATCGTCAAAGAAACTACGAAAAAGTAATTGCATCAAGGGACGAGTTGAAGCAAGTGATGTGAAAGTGTTACATTCCTTCTTATTACTATAAAGAGGTCTCAACGAGACTTCAACACCTTGTTCAAGGTAATTGATTTGTTGCTGAGTGCTTTAAGGAGATGGATATGCTTATGCAAAGAGCAAATATACGAGAGGATGAAGAGACTACTATCATGCGATTTGTAGATGGTTTGAACATTTCGATAGCCAATACTGTTAATCTTCAAACCTATATTGATCTTGAGGTGATGGTACATAAGACAATGGAGATTGAGCAACAATTTCAACAACATCAATCTCGTTCATTTGGCTCATCACACTATTATTTAGGTACAATTTCTAATTCTACTTTCATGAATTCAAAACCTTCTTATGGTACAATAAGTTACTGCCAAAACATGCTGAGACTAAACCTTTTGAGTGGAAAAGTGGGGCTCCTACAAAACATTCTTCTACATATTTCAAGCAGCCCGTTTCTACTAATTTTCACCAAAACAACATAGAGCTTGTGACATTGAATGTTTTACATGTAAAGGGCATGAGCACTGTAGTCGTGATTGTGGTAACACGAGACTTTTGTTGATCAAAGAAGATGGTGAACTTTGTGAACCGGAAAAAATGATAATGAGAATTTTTTTCTTGAATCTCTGGAGTTAGATGAGATAGAAACGTCATGTTCTCCTGTTGAGATAGATTGTACTGAATTGAATATTCATAATACTTGTAAGGGGAATATGAGATGTGAGGAAAAATCATGTGAAAAGACAAAGAAAAAGGAGGCCTTGAGTGATAAAAGTCTACTTCATGGTCCAAATTTGGTGAGTGAAAATCCATATGAGGTAAAATTGGAGAGTTTTCAAGTGAAAAAAGAGAATGAAAAGAAAGAAAATACCTATACAAAAGTGAGGAATGATTATGTTTTAATTAAATCTAACTCAAATTTGTTTAGTAGTATTTCTTTGTTACAAGATTTCTAGGATCCATTGACGGACTCTCAATTATATTATATCATCGATAGATGATTTTACTTGTGGGAAAGAGGTAAGTTGAACATTTATAATTCTCTACAGGTGCTAGAAGGTAAGAAAAGTAATGATACATTAGAAATTGAAATATGTAGACATACCTTGAATATTTTTGATAAGTATGCTATTAATTTTATTTTTCCTTACGACATGCTTTCTCATTGGTCAAGTTTCAATAAACAATGGTCTGAAAGTTCAATTGATTTTATAGGTTTATCTAGGTATTTAAAGCTTACTTTTGTTGCATTCAACAGGTTTATTAAAGAACCTCATGCATTTGATCTTGCTACAAAATTTTCTACCTTAGACTTCAAATATAAATTCTTACATAATAATATTAAAGTACTTGATTTTTATAATTATGTGAAATTCTTGACTCATCGTTGAAAATTCTTATGGATGACCATGCATATTCAAAGAAAGTTACAGGTTATTTTTTACTCGAACACTCATGTTCCTAATATTCCTTTGTTTAGTGTTAATGGTTTGTTTTTGAATGAGAGATAATTAATCCATGTTGATTTGGGAGATCAAAGTCATATATTTGATCCTGGAGATAGTTTTGGCGCACAAGAAAGCTTAGGTAAACATTTTATTCATTTTATTGTTATTTATTCTAATCCCTTTTCTTTTTGTGTAGCTAAAGATTCTGGGACGAATCTTTTTGAGGAATGGGGGAAGATTGAAGGATGAATCTTTCGAGGAAAAGGGGAATGATACATGCACGGATGGGGTGAAATTTATTAAATTCCATTCATCGAAGCTGGCAATTTTGAAGCTTAGGAAATCAGTAGACTTGAAATGAGTTTTTGGATGGGATTTTTGCATTTTTGGGTTGAAATGTCTTTAAGGAATTTGAATATCTATCTCTCAGCTTCGAAATGCACTTTGAATCACTCAATTTTGAGTTTGGGAGCTCAAGTTATGACCGTTTTAGTGAAGACTGCGCAAGTAAAATTTCTGAACGAGAT
This sequence comes from Gossypium hirsutum, assembly GCF_007990345.1. Lineage (NCBI taxonomy): Eukaryota > Viridiplantae > Streptophyta > Magnoliopsida > Malvales > Malvaceae > Gossypium > Gossypium hirsutum. The sequence continues at coordinate 34,870,813 of NC_053437.1, forward strand.
TATGACGGGAATTACGAGTTTCGGGCTTTTAATTCGAGTTTAAATCATATTGAGTTCGGGTTTTAGGCTTAATTTTTATTATATATAAGCCCAATATTATATTTATCAGCTCTTATTACTTTATTATTTTATTATTTTATTATTTATTATTCTGAATTTTTAATAATTATTAAGTAGTTTAAGTTATTTAGGAGTTTTATGTCAACAAGAAAGTTAAGTTTAAAACTACTTCTTGTTTAGATTAATTAGAGTTCTAGTATACTTAAGAGTTTTATTTAGATTTATTTAGCTAGCCTATATATAGTGATACGAACTCGATTTAGTAGATTAATTCGAGTCTATTAAGTGCCTGATCGTTAAACGAAGAAGTATGATTTGATTTTAGAAGTTAATTGAGATGAGGCTAAGTTTGGGTTAATGGTAATCAAGGATGGCTCAAAATTGGAAGGAAAGATGTATTTAGGTTAGGATGGAAAGAAAGGAGTTCGGGTTTTGGTCGATGGTAAATAAAGGTATGAAATGGTTTAGGTTAGGTTGAACTGAATTTGGTTTCAGAATTTGGTTTGCAAAGGAAATGGTTCGAAATGGGGCTTAAGGATCAAGTAAGAACCAACACTATATTGAGTGCCGACCCAAAACTTATAGGACCTTAAGGTGAACGAAATTGGTAATTTTTGAACCTTGACCCGATACTTAGGTAAGTATGAACCAAAGGTATAATTGGGTGAACGCCACACTCGTTAAAGGGAGTGATAAGTTCGAAAAGAGACTCGGGTAAACGCCACTAGAAGCTAGATAAGTCTTTCGGGTCTCGAACGAAACTGGAGAGAAAGTGTCTCACAAAATCGGCAGCAATTCATTAACAAAAATGTCAAAAGTTCTTTTTACAATGAAAGAGCAAAGTATTTATAGCCTATCTACTAGCTAGCTGAATGGTCAGGAAACAAGCTTAAAGACTAAGTAAATGTATCTAGAATAAGCTAGAAAATTCCAGAATTAAAACCATTAAAATGCTGTAGCTAAATTCAGCTGAATGTGAGTCCAAGAGGCAGCTTTTAGATTAAGCAATGAACTTGGAAAACTTGAATGGTGCATGGCAGCAGCTAGGTTCGGCCAATAAGCTTAAATAAGCTCATTCAATGTGCAACTATTGCTAAAAAGTTACCAGCAATTAAAGAGGTCTTGAGTAGTCATTTGAGGTGTGAAAACTCTGAAACGAACAACCATATCATGTGAAAAGGATTCCAGTAATGTGAACGTCTTTAAAATTGCTTGGAGAGCTCATTGGCTGACTTGGGAAAATAGAATGGGCGGCCGAATAATTGTGAGCAGACATGGCCTTTTAATTCCACGAAAAGGCACCTAAAGACACTCAAAACAGTAGCTGGTTTTCTTTAATTCGGCTCTTTGATAAATGAAGCATTAATTGGTACTAAACTTCATTTATATGCTGCTCATGCATTCCCTCAAATGGGTGGAACATTGATCGCATTGTGGTGACCGAAAAAGGCATTTGGGAAAGAGGAATCAGCACCATTAAATTGTCGTCCAAGCATGCACCTGCACATTAAATTCATCAATTTAAAGCAGCTTTGAGGCACATTTAATCAGCAGCATTAAATTCGGCTGGACACAATTTAGACATCATTAAATTTGTCTAAACTTTGGACATAATTAAAACGTCTGAATCTAGGACACATTAAAAAGTTGTACTAATTAGAACATATTTAATAGACTTAAGACATATTAATAACATGCATAAAACATATTTAACACACATAATTAAATTTTTCCAGATTTAAACAAATTAAACACTAACAATTAATTGAGTTGATTTAACTAATTTAACTAATTCAAATAATTTATTCCAGCAGCTATATTAAACCATAAATTAAATTAAACTGGATTTGATCTGATTCGAGCTCATTGAGCTGAAATTGAGCTAGGATCAGCTTGCAAAAAGTTGTACAGAGAGTTCGTGGAGTTGGCCCAAATGTTCTCAACGTTTCCAACAATTATCTCGTCCCATATTTGATGAACTAAAGCCGACAAAGCTTCCTTAAATTGCTTAGCTCGAGCTCACGTAATCGGTCCTTGAGGAAGCACTATAGGATCCTTGCTCGAGCTCGATTCATTCCAGGGCAAGATCGCATCATATAGGCCTTTGCATTGTACACAAAACATTCAATTCATTATTATTCAACTTCTCTTTTAAGTTCATAAATTCTCTTTGAGTTATCTTTTTAAGAATTTCTCTTAAGTTTCTTTTAGAAGAGTTTTAGCAATCTTTTTAGATTGTGGAGATCATCTTCAAAATTTTTCTTGCCAAGTTTTCTTTCTTGGAGGGGAAATTAGAGCCACTTGAAGGGGGTTGTGGATTCTTCTTGTTTCCAAGGCTTCTTAGGACTTCTGCATATCACGTTGTGTCAAAACTCAAGTTTCTTTCCGAACGTCTAGAGCCCTAAGTCAAACTCGCGACTTTAACAAACTTTACAATCCGCTTCCGCATTCATCCACATCATCCTTATCACATTGGGCTCTTTAAAGCTCACCCACTTTACTTATGTGTTACAGATAATCCTTGTGGTTAGAACTTGGATGCGGTCGTCGATGATACTTTTGGAAATGGTTTTTAAATAAATATGGAATTTTATTTATGATTTGGATTTTTATGAACTTTATTGCTATTTGAGATTATTTTTTTCTTAAACTATGGTACTGTGGCATGAGACTTTACTTTGTGGATTTTATTCTGAATTGTATGACTTGATTTCATGACATTACGTTTTAAAAATTGCATAAGTTAGTATTTGATAAGATTTCGTATGAAACTTGGTTTTTAAAATAAAATCTGTCAATAATATATTTTTTCGCTGCATTTTTTAAAAGATTTAGTATGAAACTCAGTTTTTAAAAATTAGACTTCGTTTTCAAAATTTTTAATGTTTACAAATAATTTTTCTAAAGACATTTGATTTATGAAGTTAATATGTTTTTATTTCCCAAATAATGATGAATAACCAAGTTCTCCAATTTTGAATAAAAAGACAAATGATTTAGAAGTATGATTGAAAATCCGAAATAGTTTTGAATAAATGATTTATTGTTTACAATTGAGATTTATTTATTCCGATTCCTAAAATTTGCACGGTTTTTATGAAATTAAAATAAACGTTTTATTTAATTTGTTTTGAATTGATAAGCAAATAGTTTTAAAAAAATTGAAAATTTTGAAAGTTTATTTCGATTATTTCCGTGGACAAAATGGTTTTTGAAACGAGATTGAAAATAAAGTTGAACATTAGATTTTACTAGTTTTGAACAAACTACCTGAATTGTTTAAAAAAGTACGTTTGAAATCAAAAAAGTTTTTCTCGGCCATTCCGATGGCCAATGTAACTTTCTGAATTCAGTCATAATGACTGGACCGAGTTTGGGGTGTTATATGATTTGTAAATCTCATCTTAAAGATCCATGACTTATTTTGGACTTTATTAGAATATTCTCAATGTTGATTTCATTGCTACTTTGATGGGGATTGAGATTGTAAATGATTTAGTATGTTTGCAAGTCAAAATAACATATATTCATAAGACTTATATAGGTTTTATACTGAAAGTTGTTAACACTTATAATGTTAATTAGTAATTCATTGTTGTGAGTGCATTATATAAGTAAACAAGTAAGTTACTTCGTTTACAAACTAAGTTGGAGAGAGATCTAAATCTTAGATACAAAGGTGAGGTTGTTATATCATGTATGAAAGAATTTAGATTACTATTTATATGTGGTTAAAGATTGCAATTTCTCTCTCATGTCAAGGCCCCATGGAAGTCATGAAACAAAACTATATAAACAATTGCATTATGTTGATTGTTATTCTTTCGCAATTCCACTTGCAATTGTTACTACTCCTATAAAATCCCATGTACTAGCAACTATTGACGATGCTGTTTCAAGTTTGATCACGATTTCTCACACACATTTTTAACAAAATTTCAAGTTATATAAAGGAGGAGTTCACAATGGTGAAGAGGTTTTATTTCACTCAATTTTTTTCCCTAGCAACCAGAGGAAAGAAGATGATTAAAGGTAAATCTATTGTAAGAAATTTGTAACACCCCGAACCCGAGACCGACACCGGAGTCGGACACGAGATGTTAACAAACTTTGAAAAATTTTTCCAAACACTGCCCAGTCTGAGTACTAGTCGCTTCAAAAATCATATCTTGAGTTTCACAACTCAAAAATCAGTTTTGTGATTTTTCCCTGAAACTAGACTCATGTCCCCACCTATGTATTTTTTCTAGAATTTTTCTTCAGGCCAATTAGTACAGTTTATTAGTCAAAGTCTCTCATGTTACAGGGGTCGACTACACTGACCTTTTCCCATTACGACTTGGATATCTCTCTACACAGAGCTTTAATACTGATGCCGTTTGTTTCTATGGAAACTAGACTCAGAGAGGAATCCATAAATATATGGTATGACCCCTAATTATTTCTGGTCAATTTATAGTGAATTTCCAAAGTCGGAACAGGGAATCCAGAAACTGTTCTGGCCCTGTTCCACAAGAACCCGAATAACTCTTACTGTAATGTTCATATGATTGTTTCGTTACTTTCATATGAAAGTAGATTCATCAAGGTTCGATTACATAATTTATTCACTATTTAATTCCACTCCTACGAATTCTTGTGATTTTTCCAATCCACACCACTGCTGCTGTTAGCCTCTGTTTTCAAAGTAAACCTTACCTATTTTCGGGGTTTCATGGACCAACTAGGGCCTTGTCATACATATGCCCACATATGATCATACTTAGCCATTCCAATGGCTGATCATTTGCTCAACACTTCCATTCCAACTATAGTTACATCATGAAACCATATATACATTCATAAACACGAATGGTCTAATGCCATACTCCACTTCTACAAGCCATTTTCGCATGGCTATACACTTATACATTTCATAAAGTACTCGAAAAACAACAATGGGTAGTCCTATACATGCCATATCAAAATTCAACCAAAATAGTACCCAAAAGAGCCTTTGATAGTGTGGGCGACTTCGACTTCAAGATCCCGAGTCCGATAGCTGGAGAACCAAAAATCTATAAAACAGAGGAGCAGTGTAACGAGTAAGCAATTTATGCTTAGTAAGTTTTGAGCAAGGAATTCCAGCATAAACAAAGAATAACACACATTTAGCTAAACGGAATATTTCATAATACGCAATTTACCGATATCAAACTTGCTTCACAACATTAACAACCCTTATGTACATACACAATAGACTAACTTAGCCGAAGGCCGGTAGCTCGTTTATCAACTGAGCGAACATTTATTTGTAAGGGCTCGATTAAATTCAACACATACGTAACATATCCCCATATTGGGATGTTTTTCGAGTATTCGCTGGAATTTTACAGCAAGCTCATTCATTACCAAATCACGTACCTTCGGGATTTAACCGGATATAGCTCCTCGTTCAAATGCCTTCGGGACATAGCCCGGTTTTAGTAACTCACACAATGCCTTCGGGACATAACCCGGATTTAATAACTCGCACGAATGCCTTCGGGACTTAACCCGGATTTAGTATCTCGCACAAAGGCCTTCGGGGCTTAACCCGGAATTTGTATCTCGCACAAATGCCTTCGGATCTTAGTCCGGATATATTCACTTAGCACAAAGCCTTCGGGACTTAGCCCGGACAGCATTCAATTAATCATGCACATCTAACAATAATTCATGGCACATTCATATTTCATTTTCATTTGCGAAACTCAAACACAAGGCACATATCGTCCTTGCACATTCGGCTCAATAGCCACACATAGAGCATGATTTAATCACATCGTAATTTAAGCTCTCTTACTCAAGAACTTACCTTGGGTGTTGTCGAACGATTCCGCTAGCTATTCAACCACTTTTTCCTTCCCTTTATCGGATTTATTTCCCCTTTGCTCTTGAGCTTAATTAAACAAATAAATTGATTTCATCATTTAGGCATCAAAAAGATGAACACAAGGCACTTAGCCCATATTTATACATTAGACATTAAAGTCTCATACATGCAAAAATCATGCATCAACACAACATATTAGCTAATTTCTTTCCCCTTGGCCGAATATGCATGTCTATTTTTGGGGTCGATTTCAACACTTAATACACACATATACACACTAGTAAAGCATCCTCCCCCTTTTCATCAATTTAACACATGCATTGCTCATTAACATGCAAAGTTACATTCGGCCTTAGCACACATCTTGCTAGCCGATTCTTCTCCATTTAGCAACCAATGCACATATGTGCTCACACAAAAATGCTAAAAAGGAGGTTCAAGAATCATCAAGCCATCATCACATGCATCATTAACAAGCTTCATATTTTGCATGCAATGGCATTAACACAACCTCCACCTAGGCCGAATCTTAACTCATCCTCATGCCTCATCACCACAACATCAAACACCAACCAAGAATGATGCATCCATGGTCAAGTGCCAATTCCATCACATAGCAAGATTTAGACCATGGGCTAGGTAGAACTCAAGCTAACAACTAAAACATGCATGCATCTCATGGAACATCATCAAACATACCTTAGCCTAGCTACATGCATGGCCGAATCTCTTCACCTTTCTTCTTCTTTCCTCCTTAAAATTTTTGGCCAAGGATGAACCAAAGGATGAGAAAATTTTTTTCTTTGTTTTTCTTTCTAATTTAGGCTAAATGAATGTGAGAAAAGGATGAACAAAGATCTTCTCCTCTCTTTTCTTTAGCTCACGGCAATGGGGGGGAAAGAATCAACTACACACTTTTTTTTGTGTATTCATCATACTCCTTTTCATTATTTAATTTCCATGCCTATTATTTTATTTTTTCCACCCATGATGCACCAACAAAACATGTCTATGACATGTCTTGGCCATCAAACTTGGTCTACCATGCTTGTCATGGCCGGCCACTACTAGTAGGGGGAATTTGACATGCAAGTCCCCCCTTTGTCCACATGCACTAATAGGTCCTCACACATTGACCTATCACATTTTAGAATTTTCTCACATAAGTCCTATTAACTAAATTCACATGACATCAACCAAATTGAAGCTTGAAATTTTCACACATTCATAATTACATATTCTAGACAATAAGTATCACATTCAAACATTTCGGTGACTCGGTTTAGCGGTCCCGAAACCACTTCCCGACTAGGGTCAACTTTGGGCTGTTACAACTCTCCCCCACTTAAGAAATTTTTGTCCCCGAAAATCTTACCGGTAAATAGGTTTGGGTATCGTTCTTTCATCGAGCTCTCGGTCTCCCAAGTAGCTTCCTCGATCCCATGTTTGAGCCATAACACCTTTACTAGCAGAACTCTTTTGTTTCGCAACTCCTTCACTTCACGAGCTAGGATACGCATCGGTTCTTCTTCATAGCTCATGTCGACTTGAATTTCAACCTCTGATGGGCTAATTATATGCGATGGATCAGATCGATAGCGTCGAAGCATCGAAACATGAAAGACGTCATGAATCTTTTCAAGCTCCGGGGGCAAAATCAATCTATACGCAACCGGACCAACTCGTTCGGAGATTTCGTACGGCCCAATGAATCTTGGGCTCAACTTGCCCTTACGGCCGAACCTGAGTATCTTTTTCCAAGGTGAAACCTTAAGGAACACTTTGTCTCCCACCTGATACTCGATATCTTTTCGTTTCAAATCTGCGTACGACTTCTAACGATCCGTGGCTACCTTCAGACTTTCACGGATTACCTTTACTTTCTGTTTAGCATCTTTAATCAAATCAACTCCGAAAATTTTACTTTCACCGAGCTCGGTCCAAAACAATGGTGTACGGCATTTACGACCGTACAAAGCCTCGTAAGGTGCCATCTTAATACTTGATTGAAAACTATTGTTGTAAGCGAATTCAATCAAAGGTAAATACCGTTCCCATGAACTACTGAACTCGAGGATGCAACATCTCAACATATCCTCAAGTATCTGAATTATCCGCTCGGATTGACCATCGGTTTGGGGGTGAAAAGCAGTGCTAAAATGCAGCTTGGTACCCAGAGCTTCTTGCAATTTCTTCCAAAATCGTGAGGTGAATCTCGAATCTCTATCCGACACGATAGAAATAGGTACCCCGTGTAATCTCACAATTTGATAAACGTACAATTCAGCTAGTTTATCCAATGAAAAATCCGTACGTACGGGGATGAAATGAGCCGACTTAGTCAGTCTATCAATAACAACCCATATCGCATCCTTCTTACTTGCTGACAAGGGCAGTCCGGACACAAAGTCCATTGTGACTCGATCCCATTTCCACTCGGGTATCATGATCGGCTGGAGTAATCTTGAAGGCACTTGATGTTCCGCTTTCACTTGTTGACATATTAAACATCTCGAAACAAAGTCGGAGGTGTCCCGTTTCATACCATGCCACCAAAATTGACGTTTCAAATCGTTGTACATTTTCGTACTCCCCGGGTGAATTGACATTCGGCTACAATGGGCTTTGTTCAGAATCATCGAAATGAGTTCTGAATTCCTTGGAACACACAAATGATTTCTGAACCTCAAACAATCATCATCATCAATTTGAAACTCCGATTCCTCGTTCGGAAAACACTTAGCCCGTTTTGCAACCAATTCATCATCGACTTTCTGAGCTTCACGAATTTGGTGAGTCAATAATGGTTTAGCTTTTAATTCAGCTACTAACACATTGTCTGATAGAACAGACAAATGCACGTTCATCGCTCGTAAAGCAAACAATGACTTCCGGCTTAAGGCGTCCGCAACCACGTTAGCCTTTCCCGGGTGGTAATCAATGACAAACTCGTAATCTTTCAACAACTCAAGCCAACGTCTTTGTCGCAGATTCAAGTCTCGTTGAGTCATCAAATATTTGAGACTTTTGTGATCCGAAAATACATGGCACTTCTCACCAAACAGATAATGTCGCCATATTTTAAAGCAAACACGATGGTAGCTAGTTCGAGATCATGGGTCGGATAATTCCTCTCGTGTGGCTTCAATTGTCTCGACGCATAGGCCACGACTCGACCTTCTTGCATCAATACGCAACCCAACCCAAGTAGGGATGCGTCACTATAAATGACAAACTCTTTACCTGATTCGGGTTGCACCAAAATTGGAGCTTCAGTCAAATGAGTTTTCAGTTGGTCGAAACTTTTCTGACATTTCTCTGTCCACTCGAACTTAACATCCTTTTGAAGTAGCTTCATCATTGGTGTGGCTATCATCGAGAAACCTTTCACAAATCGTCGGTAATAACCGGCGAGCCCCAAAAAGCTCCGAACTTCAGTAATATTTCTCGGAGGTTTCCAGTCAAGTATGGCTGAAATTTTGTTCGGGTCAACTCGAATACCCGACGCGGATACCACATGACCCAAGAAGCTAACCTCTCTTAACCAGAACTCACACTTACTGAACTTAGCATATAACTGCTTATCCCGCAAAATTTGCAGCACTAGCCTCAGATGCTCAGCATGTTCGGTCTCATCTCTTGAATAGACCAAAATGTCATCAATGAACACAACTACGAACCGATCCAAATACGGTCTGAAGATCCGATTCATCAAATCCATAAATACTGCAGGGGCATTAGTGAGCCCAAACGGCATCACTAAGAATTCGTAGTGACCATATCTCGTTCTGAAGGCAGTTTTAGGAATATCTGAATCTCGAATTCGCAACTGATAATAGCCCGATCTCAAATCTATTTTTGAGAACACTGAGGCTCCCTTCAGTTGGTCGAACAAATCATCGATGCGCGGCAACGGATATTTGTTCTTTATCGTCACTTTATTCAGCTGACGATAGTCAATGCACAACCTCATGGTTCCGTCCTTCTTTTTCACGAACAATACTGGGGCACCCCAAGGTGAGAAACTTGGTCGAGCGAAACCTCTATCCGTCAGTTCTTGCAACTGAGCTTTCAACTCCTTTAACTCGGTTGGTGCCATACGATACGGAGCTATCAAAATCGGCGTAGTCCCAGGTACAAGCTCAATACCAAACTCTACCTCCCGAACAGGTGGTAAACCCGGTAATTCTTCCGGAAAAACATCCGGGTATTCACAAACCACCGGCACAGATTCGGGTTTCTTTTCTAATTCTTTGTCATCAAGTACATACGCAAGGTATGCTTCGCACCCTTTTCTTACATATTTCTGTGACAACATTGCTGATATTACAGCTGGCATCCCCTCAAAGTCCGCAGACTCAATTCGGACTACTTCGTTATTTGCGCACCTCAAATCAATAGTCTTGCTCTTGCAATTCACAATCGCATCATGCGCGGTCAACCAATCCAAACCAAGGATAACATCAAATTCATCAAACGGCAAAAGCATCAAGTCCGCCGGAAAACAGGAACCTCGAATTTCCAGGGGACATTTCTCACACACTTTGTCGACAAGCACGTAATGACCCAAGGGATTTGACACCCGAATTACAAACTCAGTAGACTCAATAGGTAAAGTCTTACTGGATGCTAACGTTTCACATTTGTAAGAATGAGTAGAACCGGGGTCAATCAAAGCGATTACATTAGTATCAAAGAGAGTGAATGTACCGGTAATAACATCAGGCGAAGAAGCATCCTCGCGGGCACGTATAGCATAAGCTCTAGCAGGCGCACGAGCTTCGGATCTGGTTATATCATCTCTAGATCCTCTCTGACCACCACTAGCATTGCCCGTATTTCCAGATGGTCTACCTCGAGCAGTGGTAGCACCCGATTTCCCACTCTGATTTTCATTCTGTTCAAACAACCTCGGGCAATCTTTAATGAAGTGGTCAACTGATCCGCACTTGTAACAGGAGCGGTCAGGGAATCTACAACTCCCCGAATGCCATTTACCGCAATATCGACATTTCGTTCTATCTCGACGTTCATTCCCAACACTGGCGACCGAAGTGCCTCGTGTACCCACAGGGGGTCGATCACGATCTCGTCTAAAAAGGCCCGAAGTGCCTCTAAACTGGCCCGCATCATCTCGAAATCTCTTCGATGTCTGTTGAAGAGACCTTCCCGAGGATCTTTTACGAAACTCTCCAGTTCCCTCATCAACTCTTTGCTTTTCTTTTCTAAGCTCTTCGGCTTTACAAGCTCGTTCAACAAGTACCACGAACTCTCGTATTTCAAGAACGCCAACGAACATTTTTATATCTTCATTCAGCCCATCCTCGAAGCGTTTACACATAATAGCTTCGGACGAAACACATTCCCGAGCGTATTTGCTAAGTCTAACAAATTTTCGCTCGTAATCAGTAACCGACATGGAGCCTTGCTTAAGCTCAAGAAATTCCTTCCGTTTTTGATCAACAAATCTCTGACTGATATACTTTTTCCGAAACTCAGTTTGGAAAAACTCCCAAGTTACTTGCTCTCGGGGCACAACAGAAGTCAGAGTACTCCACCAATAGTAGGCAGAATCACGTAGCAAGGAGATAGCACACCTTAGGCATTCATCGGGTGTACAAGATAGCTCATCGAGTACCCGGATAGTGTTGTCCAGCCAAAATTCAGCTTGCTCGGCATCATCGCTATCCATAGCCTTAAATTCAGTAGCCCCATGTTTTCGGATTCTGTCAACTGGGGGCTTATTTGACCTTATTTGGTCCGTTACCGGTGGTATTGTAGGTGCGGGGGTAGTATTTGTCGGGAATGGAGGTTGTGGAACAGCCATATTAGTTCGAATGTATTGGTTGAACCAATCATTCATCACGCTATAGAATGCTTGTCTAGCTTCATCATTCGGATTACTAGCATTAGGTTGAGAGTCTGCCGGCACTGTCCCTTGTGCGGGAGCAGGCGCTACACTCTCAAGATCATCAGCTACCTCTCGGTCACGATCGGGATCCATTACTATAAACACATTTACAATTGTCAGAAATCACCACACTATCAAGTAATCACATAAAATGGCATGTATAGCTAGACCCAACACATTACGGTAGTCCTAGAATTGACTAAACCGTAGCTCTGATACCAATTTAATGTAACACCCCGAACCCGAGACCGACACTGGAGTCGGACACGAGATGTTAACAAACTTTGAAAAATTTTTCCAGACACTGCCCAGTCTGAGTACTAGTCGCTTCAAAAATCATATCTTGAGTTTCACAACTCGAAAATCAGTTTTGTGATTTTTCCCTGAAACTAGACTCATGTCCCCACCTATTTATTTTTTTCTAGAATTTTTGGTTGGGCCAATTAGTACAGTTTATTAGTCAAAGTCTCCCATGTTACAGGGGTCGACTACACTGACCTTTTCCCATTACGACTTGGATATCTCTCTGCACAGAGCTTCAATACTGATGCCGTTTGTTTCTATGGAAACTAGACTCAGAGAGGAATCCATACATATATGGTATGACCCCTAATTATCTCTGGTAAATTTATAGTGAATTTCCAAAGTCGGGACAGGGAATCCAGAAACTGTTCTGGCCCTGTTCCACAAGAACCCGAATATCTCTTACTGTACTGTTCATATGATTGTTTCGTTACTTTCATATGAAAGTAGATTCATCAAGGTTCAATTACATAATTTATTCACTATTTAATTCCACTCCTACGAATTCTTGTGATTTTTCCAATCCACACCACTGCTGCTGTCAGCCTCTGTTTTCAAAGTAAACCTTACCTATTTTCGGGGTTTCATGGACCAACTAGGGCCTTGTCATACATATGCCCACATATGATCATACTTAGCCATTCCAATGGCTGATCATTTGCTCAACACTTCCATTCCAACTATAGTTACATCATGAAACCATCTATACATTCATAAACACGAATGGTCTAATGCCATACTCCACTTCTACAAGCCATTTTCGCATGGCTGTACACTTATACATTTCATAAAGTACTCGAAAAACAACAATGGGTAGTCCTATACATGCCATATCAAAATTCAACCAAAATAGTACCCAAAAGAGCCTTTGATAGTGTGGGCGACTTCGACTTCAAGATCCCGAGTCCGATAGCTGGAGAACCAAAAATCTATAAAACAGAGGAGCAGTGTAACGAGTAAGCAATTTATGCTTAGTAAGTTTTGAGCAAGGAATTCTAGCATAAACAAAGAATAACACACATTTAGCTAAACGGAATATTTCATAATACGCAATTTACCGATATCAAACTTGCTTCACAACATTAACAACCCTTATGTACATACACAATAGACTAACTTAGCCGAAGGCCGGTAGCTCGTTTATCAACTGAGCGAACATTTATTTGTAAGGGCTCGATTAAATTCAACACATACGTAACATATCCCCATATTGGGATGTTTTTCGAGTATTCGCTGGAATTTTACAGCAAGCTCATTCATTACCAAATCACGGACCTTCGGGATTTAACCGGATATAGCTCCTCGTTCAAATGCCTTCGGGACATAGCCCGGTTTTAGTAACTCACACAATGCCTTCGGGACATAACCCGGATTTAATAACTCGCACGAATGCCTTCGGGACTTAACCCGGATTTAGTATCTCGCACAAAGGCCTTCGGGGCTTAACCCGGAATTTGTATCTCGCACAAATGCCTTCGGATCTTAGTCCGGATATATTCACTTAGCACAAAGCCTTCGGGACTTAGCCCGGACGGCATTCAATTAATCATGCACATCTAACAATAATTCATGGCACATTCATATTTCATTTTCATTTGCGAAACTCAAACACAAGGCACATATCGTCCTTGCACATTCGGCTCAATAGCCACACATAGAGCATGATTTAATCACATCGTAATTTAAGCTCTCTTACTCAAGAACTTACCTCGGGTGTTGTCGAACGATTCCGCTAGCTATTCAACCACTTTTTCCTTCCCTTCATCGGATTTATTTCCCCTTTGCTCTTGAGCTTAATTAAACAAATAAATTGATTTCATCATTTAGGCATCAAAAAGATGAACACAAGGCACTTAGCCCATATTTATACATTAGACATTAAAGTCTCATACATGCAAAAATCATGCATCAACACAACATATTAGCTAATTTCTTTCCCCTTGGCCGAATATGCATGTCTATTTTTGGGGTCGATTTCAACACTTAATACACACATATACACACTAGTAAAGCATCCTCCCCCTTTTCATCAATTTAACACATGCATTGCTCATTAACATGCAAAGTTACATTCGGCCTTAGCACACATCTTGCTAGCCGATTCTTCTCCATTTAGCAACCAATGCACATATGTGCTCACACAAAAATGCTAAAAAGGAGGTTCAAGAATCATCAAGCCATCATCACATGCATCATTAACAAGCTTCATATTTTGCATGCAATGGCATTAACACAACCTCCACCTAGGCCAAATCTTAACTCATCCTCATGCCTCATCACCACAACATCAAACACCAACCAAGAATGATGCATCCATGGTCAAGTGCCAATTCCATCACATAGCAAGATTAGACCATGGGCTAGGTAGAACTCAAGCTAACAACTAAAACATGCATGCATCTCATGGAACATCATCAAACATACCTTAGCCTAGCTACATGCATGGCCGAATCTCTTCACCTTTCTTCTTCTTTCCTCCTTAAAATTTTTGGCCAAGGATGAACCAAAGGATGAGAAAATTTTTTTCTTTGTTTTTCTTTCTAATTTAGGCTAAATGAAGGTGAGAAAAGGATGAACAAAGATCTTCTCCTCTCTTTTCTTTAGCTCACGGCAATGGGGGGGGAAAGAATCAACTACACACTTTTTTTTTGTGTATTCATCATACTCCTTTTCATTATTTAATTTCCATGCCTATTATTTTATTTTTTTCCACCCATGATGCACCAACAAAACATGTCTATGACATGTCTTGGCCATCAAACTTGGTCTACCATGCTTGTCATGGCCGGCCACTACTAGTAGGGGGAATTTGACATGCAAGTCCCCCTTTGTCCACATGCACTAATAGGTCCTCACACATTGACCTATCACATTTTAGAATTTTCTCACATAAGTCCTATTGACTAAATTCACATGAAATCAACCAAATTGAAGCTTGAAATTTTCACACATTCATAATTACATATTCTAGACAATAAGTATCACATTCAAACATTTCGGTGACTCGGTTTAGCGGTCCCGAAACCACTTCCCGACTAGGGTCAACTTTGGGCTGTTACAAAATTCATTTGACTTAGTTTGATGAAAAGCAACAGTCTACATAAGCCTTTACTAATATCATAATTTCACCATGTTTTAATTATAACTTTGATCTTTGGTAAAATCTTAACATTAGTGCCTTTCTTATTCAAAATGATGCCAAATTCTCTTTTCATTTTATTGACCTTTTTATTGACAATTCTTTACAATCAATTCCATTTCTCGATTCAAAGATTTACATTTTAACTCGACTAATGATATTTTTTAGTGTTTAATTTAACCAGTCAATATAATAAAAATAAAACAGTAGACATCCTCAAGAGTTTAATTATTATTATCTCATAATGGTGTGAATTATAACACCAAAAATTTTGAGATGTTACACTCCCAAAACCATCTCATTCAAAAAAAAAAATCTCTCACTCCTTTTCTACTTTTTAATACCTAAACTCTTTCCTCATTTGCTCAATCTCCTTTCTCTTTTATATTTTAACTTCTTGTGCTTTTTATTAATTTGAGTACTATTATAGGAAATGAAAATAATGATTATAAAAAGAATAAAAAATAATGAAAACATATTATGAAATAATAACATGAAATTCAAAATCAACCTAATTTTGATTCAGACAAATTTTGATTGATTGAAAAATAATCTCTTTTAAATAAAAACTAAATAAAATTTAAGGCGGTTTATAGTATAAGGAGATATTTTGTATTTGTTTAGATTTTATTTGACTTATATAAATTTGAGTATTTATTTGAAATTCATAATTTTAAACATAAATTTTGTAAAAAAAATTATTTGACTTGATGGATGAAGAAAGACGAAGAAGATGAAGAAAGAATTTTTTACCCAAATGAAATTAAAAAATATATTTTTTCTCATATGATTTTAATTAGGGAAGGATGTTGTAAAATAAAGTGATGGAAATATAATAAGTGTTCTATAAAAATAAAATAAAATATTAAAAAATGATATTATAATAAAATATTAAAAAATAAGGTTAACTTCAAATTTGAATCATCTTAAAATATTTAGTTTGTAGAGATCAATAAAATAGTATCAGATCGTCAAATTTTAAAGACATACAAATAGTACTATACAATTATCTATATATAACATTTTCTTTAACTTAATTTAACTTTAATTAAATGACATAAAAATAATTAAAATTTTAGAAAAAAATAATTATGTCGGAACTATAGCTAAAAACAATTTGTAAAACCTAAAATAAATAATTAAAAATTAAAAGAAGAGATAAAAATTGAAAATAAAGAAAAATGAGATCAACAATTAAACACTAAAAATTAAGGAAAAAAAAACTAAAAAAACCTTAGTAGAAAGTTGAAAAACTGTAGCCACCACTTCATTATTTGATTAAAAGTTAAAAGATATGAAATAGAAAACCATTTAAAATGGAAAAAGAAAAAATCAACTGCCTAGAAGCTAAAAACAATTTTTAAAAATTGGTTGAAGAAAAATAAAAAAATATATTAAATTTTGGAAAAAAAAAATTAAAAATAATTAAAATTGTAAAAGAAGAAAAAATTTTATTTTTTTAAATTTAATTAAAGTTAAATTAAGTTAAAAAAGATATTAAATATAAATGAGTGCATGATAATACTTTGATATTTTAATGGATGATATATAATATTATAATGATGTCTAAAATTTGTCTAATATAAGTTATTCCTTTAGAGAAATAAATATATAAAAAAATCAAGACGCATAAGTTTTTATTTTTATTTTTCTATTAAATATTTTAGACTAGATGGGAAGAAGGAGATAATAGTAAATGTAATTAGGCCTACTGCAATGAAACCAATAAAGTTTCGGCCCATCTCATTGTTGACTTGTTTTGGTCTTAAAATAAAAAAGGAAAAAGTTCATAAATCAAGCATAACAAGGTGAAGGTGCACTGAGCAGAGGTTAAATAAGGAATGGAAGGTGAGGAATTCGCAGTGGGATGCTTCCTTTCAATTAAGACAACTTTGGGCGACGAATTTGAAGGTCAAATTATCAGTTTCGACCGCCTCTCCAACATCCTCGTACTTCAGGAGGGTTTGGAATCAGGACCCAGAAGGAACATTCGGCTGCTGAAGGCTAATTACATTAAAGAGTTCTCTTTGTTGCGCCAAGATGAAGATCCTCTTGATGTTAAGAAATGTTTTTTAGACCTTACTAGCCTTCAAGCAAGAGAAGATTCTGCTATTAGGTAACTGATTTCCTCGTATCTAGGTTTTGTCTTATTAGAATTTCACTGAGTTGGTTTTTTTTTTCTTTTTGCAGGCAAGCTGAGGCCGATTCAGAGAGATTTGGGGTTGGAGTTACCAGTGAGGCACAGACTCTTTTTGATGCTTTGTCTAAAACGTATGTTCACTTCTTCTACTCTTACTCCTCCTCCTCTTATTTTTCTATCTTAAGAGGTGGGGAAATTTTGAAGGGATTGTTAAGATTATAGTTATTTTCTCAAGTATATAGATAGGAAATTGATTCTATATTGTTTTAAGGGATGCATATAAACCTCTTGAAAGCATAAAGTTGGTTAATTGTTGGGCGTAAGGGTTGTCCTGTTAAAAATAAAGGTTAGAATTAGCAGGGAGACAGAGATTTGGTTGAAATTGTAGGACAGGAGCGTGGAAGAGCAGTTCTCGGGTGAGGATAAAAGCATAGATGAAGGATATTTAATGCAGGATGGTAAAAATAATAGATGCATTTGTTGTGTCTCACCACATTGTGCTTACTGTTAGATAATCTGCCATAGTATTCACTTGCAGAAATGATAAATGTCCTTAGGAGAAGTATAGTGTTAAGTACCCCTAAGTGTGATGACTTCTAATAGGTTATAATGCAATGACTTAACAATTCATATGTTGCAACTAAGCAGAGTTTATTTTATTTTATTTGACATCAAAATGAACAATGTTAAATGAGGAATTTTTTAAAAAACTTTTATTAATGCGTTGAATATTATTAAGATGCCCCTACTTGATGAATAATTAAGATGGTGCTAAAATTATGAATGTTTAATTCATCTTAGCTAATTTAGGAAGGTTGAGGAGGAAGAAATAACATATCCATAGAGGGGCAAGGGCCCTGTGGTAGCTTGTATCAAGTTTTTTTAAGATGCATTATATTTTTGAGATCTTTTCACAATCATAATTCATGAAATTGACTACCCAAAGCCTTGATAATTATCGACCTTTGGTAATTATAAAACCGTCAGAATCTGTAATTAGATGAGCTAGGATTGTGCAAGTGTCATGTGCTGGGACTTTAGTTTTGCTATCGTGCTACTTTAGGCCTGCACCTTTTGCCTTACTCCTTAGTATTCCTAAGTTCTGAATTCGAACACTTCACGTGCAAATATGATAGCTAATATGCTGTGAGAGAGTGTAGGAGAATGCTTTAAGCTTGTATTAATGGTGCTTGACATGTAAGCCAAGGGTTACACCATTTTACAGATGAGGGTAGGTTCCTTCAATTTAAAAGCCAGACCCCCTTAGTGAACGGCTAGGATACATTCTCTAGATTTATCTAGGCCAGACCCTCTTAGACTAAGCTATAATACTTCCATGTGGTGAAGTAGATGATAAAGAATTCATGTAGAATTCTAAGAGGAATTGGAATGAAGAAATGGAAGTTTTCTTTATATTCTGAAATTTGCTGCATGAGTAGCCAGCCTTTTCATACATGAAAAATTAAGCTGTAATAAGAAAGAAAATCCCACCTAAAATCTCTCCTAAAGAATCGATCAGCTATACACAATCTCCTATATTGTAGTCTATCGATTCCTTCAATTTAGCCTATCAAATCCTTAGATTCTTGGAAAAGAATCCCAGATTTCCACACATTCTGTAGATCTCTGTAGCCAAAAGCCATGAGTGAACCTTCTTCTATTTCTGTAGTGATAATTGTTCTCTTCCCATTCATGATTATGAACATCCTAAAGCATAAAAAGAAGTAGTGCTGATCTGCAATTGCAACAGTAATCACTCTTCTAATTTGTGGGATCAGATTAACTAGAAATCTCAGAATCCTCCATCTTGACATATAGAGTATTTCCTATAGGATCTTGTTCATGTTGTTTTAGATTCAAGAGGTCTCCAATCCAAATTGAACATTAATCATTTTCATAAGCATAAGCAGTACGTAGCAATTTTGTAGACAGGTTAATTTGCATTACATGTTGCTATCAGCCATGTTATTTTGTGGATGTGCAGGGAAAGTTGTGTAGCGGCTTTCTAAAAAATCTTCTACCCTTCCAATACCATCACTAGCATTGGTGCGCTGCAGTTTGGTCTTCCTTACACTCCCTCCAGAATAAACCTGCTGGTTCCAATTCTATTGAGAAGTTGGCTGAAAGCCATTCAAGCAATTGCAAAATGGCAGTTATTTCTCATTGTAGCTGCCAAAAGACCTACAGAAAGCATATACCTCTATTTGTTGTCTTGGTCCTAAAACAAACAAATTCCGTTGCTTTCTGTCTCCCAACTATGACATTAGCCTAATCTGTCCCGAAACATCCATAAAAAATTTAACTATGGTAGAAGAACCATGAAAAGAATAAATGAATATCTCTCATTTGTTTGGAACATAGCTGAAGTTGGAAATAGAATATGTTCTCATTGTCTAATCATCCCAAGTTCCACTTGTCCACTAAGGTGGGGACCTGTTCCATACTATACATCATTGATTAGTTTCTACCGGATCTATCACAAAAGAGGAGTCTGGAGGCTTCCTGAGCCTGCCGGCCTGTCCGCACCATTTAGAGTGCCCTGGAGGCTTCCAGAGCACTCGGCCAGCCTTCCTCGCATGCACAGTTGCCACTATGGTTACATGTGCGGGCACTGCCCTCAGTTCTCACACGTTAGCTGTGACATAAGCATTTGCTTTTGTTCTCTCAAAGATTTGACCTAGGTTCATCTGTATCTTCTTTTCTTCTTTAATCCTTGGACATATCAGGATGATCTGGAAGTGGAGCTATTTGCTTTTTAACTGCTTTCCTCCCCCACCCAAAGATTTGACCTAGGTTCATCTGTATCTTCTTTTCTTCTTTAATCCTTGGACATATCAGGATGATCTGGAAGTGGAGCTATTTGCTTTTTAACTGCTTTCCTCCCCCACCCAAAGGTAGAAGCATTTTTAAGATTCATTCTTGATCTCTGGCTCTGTCTATTGACTGAATTTTGGAGGTACTAATTTGTCTCCATGGGCTTCTTTGAAGTTCATTAGTTTATTGCTCTGTATAAATCATGTTGAAAACTTAACACATTTTACGATAACATAAATGCATATGATCAGGCTACCTGTTCGCTGGGACAAGACTGTCATTGTTGTAATGAATGAGGTGCGTGTGAGCAGTCCATATCTCCCCGAGTCTGTTAGTGGAGGAACTCCTGCAGCCAATGAACGAGTGAGAAAAGTGGTAAAAAGCTCTAAGGGACCTTCATATTTTTTTTCTAGTAATACGATTCCTATATCATTTATTTAAGTTAAATTTCTTTTCCAGCTGGAGTTTGAAAGGAAGAGGATGCAAACTCGTGGTACTAGCCAGTGACAAACTCACATTTGTGTTCAAAGGTTGGAGAAACCAAAATGTGTTATGATTGGTATTATTGTGGTAGTTCTTTTGCCTCACATTTTTCTTATTTTATTGAAAGAGTTTAAACAAATGCCTGATACTGAATTGTTAGTCCTAATATAATGCTACCTACCTTTTTTAGATGAGTTTGTTGGTAATGAAGCCAGTACAAGTAGGGGGAAGTTGGGTTATGATTTTAATTTATTGGAAATTTTGCTTTATAATCCATTTCCAGCTGTACTAGGTATACAAGATTATGTGACACCCATGATCTGGGTGAGAAAAAAAACAAACAAATATATATTTATCTTTGGATGAGGCTTCGTTGTTTATCTTCATGATTAAGGTTCAAACATTGGTATTGTGTTTTTTAAGTAGTTCTTTTAATGATTTTATATAAACTATTAGAAAACGTATAAATTGTTTTCTTTTCTTGGAAACATTGGGTTTTTGTTTTTTGATTGATTTTGCTCAAAGTATTTTGTTTGGCAAATTTTCCTGAAATATTTTTTTTCAAAAAATTGTTTTTATTGAAACAACTATAGTATGAAATATATTTATTACAAAATATAATAGAAGTATTTTTTTCTTACAATCAAAATTTATTTTATAGTGAGATAATACCAACTTTTTTACCTGGCCATATACGGATTTGGTTGTATTATATATATCAATAAAAATATATTAAAAGTATTTTATAATTTTGTATAAATTTAATTTTATAATTAGTATTACAAATAAATTTATGATTTTTTTTATATTTTGTAATTCAATATTTTATTTGATAAAAATAATGTCTTAGATTATTACATGTTATATACAATTTTATAGATTGAACATAGTTAAAAACGTGTTTACGGGATCTATTAAATTTATTTTGTCTAATAATATATTTACAAACTATAAATGAATTAAAAAGTTTAAATCTTATTTATTAATAACTTAATTAATAAACTTAATTTAAGTTTATTATTTATTCATTTATAGTTTTTTAAAATATACATAAATATATTAAAAATTTGATAATTTTCGTCTCATGAATTTAATATATGTAAGCTTTTTGCAAGGGTTGATTGAAATAAAATTTATTTTTTAAAATTTAATATTCATTATCGCTCGGTCATGAGGATTAATTATTTAAGGTCGACCACTCTCGTACCCTTTGTAAAAAAAATCGATAATAAAATAAAAGAGAATAAATAACCAAAACAAATTAATGGCCAGAGAACATGTGTTCATCAAGACCTGTGCTGCCGAATAAATGAAAAGTTATAAAGTAAAAAATATTAAAAAAGAAAGAAAAAGAAAGAGAAAGTTATAAGGTAAAAATCCTTAAAGAAACCTCTAGGACCAAATTGAATAGAATTTAAAATCAAATCATGAAACAAATTAAATAAATTAAAAACTTGACCTTGGATTTAATTAAAAACTTAAGCTATCTCGGGTTAAATTAAATAATAAAAAATTATTTCATAAATTACATGGCATGGGATCAAAGCATTGGAGTGTTTAAATAAGAAATAACCGAAATAGTTTTGTTATTCAACCCTTTATAATCGTCATGAAGAAAATATTTAAGGTTTCAAGACACGTTCATTTCATCTCAGCGCTGCAAGCATCTCTTCCCTCACTCTTTCATTTCTTTTTTCCTTTTCTCAGTTGTCTCAAATCTCGGGCATCTCTACCAAGTCCTCACCTGAATGTATATACTGGACTTGTTCGCACATCAAATACAGCTCCAAGTGTTTGAAAGGCATATACTATTTTCCTTCCTACCAAAATCCTGAGATCAAATTTAAGTGGACACATAAAAAGTAAACAGCAAAATTATAAAACATAAAAAACCAGATAAGAACTAATCATATTTTCCTTAGGTTATCATAGAATTATCAAATAACAACTTATTAGTTTGTATATAAACCAAACAAGTTAAAGGAACCAAAAGCATGCTCCAATGCGATTAAATCAGACACCAAATAAATTCGAGTTTTTAAAATTACTAGAGTCTAATGATCTAATGATCTAAATCATAAAACAAAAGAACAATGTACTCCGTAATCACTTCTATGTGTGCCAATGGTCATGACTTCCGCTATCTCCTATTTCGTGTGGGGAGAAGAAGTTGCCTTATACTTATTCTTCCATGGCCAATCTTTGTTATTACTTTGGGTCGTGAAGTTAAGAAAAAAAAAAAAGCTCTTGCTATTCCCTAACACTCCAACCTTGATATCACCAGGAAAGGTGAATTGTTAGTCTATACATTTTGAAGCATTC
Source organism: Gossypium hirsutum (assembly GCF_007990345.1). Classification (NCBI taxonomy): domain Eukaryota; kingdom Viridiplantae; phylum Streptophyta; class Magnoliopsida; order Malvales; family Malvaceae; genus Gossypium; species Gossypium hirsutum. Next base: position 34,893,839 of record NC_053437.1, read on the forward strand.
TACCATTGTTGCCCGGCCAAAGTAATTCTACTCTAGTCACATTCCCATACTTTTTTAGGGGGTTTCTTAAAGTACTCATTAGGGCAAGTCTAGTGATTAATCCTTCACATTCTGTAAGCTCATACTTTTTTTAGGGGATTTCTTAAAGTAATCATTAGGGCAAGCCTAGTGATTAATCCTTCACGTTCTGTAGACCCATTAAACAGTAGACACTAACCACAAGTTTTAAAGAACATTCCCTTACTTTTAGTTTAATGAACTTCAAATGTGGGGAAACATTAGTTCTATTGATTATACTACACTACTTTTATAGCTGTTAAATTTTTTTTTTGTTCCTAAGAATAATATTTCTAAATTTTTATATTTTATTTTTAAATAAGTAAAAAGATCATTTTGAAATTTGAAATGAAATTATTAGATATCTTTTAAGATTTATGATAATTTTTTTAAATCATAAATTCGAAATATATGTAATTTTTAAAATAATCAAAATTAAATGTATTAAAAGTATTTAAAGGTTAACTAAAGAGAAGATATTTTATTTTTAAATAATTAAAAAATTAATTTTGGAATTTGAAATGGAATTTGTTAGGTATATTTTAAGTTTTAAGATAATTTTATTAATTCTAAATTCGAAATATAATTTTTTTAAATTAAAATTAAATATTTTAAAAGTTTTTAAAGGTTAAATAAAAAGATGATATTTTAAAAATGATACTATATTAAACAATTTAAATATATTATGCACGAGTTAATTAATAACATATAATTGATATATCATATTTAATATATTAGATAATCATATTGTTTTATATATCTATACTCTATATAAAAGCACGAGTTGAACAAACAAGAATATCTTTTATTGTTCATTATATTATTAAAATAACATAAAAATAAAAATCTATTAATATATTACTAAGTATTACTGGATAGTAAAAAAAGTGATATTAGTTATCTATTATTTTATTGAATATAATTGGATAAATTAAAAATAAAAATAATAACATAGATATTACATATATTATTAGTTATTATATCATAATAACAAAAGTAATCTCTCTAATTATGTATGTTGTTTTTTTACCGTTATTATCACTTAGATTTTGTATCCATATTTAATTAAATTTATTGTTTTAAATATCACTTAATTAGTGTTGTACTTATATACAAATTAAACTAAGATTTAGATATATAAAGAGATGCATTAGTAAGGCATTTTCATTCAACTAATATTTATAGAATCATTGGAAAAAAATTGTGATAATTAAAACTTAAATCACAATTATTAGTTAAAAAAATTTATGTATAAAAAAAGTTGGGAAAATTTTATTGATGTAAAATAAAGTTATTATTTAAATATAATTTTAAGCATCTTAATTATCACTTAATTAATAATATAGTTAATTATGTTAACACGCTATTGTTTTGAATAATATTATTTTGCATTAATTATATAAGTAAAAATATATTCTATGTTGAATATGTTAAAAATGCTATAATTATAATTTGAAAAATAACTAAAAAAAATCGATTATAATATTTGAATCGATAAATTAATATATTTTAATTATATTCAATAATTACAATAGAAATATTAATTTACATTAATTACTTTAATTAAAAATGTAATATTAAAATTTTAATTAAATATTAAATACTTAAAATCACATTAAATACATGTAACATTAGAAACTAGTTAATTAATGAAGAGATGGGATTAACCAACATATTAAACAATTATGATTATCTAAAGAACATGTTAATTTGTTGACTATATAAAAGGTGGGGAAATAATCGTTGATTCATCTTTCAATATGCGTTTGGCTTATTAGTTTGTTTTTTTTTATGAATTTATTATCTAGTTTTTGAAATAAATATAATGCGGCTAAATTTGATAAGAAAAAGTTAGTTTTAAAAAAGAAATTAGGGTCTTGGGCTGGGATATTTAGAGAAGTATGTTGATTTTGGAGAGAGAGTAAAAACACGTTATACAGGACGCATTTTCTGGCTTTTTGATACATTAGTTTCTTTGATTAGATGGTTAAATATTAGTGGTTTTGTCATTTAGTCTTGAGTTCTGATGCGATTTCCAGAGCATGGGTTGTTCGGAAAATTACTCGAAGGAATTGGGTTGTTTGGAAAATTACTCGAAGAGATTGGATCATCTTGAAATGGTTTAACGGATAGAAACCTCGACCCGTAGTGGTTATAGCTAAGAACCTTAGCTATATTAAAGCAAAGACCTGTTAACTCTTGAACCTACTAGAACTTTAGTATAAACGAAGTTGCCACACTCCGGGATGGTGAACGGAGTGATAAGACAATTGGACGCCACAAACTCGGAAAGTTTGATAAGTTCAGTCTTTAGTTCAACGAAGAACCCAGGAAAAAATTATCACAAAATAAAGTTTATATTCAGAAATTTGGTTTATAAAGTTCTAACCTTACAAATGACAATTTCGTAAGTATTTATAGGACTCTAAGATGACTAATCAAATTCGACATCTAGGTGTTCACATTAGCCTTTAACATGTTCACACACAAAGTAATAATTTCAGCTCTTGAATCATGGTGGATGCTTGCATAAGTCGAATAGTCACATTCCTTCCCCAAATCTGTTCATAAATGCTTAGTCAAGAAGAAAGCTTAAATTCCATGAATGATCAGTATTTAATCTTCCTTCACTCCCCTTGGCCGAATGATAGATGAATGGGATATGCATCTCCTTTAATTTGAAGCTTTAATACGTCTTGGGATGATGAATAGGCAGCATGCATTTAGTTGGTTCATCCCCTAATTTCGGTGCATGTTTGTGCTGGAACATTAGCCGAATTAATTGTGGCTTGACTTCCTTGAATGTTGTTCATGAAATCCTCCATGCATGAGTAAAATGATCAGCCACTTTCTTCCGATTTTTATCACCGTCCATGCGTCTACATTAAGGTTATGAATCCTTCCATTTTAAGAAATGCATGAAGCATGAATTTGGCCCTTCACACGAATAGTCATATTCACCACATATCCTTTGTGCATGAATTTAGTTTAATGAAGGTCTTTGAAGAGTCATGCATTTGTCCATTCGAATAACCACCTGCACACATATAAATAGACATCAAATGTTTGCAACACTTACACTTACATTTGACTAAAATATTATAACTAGAACTAGACACTAAACTCTCACACATGAAATACATATAAACTTACTTGGAGACACACATACGCATATATGCACATATGCACATATTCAACATATATGGACAAATGACACAAACTAGACACCATGTGATAATTAACACACGCATAGACATAAATAACAAAACACAAGACTTATCTAAAATTCAGACATGAAAAAATTTGTGAACTAAATTAAATTGCAAACTTTATTAAAATGAAATAAAAATTAAAATAATAAGGTGATACGAGCTCGATTCGGATGATGTGACGAGTCGTATTATATTCCCGATCGAATTTAGGTAGTGTCGATTTAGTTCCAAATTCAATAAGATGAGTTATATTGGTTTTAAATGAATTAGGAAGCAAAACGGGGATAAATGGTTTCCAATGAAACAAGTACGAACCCTTATTAACAAATAAGGACCCGGGCTTAAAGGTTTCAAAGAAAAGGAAAGAAATGGTAGATAAAACTGAGACCCTCTATTTAGCAAAATAGGAACCTTCGGTATAGTTGGAACGCTACACCTTATGGTGATAAGTTCAAAACAAAGTCAGATTGACGCCACTCGTAAAGATAAGTCAATTGAGCTTTGAAGAATAAAGAGAGTGAATTGCCTCACTAAAATTATATTTCATTCAGAGATTTGTCAAAAGTCCTTTTACAAGAAAAATAGAAACTATTTATAGACTTTCAACTAGTAGCCGAATAGACAAGTTCAAGACTTAATTTCTAAGCAAACATTGAACTAAAATTCAGCTTAACTTCATGAATATGGGCAATGTAGATTCAGCTGAATTGTGACCAACTATGAAGCTTCCACCTTAAGCAAATGGATCTTGGAGATGCATGTAGCAGCTACATTCAGCTAATGGGTTTAAATGAGCATTCAAGAGGCAACTCTTGCTGAAAAATTACCAATAATAAAGAGAGTACTTGAGCAGCCATATCAGGTGTGAATGGACGGTTTTGAAGAGCCTTAAGGTGTGAACACCTTGAACCGAATGGCCAAAAGATTTCCAGCAATGTGAAGGAAATAAATGGCAGCTTTGGATAATGAACAATCATCTCTTTTGGCCGAATGGACACATAGAAAACTTAAAAATCAGCACACCAATTTTAATGCATTCCATGCATGTATCGTTAAGTGCATGAACCCAATATGCATGCATCTTCACATCCATTGAATCTTCATGCATGAATCTGTCCCATTTCACCTTCAAATTCGGCTGCACCTAAAAACACACATAAACTTAATTAATTTCAAGCAAATTCAGCTGAACTAAATTAAAGTATAATGTGAACGTCCTAAATAACATTGAGACAACTTAAATATTAACAAATCATAACACATAAATTCGGCTGGACAAATTTAAAACATGTAATAATTTAGACAAATTAAATGACATCTAGACACCTTTAATTCAGCCAAATCAAGACATATTAAACACTTAAATTAATTAAGACATATTTAAAAGCTGTAATGAAACTTATTTAAATGCTTATTTAAATGGTCTAAAATTCCAGCAGCAAATTAATTAGCTAGAACGAAATTCAGCTTCAAAGAAGTTGAATATGTTCAGCTCGTTTTTAAACTCCTTGCTATCATTTTCCTCAACCCGTTCCACCATTGCTAAAATAGCATCTTTGAATCGTTTAGCTCTAGCTCGCGTTATTGGACCAATGGGCAGCTTAATGGCTTCTTGTTCGTTCTCCATTTGATTCGTAGGCAAGCTCACATCATAAGGGCATGTTTGGTTCGACGAAATGGCCATTCCATTCCGTCCCTATTCCTTGCGCTACAATGAGACATTTTTTTGTTTAAAATTGGACTACTGAATCACTATTCCGTACGGGCTCTATTACGCATAAACACTGCATATCCATTCAGAGGATCGGGCTCTGAATGCCTATTCAATGCCTCTCGTAATAGCTTTTTTTTTCAAAGGAAAATTTCCTCCCACCTTCGCTCAACATTCTGGTAACAATAGCAAGAGATCTTCTTGGGTTTTGCATAAAATGCATAGAAGACTCTCTGTTTTTGGATTTTGTGTGTGGAGAATTTGCGCATGGTGGAAAATATGGAGAAATCGATGTCGAAGGCAGAGCTTTCCAAAGAAATGAGCTCATCTCCCACTGTGCATCCCACCGATTGTGAGAACGGCGAGGCTCCGATCAATTATCAACAATTGTTGTTAGTCTTCTTCCCTTCGCCATCATCTCTGGTTTTTTTTAATAAACAAAATCTCTAAAACATTGGATTTGAATTTCTATCCTGCTAGGCTTTCAATGAGTTTACCTTTTCTACCTCTGCTTTGATCTTATTTTTCATGTAAATCAAAACCCCATTTTGTTTATCTGCCTTAAAATTCATTTCTACTTTCCTAAGCTGTAAACAAGAAGTTGAACTTTGATGATCTGGATCTTTCCTTTTCCAACAGTTTATGTTTTGGCTTTGTTGAATTGAATACCCAAAGTCATGATCTTTAATTGATAATCTGTTGAATTGCCTGTCTTGGTATGTTTTGTTTACATAAATCTGAAGCTTTTCAGCTAGATTTCTGTTATCATGAATAATTATCCATTTAGGTCAAATAGTTCTAAGTCCTTTAATGTTTATCCAAGAGGTGACTTTGATATTGAATCAGATAATATCAAAAAAACCTAAAGGTATAAAGTTTCTTCATTTTAACCTGTTTGGAATGATCAAATCCTTGGCTAACAGGCTTTACTACTATTACAAGTTACATCCACTCCTTATTTTATTTATTTCCTTGGCATAGGTTTATCACTGTATGAGCATCACTATAGGATGCTAAGAAATTATAGGAAGCTTGATGAGGGGTTCAGTAATTACTATCCATATGCCAAGCTTAAGAATCTTGTAATGGTTGTTGGGCATTCAATTTATACAAGCAGTAGTTGTAAGAAAGTTTATAAGGAGGATTCTTGGTTTTTGGAGCCATAAAATGGATTATGTAATATGGCTTCTTCAATTATGTGTTCATTTTATGGTTTATGTAATATTGCTTCTCGAATTCATCTGTGATCAATGTATGTAATGTATATATATAATAGGATTTATTAGTAAATATTGATTTCTTTTTAAAATTGTAACAGCCCGTTTTCACTGAAATAAAATAGTGATTACGGGACAACAAATCTAACGAGAAAATTTTTATTTTATTATTATTTTAATGTCTACAGTATGTTAGTAGTATCGTATAAAAATTTTGTTAAGAAATTTTGACATTTGCATGCTTAATTTTGTAAAAAGGACTAAACCGCAAAAGGTACAAAAGTAGAGTTCTATAAGTTAAAGGAGTCTAATTATTATGAAATTTAAATGTGAGTGGGTTTAAATGGTAATTAGACTATTTATGTGGATAGTGGACATCCATGACATGGTTTTATTGAAATTATTAAAGTTTTTAAAGGGTAAAAAAGGTAAATGAGTAAATAAAGATTAAATTAATTAAAACAAAGTGTTCATCTTCTTCATTTGATGAACCAAAATTTATTTTGGCCATTGGGGGAGAGGGAGCTTTCGGTTGAGCTAGGGTTGTGTGCATGGTGAGTTTTCAAGACCCATTTTTAATGATTTTTATGTTTTCAAGATCATTGTAGCTTAATCTAGCTAGCTCAAGGACTAATTTGCAAAACTATTAAATATTTAGGGTTTGGCCATGAATTTTTTCGTATGATTCTTAAATTTTAATGAAAGATTATGAGTCCTTGTAGATAAATAAACAAGTTTTGTAAAGTGATTTTTGATGAAAATGTCATTTAGGGACTTATTTGTAAAAGTAGTAAAATATCATGGTTAAATTATAAAATGATGATTTGTATGAGTGGATATGGGTTCATAATAAATTCGGTTAGCATGAGTTACAGATGAGAATGCTTAGATTTCAATTTACGAGTTTAAGGACTAAATTGTAAAAAGGTTAAAATATTATGGGCAAGATTGTAATTATGTATAAATGTGGATTATGGATTGAATTGAATGTTTAAGATGGATTGAAACAATTAATTGAATATAATTGTCTATTTAGATCAAGATAAATCTCAATCGGATCTAAACCGAGAAAAGGAAAAAATCACAGATTAGCTCGATCGTACTTTTACGCTCTAGTTATCGATGTAAGTTCATAGTATTTCTATACGTAATTGAATTTCTACTTGTTTGTTTACAATACTGTTATGTAATTATTTGCTTACACTTAATTATTTCCTGAATTGCACATACGTGTCCCTATTTGTACTTCGGTACCCCTAAATTGCACATATGTGCCCCTGTTTGCACTTTGATACCCCTGAATTGCACATAGTGCCCCTGTTTGCACTTTGATACCCCTGAATTGCACATACGTGCCCCTGTTTACACTTTGGTAACTTCAAATCGAGTAAAATAAGAGTTGCATTCAGTTGTTGTTAAGTTAAAAGATTTACTATGTTCTTACTAAGCTCTATAAGCTTATACGTTTTTGTGTATTGTTTTGTAGATCGTTATTGCTGACTTTTGGATGGATCGAATCTTCGGCTCACACTATCCATCGATGTTGGTAGTTCTTATGCTCCTTAGGGTTGTGGCATGTATATATATGGCTATATAAGTTGTTAAGGTACATTTTGACAAAATACTAAACTAAGTTGTTAGACACTTTACTAAGGTTGTAAATAGGTATCTTTTTGGTACAATTAGAATGGTATGAAAGTATACACTTGTGGTTTATTTTGGCTTGTTGGTGAATTAAGTTGCTATGCTAGAAATGGTCTTAATTGTTATATGTTAAGATGATATGGAACTAGATGTGTATGTTGGAAGTAAGGTTAAGTATGCATATGTTTTGGTAAGTTTGTTTGATTGTGATTGAGGTGCCTTATAAGGCACATTGGTTGAATGGATTTTGGATCCTTTGAATGGGTTAAATTAAACATGTTTTGGTAGGTTTTTGGTGTATTGATTATATCTATATATGTCTTGTAGGTACTTGTTGGAATTGGTGACAGAAATGGCTTGATTTTGACCAATTTCTTGTCCACATGGCCAAAGACATGGCCGTGTGTCCCCTGTAGGTTTTAAAGGTTGCACGTCAAGCAATTACACGGCCTAGCACATGGCTTAGAACACGGACGTGTGACTTGGCCGTGTGACCCAGGTCAGAGAGTTACATAGGCACAGACACGAGCTGGGACATGGTCATGTGTCCCTATTTTGATTGTTACACGGCCATGTGATCCTTGCAGTTTGAATTTTTCTAACTTTTTCCTCAGTGTTTCAAATGTTCTCAATTTAGTCTCGAATCATTTCTAAAGTGATTCTAAGGCCTCGAGGGCTCGAATAAGGGACGATATGCATGTATATTATTAAGTTATGCTATGTTTATTGAAATGTTTGGAAATGAATGGTTTTAAGTTACATTTATTTGGTAATACTCTGTAACTCTAATCCGGCGACAAATACGAGTTAGGGGTGTTACAAAAATACTCTCAATCATTATTTCAAGGCTCTTGAAGCTGATATTCATTTTGCCAATACCCTGTAATTTCTTCTTTCTTTTTCTCTTCATTGATTTTCTATAGATGAGCATGGCCATTACTAATTCATCATAATTTTATTTATTTATTTAGTTTTTTCTATAGATAGTAAGGGATTTCAATTTTAGGTTGGGATTTGTTGGGACTGTATCTGTAAAGGCTACACTTTTTTCTATTCGCTAATTTCTCTATCAGTGCATCAGTGATTTCCCTTTGGATTCTTCTCTTGATTTGGGGCTTTTCTTTGGTAAGTTTAATTTTTAATTTTGGCTTTTTTTTTGTTTGTTTTGGGTTTGAAGTTCAATAACATTTCGAGTTTGTAATGAAAAATTTGTATAGATATCATTGTAGGCTATGTTTTGTTTTGCTAGTGTTAAGGGAGTTTTTGGGGCTAACCATTCATGGGTATCCTAGGAATATAGATTAAAGGTGTTGTTGCTGAAATCAAGAAGGACAAAAACACTCCTCTTGTGCAAAAGTTTTTTCTTTTTCACTTCCATCTGTAAATGCATGCTAACCTGCAAACTTGTTGTGTTATTGTTTTTGCTCTGTTTATTTTTATTTTTGGTTAAATGTTGTGTTCTTTGCTTAAATTAAAACATTCAATACTTCTATCATTGATAACTTAAATCATGGCTTAGAGGGTGTGATGTATAACACATTACAAACAAAAATACACGCACTCTCAAATATGATTCAAGTTGAAATTTTTACCATCTTAATCACAAACGTTTGCAATTTGCTAAAATCAAGCCAAAACACAAGACGTCTATTATGTTCATCCAAACTTGGAATAAACTCTTGCTGTGACTATGATACAATTAACCTTCAGAAACCTTTATGATTGCCCATATCAGTGACAATAAAAAACTGTCCTTTTCTTTTTTTTTTGGAAAAAAGAAATGAGTCTAATTTTACTTGCATGCTTTTCAGCTTGAAACCCTCACCCGTTTTCTATGTTCTTTTCTCTCCTAGTACTAATTGTATGCAATTCTAATATCCTCTGTGGCACAAACATTCAAAATGGTTGGGATCAAATAGTTGTATGTAATGTGAAACCCCATTCTTTTCAGAGAGATGGGAAAGGAAATCTTTGACTGCACATGTAATACAACTTACATAATGTATTAATAACTTTGCCTCTATTGGTTATCAGATGAAATTTACTTTGCATGTTGCATATTACCATGCCATCTGAAGTTAATATCTTTATCTTTTGTTCTTTTTACAGTTGTTCACCGCAAAGTATTCTCTAATATGCAAAATTTCAGATTATAAGAAGCTTTGTAGAGTATTCTCTATATTGGGTATAGTTTTTAGTTATAGTATGTATTTAATATTTAAAGATAGATATACATTGATTCTATATGTAAAAGTAGGTTTCTCAACTTTCCAATGAAAAAGAGACAGTTTATGGAGCATTGGACAAATGGGTAGCTTGGGAGACCTGAGTTTCCATTGATTGTAGCTACAAAAGCTTTACAAATTTTCAAGAAGAGGAGCCAATGGTTGCGTGTTATTCAAGTATATTTGTATTCTTGCTTTGTGTTTACTAGCTTCTAAAATACATTCATTGATGCAGGGAAACTTTATATGTTCAATAAATTTCCATTAATATATATTATATTAAAATAGCCTTGTATTACCATATTTGATTCTATAGAATACTCTCAATCAGTATTTTAAAGGAACCTTAATGCTATTATTTGTGAATAGATACTTTCAATCAATATTCTTTGTGAAGTTTGGCACATGTAAAAATGAAGTTGCATGAGAGTTTGTGATTACATACATCAAATATTTATTATTCATTTTTACTTTTACATGAGATTCTTATATTATGCACGTCTAGCAGCATAACTAAATTAATGAAAATATGTCAAAAATATATATACAACATAACAATTTCGTTAGTTCTTTTGCTATATTTCAACAGTTATCTATGAGTAAAAATATTTAAGACAAGATATTCTTTAAATTACTCTTTAAGTAACATATAGATTATGACATATATGCTAAATTATTTGTTTCGCTAATGATATTCAAGCACATTAAATATACATTATATTTTAAAAATAATAAAGTAGGCTATATATTATTTTTTTTAATATTATATATTATTATTTTTATTAATTCATATTTTAATAATTGTTATATTAAGAATATTATTAAATTATATATTATTGTTAAATTATATTTAATAATAAATTTATTAAAATAGGATTAAACTATTTATTATTGTTTTTATTAAATTATATTTAATAACAATAATCATCCTTCTAAAAAAAGTTTCTGCTAATGGTACTCTGGTCATTTCAGCTTCTTTTCTTATGCTATTACAACTTTATTCCATTCAACCAAACACAAAAAATACTATTACAGTTCTATTACATTATATTCAACAAAACAATTGAATTGTTATTACAGTTCTATTCTATTACAGCTTTATTCCATTACAACAGCTCTATTCCATTATAGCTTTATTTCATTATAGTGAACCAAATGTGGTGTAAAAGTCTTAAGTTGCCCATTGATTGAATCAAGCCCATCTGATACGAGTCACAAAGGCCTTAGATGCGTATACGAAGAAAAAATAAAATCAAGATTCACTTTCTTGTTTTCAAGAAAATCAAGAAATCGAATCTTGGTCCAATTTTGCTGTTTTGAGCGATTTCAAGAATCAAGAAAATCAAGATTTCAAATCTTGGAAATCTTGGTCCAAGAAACCGAATCTTGCAACTAAGGCGCATTGGATCTCAGTTACGAACATTAACAAGCCAATTTCGGGAGAGAACAAATTACAAGCCCAAGTTCTTGAAGACAAGGCCCAATAAGATGTTCCAATCCCAATCAAGAAATTTAAATTGAACTTAGTTGAAAATCAGGCCAAATTGTCAAAGTGGCCAAATTTGTTAAGTTTTAATTTTTTAAGTACTTAGTTTTCATTTTTAGACTTTATGAATAAATTTCTATGTAAAAATTCAGTCCAAGAGGCCCATTTAAAGTCCTTGGCCAAATTTCCCCTTTAAAGTAAAAAAAAAATAGGTTTTTTTTAGCTTTCCTATTAGGACTAGAAAATAGTTAGAAGGCCTATATGTATGGCTTGGCCAGCCACCCTTATACACATTACACTTGAAGAATACATTGAAATCAAATTTGTTTTGTTGAGTGAAAATTCTCTTTGAGTTCTCCAAGAATTTTCTCTTGAGTTTTTCTTTAGAAGGAGTTTAAACAATCTTTTTGATTGTAAGAGCCATCTTCAGCCTTCTTCTTGCCATTGTTCTTCATTGGGGGGAGATTAGAGCCGTTTGAAGGGAGTTGTAAAATCTTTCTCGATTTCAAGGCTTCTTAGGACTTTATCTTTATTTTTCTTGCTGTTCAATCTTTTAATTTTCTACTTTTGTCAATTTCATTATCTAACTTGTTTAAACTCTCTTGTTGCGTCTCCAGCCCCGTTCAACCTTCAAGAATCTGTTCGGGACCAACCTTGGACAACAAGAAACGTTTTGATTCTCCAAACCCATCTTTCTTGGCGTCCAAACCCCTCTTTTATTGTTTTGACTATTTTAATTTCAGATCTAACTGATTCTACATTGGTCTTGCTGTTTTGTTTCAGATTTTATTGTTCTTGTTCGTTTCGACCATTCCCAAAGTTCAAGATCTATCTTTGCACCACATTGGACATCAAGAACCGTTCGTTAATCTTTTTTTTTCTGATTTCTTGCCGCCCAAGTACTCTATTTCCTATTCTGATTTGGTTTCTTAATCACTTGAGTTTAACTTGCTGTTTTGTTTTCTCTAGGTCATATTCGGCTTGGAGAGTCATTCTTGCTATTTAGATCTCGTTTCTTGGCCTCCAAGGAACCATATTAATTCATGTTCTGATTATTAGCTAATTATCCATGGTTTTACGGTTTTCGTTTTAGATCTGGTACTGATAAGTTTGATTTCTTTGTTCCATTCCAGATCCGATTGTCTAAAGCTTTCTTAGGAGTTTTCTCGTGACTTGGCAACTCGATCTTGGTCCGCGCGTGATCCTCTATCATTTGGTATCAGATTTTGGGCGTTTTGGGTGTTCTTGGTTGATTTCTAAACTAATCTCCTTTTAAAAACATTAAACAACAGTTTTTACCCAGAAAAAGTTTTGGAAAAAAATTCATTTGAGTAGGTAAACATTTTCCGATTGGGCTAAAATTTTACATGCATATTTGTGGCACTATGATGGAATATTAAAAAATATTTCCCGCAAAAAAATCAGTAGAAAAAGTCAAAAATTGAAAAATACGAAATCAAGAAAAAAGTTAAAAAAATTCAGCGGGTTGAGTTTAGTGCCGAAACTTTCCAAATCAAAATAAAATATTTAAAGACATTCCAGTTTAAGTTTCATGATTTTTGGAGATCGAGAACACCTCGAACGAAGTTGTCAAGTTACTTTGCAGTTTTTCAGGTTTTTGGGTTTCAGCAATTTTTATTGATTATTAGCTGTAGGTTTTCATTTGTTTTACCTTTATTATTCCTTTACACTATCTAACACCTCCTTTTTTCTTGTGTTAGTAGGATTTAAAAGTGTGCACAATTAGGATTCTTTGGTAGTTTCGGTTCATACACTTTCTAATTGATTGATATATACTCTATTAAAGAACTCACAAGACTGAATTCTACCTCTTTGAGAATTTGATTTTCCTTTTTGAGTGATTAACAGTGAGGTTTGCTAATTTTTATTTTTGAGTGTTGAGTGTTTGTTTTGCAAGTTTTCGAAAAAAAGAAAAAAATGTCTAGAGTTGGTCAAGTTGATGATGACCATAATGATGTCCATGATAAATTTAAAATGATCCAACAACAGTTAGATGAACGGGTTGCCATACTTCGAACATTGAGTGCTACTATCAATGAGATGCGAGTGGAGAAAAGAGCCCAACGAGGACAACTTAACTCAAGTGAAAGGGCAGAAATGAGAGTGCCTAGAAGACGAACATCCAACGAATATTCGAGAAGAGATTCATATCATGACTCCTATTCAACGAGGAATTCAAGACAATGCAAAGAAAGTTTCGAGAGTGAAGTTTTCCATGGGGATCATTGTTCGTATGCAAGTCATTCCGTACATACCCAACTAGAGTCTTTCCATTCTGATTCATTTGTAACATCTCTATCTTGTAATGAAAGGAAGACACAAAAAGAAATAAAAAGAAAAGAGAGGCAAGAGATGTTGATGTGAGAAAATGAGCGAATATGGAATGAGATTGAGAGACGAAAAAAAGAAACAAAAAAAAGAAAAAAAAAAAAGGAAAGGGTAGTGAGGAATGTTTCCACTAACCAAGATATGAATTTTTCTTGAGTTGCTACTTTTTAGGTTCCCGAAATACCGAAAGATAAATTTCAACTTCAATACCTCTCAAATGAAAGACGCTTTCATACGATCAACGTAGGCAAAGATGAAATCACACTACATGAGCCCAAAGGTAAGCGAGGTAGGGAAATTTTAGCAACTGAGTCCCGTGCAGATTTGAAAATTATTGATAAAACTTTTGGTGACTTAGTTCTTAAAAGATCCCCTCATTTTGATCCGATTAATTGTTATTCTTTGATTGTGGTTGATAAAGTCATTACGAAAGAAAGCGTGAGTTGTTATTCTCTTGATTTACCAAGTGTAAAATCCGTGAATTTGTGCAAATCTGTTTTGGTGAATAAAAAAGTTTTGAATATATGTTGGTATGTATGCAAAAATCCTCATGGTTTAACTTGATTGGTTTAATGAAATCTTTGTTACACTTCGGCATGACTAATCAAAATCAAGTTTTTAAACCCGGAATCTATTTTGGTATATTTTGTTGGAAAGTCAAGCATCATCTATTGTGTGCAAATACTTTCTATTGTTTTGATACTTGGTTTTTGAATAAGGTAACAAAATTTTCCAAATTTGTTTTCAATTTATATTCATGCTTTAAACAGTTTCTGTGGTTGTACATGAAGTTTGAGTTCCATTTGACAAAGGTTAACTCAACAATGGAGCTTCGACTACACTATGCCCCCGGTGAGCGAAGGTTTGTATTAAATGGAAAAGGTAAGATTGACCCTTATTCTTCTGCTTATAAAGGTAAGATGCTTGAAACTTTTGAAACACTTTTGTACTCCTCGGATAGTGACAAAGATCGTGTTGATGATTTAATTTTTGTAAAACACTTAGATCGAAACATGCTTGACTGTCCTATTTTATTTATTGATGATCTATCTATTTTGATGGTTGATAAAAAGATTCTTGTTTTTGATAATGCATGTGTGAGTGAATCTATAAACCATCGATTAATGCATGGTATGATTGTACAACTCTGTGAACTGTGTGAACCTTTTCAAATACCTACTTGTGATGATTATGTTTACCATTTGATTTATTACTCGCAATTTATTCATGGTTTGTGGAAACAATTTGAGATGATTGAATGCCTTAAAACATGTCCATCTTTGTTTCGAATATTTGACGAGGCATTGGTGAGTAAATTAGCTTGTTTGCATGGTAATCTAAATCTGTCCATTCGCATGCGTTATACTTATGATTGGACTACAAGTTCTACTTTCAATGTGGCTGACTTATCTCCATTTGATTTTTTAGATTCGAGGATGAATCTTTTTGAGGAAGGGGGAATGATACGAGTCACAAAGGCCTTAGATGCGTATACGAAGGAAAAAGAAAATCAAGATTCACTTTCTTATTTTCAAGAAAATCAAGAAACCGAATCTTGGTCCAATTTTGCTGTTTTGAGCGATTTCAAGAATCAATAAAATCAAGATTTCAAATCATGGAAATCTTGGTCCAAGAAACTGAATCTTGCAACTAAGGCGCATTGGATCTCAGTTACGAGCATTAATAAGCAAATTTTGGGAGAGAACAGATTACAAGCCCCAGTTCTTGAAGACAAGGCCCAATAAGATGTTCCAATCCCAATCAAGAAATTTAAATTAAACTTAGTTGAAAATCAGGCCAAATTGTCAAAGTGGCCCAATTTGTTAAGTTTTAATTTTTTAAGTACTTAGTTTTCATTTTTAGACTTTATGAATAATTTCTATGTAAAAATTCAGTCCAAGAGGCCCATTTAAAGTCCTTGGCCGAATTTCCCCTTTAAAGTAAAAAAAAAATTAGGTTTTTTTTTTAGCTTTCCGATTAGGACTAGGAAAATAGTTAGAAGGCCTATATGTATGGCTTGGCCAGCCACCCTTATACACATTACACATGAAGAATACATTGAAATCAAATTTGTTTTGTTGAGTGAAAATTCTCTTTGAGTTCTCCAAGAATTTTCTCTTGAGTTTTTCTTTAGAAGGAGTTTTAACAATCTTTTTGATTGTGGGAGCCATCTTCAGCCTTCTTCTTGCCATTGTTCTTCATTGGAGGGGAGATTAGAGCCATTTGAATGGAGTTGTAAAATCTTTCTCGATTTCAAGGCTTCTTAGGACTTTATCTTTATTTTTCTTGCTGTTCAATCTTTTAATTTTCTGCTTTTGTCGATTTCATTATCTAACTTGTTTAAACTCTCTTGTTGCGTCTCCAGCCCTGTTCAACCTTCAAGAATCTATCCGACACCAACCTTGGACAACAAGAAACGTTTTGATTCTCCAAACCCATCTTTCTTGCCGCCCAAACCCCTCTTTTATTGTTTTGATTATTTTAATTTCAGATCTAACTGATTCTACATTGGTCTTGCTATTTCGTTTCAGATTTTATTGTTCTTGTTTGTTTCGACCATTCCCAAAGTTCAAGATCTATCTTTGCTCCACATTTGACATCAAGAACCATTCGTTAATCATATTTTTTTCAGATTTCTTGCCGCCCAAGTACTCTATTTCCTATTCTGATTTGGTTTCTTAATCACTTGAGTTTAACTTACTGTTTCGTTTTCTCCAGGTCGTATTCAGCTTGGAGAGTCATTCTTGCTATTTAGATCTCGTTTCTTAGCCTCCAAGGAACCATATTAATTCGTGTTCTGATTATTAGCTAATTATCCATGGTTTTACGGTTTTCGTTTCAGATCTGGTACTGATAAGTTTGATTTCTTTGTTCCATCTCAGATCCGATTGTCTAAAGCTTTCTTAAGAGTTTTCTCGTGACTTGGTGACTCGATCTTGGTCTACACGTGATCGTCTATCATTTGGTATCAGATTTGGGCGTTTTGGGTGTTCTTGGTTGATTTCTAAACTAATCTCCTTTTAAAAACATTAAACAACAGTTTTTACCCAGAAAAAATTTTGGAAAAAAATTCATTTGAGTGGGTAAACGTTTTCCGATTGGGCTAAAATTTTACATGCATATTTGTGGCACTATGATGGAATATTAAAAAAAATTTCCCGCAAAAAAAATCAGTAGAAAAAGTCAAAAAATTGAAAAAGACGAAATCAAGAAAAAAGTTAAAAAAATTCAGCGGGTTGAGTTTAGTGCCGAAACTTTCCAAATAAAAAATAAAATATTTAAATACATTCAGTTTAAGTTTCGTGATTTTTGGAGATCGGGAACACCTCGAACGAAGTTGTCAAGTTACTTCGCAATTTTTCGGGTTTTTTGGTTTCAACAATTTCAGCAATTTTGGCTTGGAGGGTCATTCTTGCTATTTAGATCTCGTTTCTTGGCCTCCAAGGAACCATATTAATTTGTGTTCTGATTATTAGCTAATTATCCATGGTTTTAGGGTTTTCGTTTCAGATCTGGTACTGATAAGTTTGATTTCTTTGTTTCGTTTCAGATCCAATTGTCTAAAGCTTTCTTAGGAGTTTTCTCGTGACTTGGAAACTCGATCTTGGTCCACGCGTGACCCTCTATCACCATCACCAATTTTGTTTGACACGTGGACCAGATTAGCATCATAGGCTTTGGGCTCGACCCAATTTGAATGATAAGTTTCATTTTGCACTTGGGGCTCTCTCATTTGGGCCAATCTCAACATCCTCAAATTGCATTGTAACATGATGTGACCGGAATCACATTAGGCTCAATTCCTTCTTTATTAAGATTTGTATTTTTCTTTCATTTGTTTCAAGCTTTACTTTTATTTTTAATTACTATTTTTAACATATTAGCTCCTCTAGTTAGATGGTTAAAAAATTAGAGATTTTATCCTTTAGACTTAAAATTTGATTCCTCTTTGTTAAAATAAGCCTTATTTGATAAAAGATTTTGATATAATAAATTAAAAGTGTTTTTGAATATAAGCTAAATTTGACAAAATAATTTTAATTTTGAATTCTAAGAAATAAATTTTTTAATACTTACTATAAACTCTTAGAAAATTTTGAAACAATTTTAAAATCAAGTGAAAATGTTTTTAACCAAGTCAAAATGATCTCAATTAAGTTAAAATCATTTTAACACAACAAAATGTTTTTCAAACAAGTCAGAATTGCTTCAGGCCAAAAAGTATCAATACCATTTGGCCAAGTATCGATAATTTTTGAAAATAATCGATACCCTTAGTAAAACCGAGACCAAAAAGGCATTCTATAAAAACCTTAAAAATTATCGATACCATGTTTCTGGTATTGATATTTTTTGAAAATAATTGATACCTTTCTTAAAAATGATACCAAAATTGTATTCTATTTCTCATAAACCCTACAAGGTATCGATCCAGTATCGATACCTATTTCAAGAAGTATCGATAAAATAATTTTGAAGTATTGATTATTTTATTCCAACGGTCATTGAATTAGCATTTATGACAAAAAATATCGATACCCTTTTTGGAAGAATCGATACTCGAAGTTGCAGGTGAAATAAATACTCTGGTTTTACATCCTCAACAACCATATTAACTTCTCCAACATCCTCAACGGCTGGAAATCTATTAGGGGGTATAAATACCATATTTTAAAGTCCTACAACATCCAAGAAAAGTACTTCAAGCAAAAATCACCAATCAAACAATTTTACAGCTTAAATTTTCATATTCTTCTTACATACACTTGTGAGCCTTATCTCTTTTATTTTGATCAAGTGTATTTCATTGTATTTGTACTTCAATTTGCAAAAAAAAAAATTATCTTGTAAGGTTGTTTCTTTGTTTGCTCATTTGTATCTCTTTGAGAGGTTTTTAAACTTAATATTTGGGGTAGAAATCTTAAGGAGTTGTTAGGTTAAACCTTATCCTCAAAGGTTGAAGAAATTAGTGAATTTCGAAAAATCCTTAGTGGTGGAAAGCTAAGGTAGTGGAATAGGCAATTGGGGTCAAACTAGTCTAAATTCTTTGTGTTCTTTGTTTCATTCTTACCTTTGCTTTCACAAAATTTTTTAAAGGCCAATTCACCCCCATCTTGGCATTTTCGATTTACTTCATCGAGCTTTGAATTGGTATCAGAGCTAAATCTCTAGAGGCGATTTTACCACTAAGAGAGAAGTTTCTCAAGGCTTTCTAGATAGAAGCTACAAGTTAAGAATTCTCCTACATGGCATTAGAGAAAAATTGCACTATATTGGGAGAAGGGCATTCCACCATGAGGCCTCCTCTATTTAATGGCAGCAGCTACTGATATTGGAGAACAAGAGCGAAGCTATTCATCCAAGCCAATGACTATGAAGTTTTGAGGATAGTTACTAATAGGCCATCCATCCCAATAAAAAGGGTCAAAGGTGTTGTTATCCCAAAGGAAGAGAATGAATGGGATGAAAATGACATCAAGAAGGTGCAATTAAATTCAAAAGCTATGCACACTCTATTTTTTGCTCTTGGACCCAATGAGTACAATAGAGTCTGCCTTTGTGACAATGCAAAAGAAATATAGGACAAACTTGAAGTCACCAATGAAAGGATAAGTAGAGTTAAGGAGTCCAAGATAAGTCTTCTCACCATTAATTATGAATTGTTTCAAGCAAAATCGGAAGAAGGAATCAAGGAGATGTCTGCTCGTGATGTGAACCTAGTCGCATCATGTTACGAAACAACTCGGTGCCACCGAGATTGGCCCAAACTAGAGGGGCCCAAGTGTAAAATAAACTTTAATTTTAGCTCAATAAGCTCAATTCTAGCTTCTTCAAGCTCGTTTAGTTCAAACCAAGCTCATTTAGCTTAACTTCAACCCATTTTTAATTTCTTGGAATAAGTATTTAGTTGCTGGAATAAATTACTCATCTTAGTTAATTGAGTTCATCTTAATTAATTAAGTTGTTGGAATAAATTACTCATCTTAGTTAATTAAGTTGCTGGAATAAATTACTCATCTTAGTTAATTAAGTTCAACTTAGTTCACTTAGTTGTTGGATTAAACTTTTAATGTGTTTAGTTAAATTAGTTTAATGAATTAAGTTGTTTTTAATTTTCTTTAGTTGCTTAAATAATTTCGGCATTTAATATGTTCTAGCTTAACTAATTTACTACAACCATTTAACTTATTTAATTATGCTTATAGGTCAATTAATCATTTAAAAATCAGCTGTTACATGGATTGACATTAAAGGGAGGAATGGATTCAGTTGGTATGAAGATTGAATTAAAGGTCAACAAGTTGAATTAAAGGTCAGCAGCTATTATGAGCATATTCAAGTAACTGTTTGAAGATTTTAATGGACAAGGAGTTGATTACACAAGCCATTTAGCTTCCAAATGTTTTTATGTGTTAATGGCTGTTCCAATTCATTCATTTACACCTTGAATTAGTTTTCCTCAAGCATTCATGCAAAGAGGCTGTTCGTGTGCCAAATTTAAGCCAATTGTTGTTGTTGTCCATTCGGCTGGCCAAGAAGAAATAAAAGGCTTTTGTATCCCTTTTAGCTGATCAGGGATTGAATCAAATTCATTCAGCTCATTAAAGCTAATTATCAGCTGATTGGGAAGATTAAATAAGTTGTTCATAGCCGTTACATATGCTAGAGTTTCTCAAAGGTTTTTTAGTTTTAATTAGCTTAATTAAGTTCATCAATAACTTATTGAAGCTGATTAGTTTGTGTCCATTCAGCTGGAACATGTTCAACCTATAAATAGTTTGTTTTGTAATTATTTAAAGGACTTTTAGCTCATTGTTGAATGTTTATAACATTTTGTGAGCTGTTCAACTCTTTTATCTTGTTTTAGACTTAACGTGACTTATCTAGCCTGCTAGTGGCGTTATTCTATTTCTTTTAAAAATTAACACTCATTCCGAGTGTGATGTTCTAAAAAATATACCTTTGGTTCCTAACTTCCTAGTTAGCGGGTCAAAGTCCACATTAAGTGACGTATAAGTCTCGGGTCAGCACTTGATATAGTGTTGGTTCTTTCATGTCCTTAAGATCGTTTTCCCATCCACATTCATTTAGCCATTTTTCTATTTATGAACTTATTTTTCTTTTTTCTTTGATTAGCCGAATTCCTATAACCCTCATTCATTTAGCCATTTTTCCATCATCATTCTACTTAACCAAACCATCCCCAACACAATTATAACCTCTGAACCATCTAGCCATTTTTCCATCGAGGAGTACGAACGTTCATGAAGTGTTGGAGTAAGTATTTTAAAAAAATAAAAAAAATTTAAATTTTTTTATTATTTCTTGTATAAGTGATTGGACAAGTGTTTTTGAATGTACTCATCTTGAAAAAAAAATGAGACATTCGAAGTTATTAAAAAAAAAGAAGTGTTGAAGTGTGTATTTATTTTCTTTGAATTCCCGATCCATCAAAATCATCTTCTACCATCATTAAACACCAATACACCACACACCATTACCAAATTATTTCTTTCAGCCAACCTTGCACCTATTCATCATTACCCTTGTAAACCCATTTGAAGCCGACCCCTAGATTCACTTGTAAGTTTAAACGAGTCGATTACGAAGTTTGAGAGGCGAAGTGAGTGGTAAAAGGCACGAGTGTTGAGAGAGCATTCGAGTGTAGAAAAATCCAGTCAACGAGTGCAAACACGAGTGTGAGTGCCATCCAATTTTTCTTTGTGAGTAAAACGTGAGGTTTTGTGGTGAGGCATTTACTTTCTGTTTTGTTTTAATCACTTTTCTTTTTAGCAATAAAATCATGTTTCGAGAAAAGTGTTCATAATCGAAATTCCAATATGTGATGCAAGAGATGCATAGAATGGTGAAATCTAAATTTGACAAATTGCATGAATGATTGGACCGAGTGGAGGGATGAAGATAAGATCTTCACGGAAGCACACATCCAATGACTATTTGAGGAGAGTATCTTATCGTGATTCCTATTCATCAAGGAATTTGAGACGAAATGAGGCGAGTTACAAGTTTGAAACCTTTCAAGGTGTCAAGCGAGAATGTAGAAATTTCCCTTCAAGTTCCTCAAAGTATTCATCCATGAAGAATCAATCTTGAAGAAATGATCGTCGTATGTATGAAGACCCCTCTTCTTATTCTCAACGAAAAGTTTCTCATTTGGTTCCTTCTTGTATTCTTCCTGTTGTAATGAAATCGAAACAGAATGTGTGAAAGAAAAGAATATTGAAAAAGAAAGTGAGTTTGGAGAAAGAAAAGAAAATGAGAGAGAAGTGAGTGTCATCGAGTTTTCAATAATAAAAGACACTATGGAAAAAGAACGAGAGTTTAAAAATGAGAATGTAAAAGAAATGAGTGTCATGGAAAAAGAGAGAGGATTTGAAAAAGAGTTTGAGAAAGAAACGAGTGAAAAGGAAGAAAGTGAGCAAGAAAAAGCGAAGAGTATTCTTACTAACCATCCTGTGAGTCCTCCTTGTATTGTTTCTTCTTTTTAGGTTCCACAAAATTCCATTGACAAATTTTAACTTCAATATCTTTCTGATGAAAGACGATTCCGATTGATCAAGAAAGGTAAGGATGTAGACGACCCTAGTTCACCTACGCCAAAAGGTAAGCAAGGTATGGGTTTTGAAGTTTTCTAGTCACATAAGCATCATTCGATTATTAATCAAAACATTGTTGATGATTTGGTCTTAGAAAAGCAATCGTACTTTGATGTGGGTAATTGTTCTTTTTTGAATAGTAATGATTTGTTTGTTTCAAATGGTGATAATGTGCATCCTTTGATCTGTTGTGCAAACCCACATGCGTGTACAAGGTTATTCAAATGAGGCTTGTGACGTATGAATGCTTGAAAATATGCATGCCTAAATTTCTTTTGATTCGCTTGTGTGATAAAAAGTTGACATGTAAAATGCCTAGCTCATTTGATTGTGATGGAGGTGTAACGTTTCTGCTTTGTTGTGTAAATTCTGCATGCTTGTGTAAGTTTGATCGAGTGAGACTTGAGTTTTATGACTATTTGAATGATTGCTTGATTACATCTTCTTTGATTAACATGAATGGGACATTGGAAACTAAGAAACTCTTGTTGCATGATGAATCGAGTGACCAAGCTCATGTGTTCAAACCCAGAATTTGTTATTTTGGTTCGATATGTGGGGAACTCAAGCAATCTAAATTTTGTACGAATCATTTTTGTTTATTTATTGTTTGGCCATTGACTCACGAAACGAAATTTAGAGATTCTGATCATAATTTAAAATCATTCCTTGTTCATTCTATGTTGCTTGTTATAAATTTCTGGATTCATCTTGAAAAGGAAAGTCTAATCGATGTTTTTGAATCATGATAATTAAAGTTGAATGTTGTTAAGAAAAATTCTGGTGACATAGTTTTCAAAAGACCTCCTTATTTTGTTTTGGCTAATTGTCTTTCTCTGTTTGTAGTTAACAATTTCGTTTTAAGTGGAACCATGAAGAGTTGTTTACTTGATGTGATTTACGTTGAAAAATCTGTTAATGACATTGGATTAATTTAGCCTGTGCAAACTTTGGACGTACGTGATAGCAACTATTCACATAAAAAGCTTAATTTAATTGATTGTGATGGTTATGTGAAGTCGTTACATCTTTGTGCAAAATCCTCAAGTTTGTGCATGCCTGTTCGGATGAATTTTAAGATGTTTGATTGTTTGAATTTATTTATGCCTATATCTTATTTATTTGGCATGTGTGATTTATTGGTGACAGCGACATTCTTGCTGTATTGTGATCGAAACCAAGTTTTTAAGCCCGGAGCATGTTTTCTTAAGTTGTTATTAAGAAAAGGTGAGCATCATAATTTCATTTTAAATAAATGTGTTGAACCTTTTCATCTGCTCCTAATTTTATCATTTTGTTCAAAAACAAAACAAGTGAATTTTATTGGCTTGCAAAGTCAAAATCAAATTTTTGATTCTGGAGGTTGTTCTCAACTGTGGTTTAAAAGATTCGAACATGTTTTGCATGATAATGATTTTGATTTACTTCGTGTTTGATACGAGTCACAAAGGCCCAACCCAAGTTCAAGAACGTGATGGGCTCAAATTACCACAAGGCCTAATAACGAGATCAAAGGCCCGACAAATGCGTTCCAAACTAAATGGGACCATTCAGGAGTTCGTTAGCAAGGCCTTAGATGCGTACACAAAACAACGAGAAAATCAAGATTCACTTTCTTATTTTCAAGAAAATCAAGAAACCAAATCTTGGCCCAATTTTGCTGTTTGGAGCGATTTCAAGAATCAAGAAAATCAAGATTTCATATCTTGGAAATCTTGGTCCAAGAAACCGAATCTTGCAGCCAAAGCGCATTGGATCTCCATCACGAGCATCAACGACTCAATTTCGATAATAGATGGATCACAAGCCCAAGTTCTTGAAGGCAAGGCCCAATAAGAATATTCCAAGCCCAATCAAGAAATACACCCATATTTAGTTGAAAATTAGGCCAAATTATCAAAGGGCCCAATTTGTAAACATTTTAATTGTTAATTTAAATTTTAGGCTTTAGGAATGTTACATGTTAAAATTTGGCCCAAAACAGTCCATTTAAGTGCATGGCCGAATTTGCCTATTATTTTTATTAATTAGGTTTAATTTTTAAGTTTTCTAATAAGATTAGGATTAGTCTAAGGCCTATTTAAAGGCATGGCCGGCCACCCTTGTATTCACTACTCAGAATTTTATTAAAATTTTAGATTTGTTAAGTACATAGTTTTCTTTGAGGTTTTCTCCAAGAATTCTCTCTTGAGTTTTCTTTAGAAGTTGTTTTAACAATCTTTTGATCGTGGGAGCCATCTTCAACCTTCTTCTTGCCATTGATATTCTTTTGAGGGGAGATTAGAGCCTTTTGAAGGGAGTTGTGAAGTCTTTCGGGATTTGAAGGCTTCTTAGGACTTATCTTCTAATTTCTTGCTGTCAATTTATTTCTTTTAAATTCTGCTTGTGTCGATTTTATTTAATCACTTTGTTTGCTATTCTTGTTGTGTTTCAGGCATTTCAAAGCATTCCAAATCTGATATACCCTCTTCTTTACTAAAGATCGGATCGCCCCTTTTGTTCTTGGCAGTAAAATTCATTCAAAATCTCTAAATTCCTTGTTCTTGCCGATTTCTTCTTTTCAAATTTGGGTTGTTTTGATTGCTGGAATTTTGGGGAAATTTAACTTGCTGTTTGTGTCTTTCTTTTCAGATTCGGCAGATTGGAGTATTCTTTGGGGTTCAATTACATGTTCTTGATTCCCCAAGAACCTTTATTAGCACTTATCCCTATTCTTAATTTGATTCTTTGCTGGTTTGGGGATTTTTTATTCCAGATCTGGAAATTCAAAGTTCTAAACTTTTAATTTCTGTTTCGTTTCAGATCTATCTGTTTAGAGCCTTGTAGGAGTTTTCTCGTGACTTGGCAACTCGATCTTGGTCAGCGCGCAACCCCCTATCTGTGTTCTTTCTATGATGTTTGTCATGAAATTGTCAAACCAAATTGAAATGGCAAGAGAAAAACCTGTCTTTGATCCTGGTGAACGTTGTTTTATATCATTGTCTAAAGGACTTGGATTTTGGAATTCAAACTTTCGAGGTTATGCCTTTTGACTGATTTGTGGTTCAGGTTTGTTTACAACAAAGAACAAGGTAAGATCCACTTCTACTTTTGATTCCAGCATTGAATTAAGTGTTCAATTTCTAAATCATTATGAAAAGGTAAAATCAACTTCTGATTTTGATCCTAGCATCGAATCATATGTTCAATTTGTGACTAAGATTTTCGTAAGTTCTATTGAGTCTATAAACCATGGTGTCACTAATCTATTTCATTTTTGTGTAGGTGACACTTTGAAATGGTTCCCTCTTAAAGAGGGAGGGCATGGACATAATCTTTTTCTTTTCAAGTTCTGTTTGATTTTCAGGTTCTTAGGAGCAACTTTGTCCAATTCATCAACAAAGGGGTTTGTGATGAGGAAAGATTTTTCGCGAGCAAGTGGCTCTATTTAAGGACAAATCATCTTCAAGAGGGAGGGAATGATGCAAACCTAGTCGCATCATGTTACGACACAACTCGATGCCACCGAGATTGGCCCAAACTTGAGGGGCCCAAGTGCAAAATGAAGTTTAATTTTAGCTCAATGAGGTCAATTCTAGCTTCTTCAAGCTCATCTAGTTCAACCCAAGCTCATTTAGCTTAACTTCAACCCATTTTTAATTTGTTGGAGTAAGTATTTAGTTGCTGGAATAAATTACTCATCTTAGTTAATTGAGTTCATCTTAGTTAATTAAGTTGCTGGAATAAATTACTCATCTTAGTTAATTACGTTCAACTTATTTCACTTAGTTGTTGGATTAAACTTTTAATGTGTTTAGTTAAATTAGTTTAAGGAATTAAGTTGTTTTTAATTTTCTTTAGTTGCTTAAATAATTTCAGCATTTAATATGTTCCAGCTTAATTAATTTGCTACAGCCATTTAACTTGTTTAATTGTGCTTATAGGTCAATTAATCATTTAAAAATCAACTGTTACATGGATTGGCATTAAAGGGAGGAATGAATTCAGCTGGTATGAAGATTGAATTAAAGGTCAACAAGTTGAATTAAAGGTCAGCAACTGCTATGAGCTTATTCAAGTAACCATTTGAAGATTTTAATGGACACGGAGTTGATTACAAAAGCCATTCAGCTTCCAAACATTTTTATGTGTTAATGGCTATTCCAATTCATCCATTTACACCTTGAATCAGTTTTCTTCAAGCATTCATGTAAACAGGCTGTTCGTGTGCCAAATTTAAGCCAATTATTGTTGATGTCCATTCGGCTGGCCAAGAAGAAATAAAAGGCTTTTATAACCTATTTAGCTAATCAAGCATTAAATCAAATTCATTCAGCTCATTAAAGCTAATTATCAGCTGATTAGGAAGATTAAATAAGTTGTTCATAGCCGTTACATATGTTAGAGTTTCTCAAAGGTTTTTTAGTTTAATTAGCTTAACTAAGTTCATCAATAACTCATTTAAGCTGATTAGTTTGTGTCCATTCAGCTGGAACATTTTCAGCCTATAAATAGTTTGTTTTTGTAATTATTTAAAGGACTTTTAGCTCATTGTTGAATGTTTATAACATTTTGTGAGCTGTTCAACTCTCTTATTTTGTTTTAGACTCAGCGTGACTTATCTAGCTTGCTAGTGGCATCATTCTGTTTCTTTCGAACTTGTCACTCATTCTGAGTGTGGCGTTCTCAAAAATATACCTTTAGTTCCTAACTTCCTAGTTAGTGGGTCAAGGTCCACATTAAGTGACGTATAAGTCTCGGGTCAACACTTGATATAGTGTTGGTTCTTTCTTGTCCTTAAGATCGTTTTCCCATCCATATTTATCAACTTATTTATCTTGTTTCTTTGATTAGCCGAATTCTCATAATCCTCATTCAATTAGCCATTTTTCCATTATCATTCTACTTAGCCAAACCATCCCCAACACAATTATAACCTCTGAACCATCTAGCCAACCTTTTATTAAAGTCTTACTTAGCCAAATTCAACATTTATTCTTTCAAGAATGATACTTCTTCATTTTAACGATCGGGCAACAAACGAGTCGAATTATCACTGAGGTGAGTTCATATCAGGTCGCTTCACTCATATTATCAGTGGTCTCAAACCTCTTTCGAAGACATATCCTAACAAGAAGATGGTTAAGAAGATGTTAAATAGTCTCCCAACAACTTGGGAACCTAAAGTGACGGCAATAGAAGATTCAAAGGATCTCAACTTACTCTCCCTTGATGAGCTCATTGGTTCTTTGTTGACATATGAAATGAAGATCAACTACAATGCAAAGGAAATCAAAGAAGTTCCAAAGAAAGTGGGAGTTGCACTCAAATCAACAACTTGTGGAAAGAATGAAGACTCTAGCAATGATGATATGAAGAAATAACAATGTTTGCAAAAAGATTCAAGAGAGTCATGAGGTCCAACAGAGGAAGACAATTCCAAAAGAAGGAAGGACTCAAGAATGAATCTACTAAAGAGGACCCTATTATATGCTATGAGTGCAAGAAGCTGAGACATGTCAAATTTGAGTGTCCTCAATGGAAGAAAAGAGGGTCAAGTAAACAAAAGCTTAAGGCTCATGTTTCTACTTAGAGTGATGAGGATTTACAGACAATGAAGATCAAGAAGTAGCCTGATACGAGCTCGTTTCGGATGTAAAGACGAGTCGTAATCTTTCCCGATCGAAATTAGGTAGTATCGGAATTGAATCAAATTCAAGTCTTGGTGTTTGAAGTTGGATGGCTTTAGGAACAAAGGAGTTTAATGGGTTGTTGTTTGCTGGGTAATTCGATGAAACAAGATCGAACCCTTATTATCAAATAAGGACCCGGGCTTAAGGTTTCAAAGAAAGAAATGGAAATAGGATAAAAACCGAGACCCTCTATTTAGCAAAATAGGAACCTACGGTATGAAGAACGCCACACCAATGGGTGATAAGTTCGAACAAAGTCAGATTGACGCCACTCGTTGAAGATAAGTCAATTTGAGCTTTGGAGAATAAAGAGAGTGAATTTCTCACTAAAATTATATTTCATTCAGAAATTTGGCAAAAAGTCCCTTACAATTGAAAATAACCAACTATTTATACTAGTATCTTATGCTAGCCGAATAGTCCATTCATGAACTTAACAATTAAGTAATGTACCTAATTAAAACATGAAACTTCTAGAAAAATGTCCAATGATGTTCTTGTCCATGTTCGGCCGAATGGGAGGTGAGTGGTTAGCTTCATGAATATGCATTGATGTACTTGGATAAATGTTCTTCATGCATGCATGGCTAGATTCGGCTAACTCCTTTAATGGAGCCTTTAATTCATGTTGTTTCACCATGAGTGGCTTAATTAAATGTGGCTTCATGAAGGATCAAACTTGGTGTGAACATCCAACTGAATGGTCATCATGGTGTGAACACAAGGTGTGAACACATGATCAATACATGAACCGTCCAATGCATGGTCCATCATTAATTTGATCCATGAATCTTCAAATACATGAATGACCATCATGAACATGCAAATGCCTCTTGATTGCCGTCCATTGAACCTTTCTATGCATGCACCTTGCATTAATTCCTTACATGCATGTGCCGTCCAAAGGGATGTACCTTCACATTCATTGAATCTACATGCATGAATCTGCCCAATGTATCTTCAAATTCGGGTGCACCTACATAAGACAAATGAACTTAATTAAAACATAATGTGAACATCCTAATTAACATTGTGACAACTTGAATATTAATAAACATGACACATAAATTCGGCTGGACAAAATTAAAACTTGTAATAAATTAAGACATATTTAAAAGCTGTAATGAAACTTATTTACATGCTTATTTAAATGGTCTAAAACTCCAGCAAATAAAGTTAATTTAGCTAAAGAGCTAATAATGAGCTGAATTGAATTTAAAACAAGCTCAAACGAGCTGAATTAAGCTCATGTGAGCTAAAATAAAATTCGGTGAGCTGAACCAAGCTAAATGGAGCTTGAGGAGCTGAATTCAAGCTGAAATCAAGGGCATCCTTGACCAGGGTCATATCATAGCCAATCTTTGTCTTATGGCCATCGATGATACTAAGGTAACTTCTAACTCATTTATTTTAAATGATTATTCTTTTGATGAGTTGCAAGATGCCTATGATGAATTAGATTTAGAATTTGAAGTCATGATGTCAAAACATAAGAAAAATATTTCAAAATTGAGAAATAAAAATGACTTACTTTCTAAAACCAATCATGAACTTGAAGAGAAAGTAAATAAAATGCAAGAAATTATTAATGACTTTAAAAAGAAAAATTTAGACTTGCATAATTTACTTTCAAAAGCTCATGAGGATCATCAAAAGCAACTTGAGTTGCTTAAGAGTGAAAAAGCTCACTCTAACAAAGTTTCTAAAAAAAAGAGAAAATTCAAAATAAAACTTTGTTAAAAATAGCTTTAATTTCTATAAACATAGAGGTCTCAAAACTTTTAATAAGAGAAAAATCATTAAAAATGTATAGGACCCTAAAAAACTCATAACTTCTCAAGATAGGAGCTTGATTTCAAAATGGACACCCAAAGGGACTAAAATTATAGGAACTAATGCTTATGGACCCAAAAGAATTTGGGTACCAAAATCAAATCTTAATTCTATGTTTGTAGGAAAAGAAGCATTGCCTTGAGGTGGGTTACTCAAAGAAAAACTTATGGTACCTCGATAGTGGATGCTCAAGACACATGACTGGTGACAAGAGTCACTTTATCAATTTGAAGCCAAAAAGTGGAAGAGGAGTTACATTTGGTGACAACTCTACAAAACAAATTGAAGGAATAGGCTCCATTGGTAAAAACTCTTCTATCATTATTGAAAATGTCTTGTATGTCGACGGTCTTAAGCATAATCTTTTAAGTATTAGTCAGTCATGTGATAAAGGTTTCAAAGTCATATTTGAGTCTAAAGGTTGTAAAGTTATTGACATTGCATCTAATAAGATTATGCTTGTAGGACATAGGATAGAAAATATATATATGGTGCATTTAAATGATATGCATAACTCTAGCTTATGTCTTATTGCTAAAAATAAAAATAGCTCTTTGTTATGGCATAGAAAACTAGGATATGCTAGCATGAGTATATTGCATAAATTAGTTAAAAATGACTTAGTAAGAGGATTACCTTAAATTGACTTTGATGTGAATAATGTTTGTGATGCTTGTATTAAGGGTAAACATAAAAGAAGATGAGTGTGAGAACGAAAAGAAAATTGAAAAAGAAGGTGAGTTTGGAGAAATGAAAGAAAAAGACATTGAAAAAGAAAAAGAAATTGCAAAAGAAAAGGAAATTGAAAAAGTGAGTGAAAAGGAAAAAGAGCTTGAAAAAGAAATTGAAAGAGAAGAAAAAGAAAGAGTGGGAAAAGAAAGAGAGCCTGAAAAGAAATTGAGTGAAAAAAAAAGAAAATTTACAAAAGAAACAAGTGAAGAAAGCAATCCAAGAAAAGTGAGGAATATTTTTGCTAACCACCGTTCGAATTTGCTTTCTGATTCTTCTTTATTACAGGCAAGACAAGTTCCAACTTCATTACCGACCCCACGAACGACGATTTCAATTGATTGAAAAAGGTCAGTTGGATGTTGTGAATAATTTTCAAACTTTCGAAGGTAAGTCAGGTAAGAATCCTTTTGGTCTTCAATCTGATTGTGGTTTGATTTCTATTGACCAATTCGGCCATTTTGTTGGTCTTAGAGAAAGTCCATTCAAACGTTTGTTTTGTTGTTTAACCTTGAATCGAAATGTTGATTTTCTTTTGAAAAGAGTCTTGCAATGCTCTAATCGTCATTTTTTTCCTATTGATTCACATCACGTTCAATTGTAAGATATCATTCTTCCAATCTTTCAAGGTAAGCAAGGTAAGGCATCTTTTGTGATTCAATCACATCGGAATCCTTTGAATTTCATTGAAAAACCTGTTCGTATTGTTGACTTTAAAAAAATTCTATGCGAAGACTTGTTTAGTTGTTATACATTGATTGGAGTTGTCGAATTTGATTTGAACAATGATTTGGAGAATTTCCTTCATCTTTCGATATGTGTTAAAGTGCAAGGTAACGTGAACCTCGTTGGTGAATTTGTTTCAAATATGACTACCGTATGTGATTTGCAATTGACACAATAAAACTTCAATTTATTTGGTTTCGCATGCCATGAGATTTCTTTAATTTTATGTCAGAAAGCTTTGCAGACACCGCTTTTTGTAAAATGGAGTTTTGAAAGTCGACTACTCACACATAGCAAAGTCTCAATTTCATTTTTTAAGCATGACTGTATTGTTTATGGACTATGACTTTGCATTGTTTTCGAACTTAAATGACCCAAATCATGTGTTTAACCCTGGAGCATATTTATCTAAGTTGTTGGTATGAGATGGTAAGCATCGTAGTCTTCTTTTGACTAAACATTCTGACCCCTTATATTTGTTCCATTTTTTTCATTTGTTTCAAAAACAATACATGTGAACTCAGCTGGTGTACATAGTAAAAATCAATTCGTTGTTTGCGAGAATTTCATTTTCCTATATTATAACCTTCGAATGCTTTTTTATTTTGGCTTGTTACTATTGGTGAAGTCTTTGATTCATTATGTTAAGGTACGGTCGATTTCTATTTTTGATCCCGGTATTGGTTTACTTGTTTGAGTTGTGAATAAACTCTCAAAAAGTTTCTTTGTGTTTGACCTTCATCGTGTTACTAATTGGTTTTGTTCTTTTGTAGGTGACGTCTGGAAATGGTTGCCTCGTAAAGAGGGAGGGCATACAAATCAATTACTTTCTTTTCGAGTCATGTTTGATTATCAAATTCGTGGGAGCAATTTTGTCAAAGTCACTAACCAAGGTGCTAGTGAAGCTGTAAATTTTTTCTTGAGCAAGTGGCCCGATTTGAGGACAAATCGTCTTCAAGAGGGAGGGTATAATGTGATTCCAATCGCATCATGTTATGGCACCACTCTTTGCCATCGAGATTGGCCTAAACACGAGGGCCCCAAGTGCAAGATGAAGCTCATTTTCAACTCAATCAAACTTATTTCCATGCGGTTCATCTCACTCGAGCTCAATTCAGTTCACTCGAGCTCAAGTCAGCTCATTCGAGCTCAAGTAAGCTCCCACGAACTCAATTCAGCTCATTGAGCTCATTATTAGCTCTTTAGTTCATTTAATTTTAATTGCTGGAATAAATTAAGTATTTAAGTTAATTAGTTAATTTAGTTACAGCTCTTAATAACTTTTCAGCTTATTACATGTTTTAATTATGTTTTAATTAATTATGAGTGTTTAATATGTCTTAAATTATTACAAGAATTAATAAGTATAGTCGAATTTATTGTGCAGGTTATTATTTTCACCTGCTGCCAAATTATTGTTCTGGAATGCATTTAACTTGCTGATTTTATTTGCTACAGGTTCATGAATGGCTTGGTGCAATGTATGGGAGTGTGCATGCATAATTGAGGTTCAATGGAAGACATTTAAGGGAACACAAGTACTTGGGACGTTCATGCAAGAGGGGGCTGCTGAATGTTCATGCATTGGCACATTTATGGACTGAATTTATGGAAGAGCGTACCTTGGGATGTTTCAGGCATGTTCCATGTATTTTCAAGATGACCATTCAAGTTTTCAAGGTACTTTAAAGCTCCATTTAACCAAGGGAGATGTTGGAACAATTAAGGGGCTGCACATCCATGGAATTAAGCTTTCTTCAAGGTTAAGGATGCATGAATGCATCAAGTGAAGCAACATGATGATTCGGCCAATCCATGCATCATCTCCAAGCATGAACCAAATTTTTAACGCTTCATTCATGCCCATTCATCCGAATTTAGCTACAGCAAATTAATGAATTCTTTCTAGAATTTTCTAGCATATTCATGGCTGAATTCTTAGCCATTAAGTTTTCATTCGGCTAGCCATGCACGGTCCTATAAATAGTTGTTCATTTTCATTGTAAAAGAACTTTTGAACCTTTGATTAATGTTTATAACATTTTGTGAGTTTTCAACTCTCTTATTTTGTTTTAGACTCAAGCTGACTTATCTAGCATAGCTAGTGGCGTCTACCTTGTTTCCTTGAACTTATCACTCAACCCCGAGTGTGGCGTTCACCCAAGTTATACCTTTGGTTCTTACTTTACTAAGTAACGGGTCAAGGTTCTATCCTATCGATTCCGTAAACCACCTTAAAGTCTTATAAGTTTCAGGTCGACGCTCAACTATAGTGTTGGTTCACTTTTGATCTTTAAGCCCATTCACTTCTATCTTTCACCAACCATTTCCTTTATTTATCTTCTTGATTAGCCGAACCTATAATTCCTTAATATTCACTATTTGGAGCCTATCCTTGTTACCATCATCTAAACTTAGCCTAATTTCCATTATATTTCAAGATCGAGCAATACTTATCCATTTTAACGATCGGGCACATCAACGACTCGACTCATCACCGAGCCAGATCGCATCATACCCATACCGTCTACTACACACCATGAGTTCCCCAGAAGTTTTCATTCGAACTCTAAAACATTATGGGTGTAACAACCCATTTTTAGTTAAATTAGAACAGTAGTTTTGGGACCACAAATTTGACGTAGTAATATTTATTTTATTATTATTTTAATGCATACAGCATGCTAGTATTACAGTATAAAAATTTCGTTAAGAAATTTTATCGTTTGAATACTTAATTTGATAAAAAGAACTAAATCGCATAAAGTTAAAAAGTTGAGTTATTGTAGCTAAAGGCATTAAATGGCTATAGAACCTTAAAGTATGAGTCATTATGAGATAATTACACCATTAATGAAGATAGTTGATGTACATGGCTTGGTATTAGTGAAATTTATAATGTTTTATTGTAATTTGGTAAATAATGATAATTAAACTATGTAAAAATCAAAGTATCATCTTCCTAAAGTAAAAAAATCACCAAAAATTTAAGGAAAATAAGCCATGGAAACTTGAAACATTCGACCATCCCTATTTTGCTTGCATGTGAGTATTATTTGTCATGTTTTTAATGATTTCTATGTTTTTGAGATCGTTGTAGCTTAATCTAGCTAGCTAGGGGACTAATTTGTAAAACTGTTAAAAGCTTAGGGTTTTTTCATGAATGAATATAGGTTGTTTTTGATGTTTTATGGAAGAAAATGATTAGTTGTTGATAAATAAACAACTTTTGTTAAGTGATTTTGATAAAATTGTCAATTTGGGATTAAATTGAGAAATAGAAATTATACATGGTGAAATTGTGAAATAAATGAAATGTGAGTTTTGCTAGGGACCTATATGAAATTTGGTTATGGTGGGTTAACAGAAAATTCCATGAATTTTCATTTTATGAGCTAGGCACTAAATTAAAATGAATTAAAATTATAGTGAAATATGAATTTGGATTGAATTGAATAGATTAAGTATTGAATTGAGTTGGTTTATTCATTTGGATCAAGAAAAACCTTGTACGGCTTTAAATAGGGGAAAAGATAAAGTTTTGGAAAAATCACCTCTGTATCTACGTTTAATCGTCGAGGTAAGTTCGTGTAATTATATTTTATTTATGTGCTTTTAATTGAATTATACATGTATTATGGACTGCCATATATATACCGATTGCATATCCAACGATGTTACATCGACTACCGAGCCCCTTTTGAACCTTAGAAATTCATAGGATACAAATGACATGTCATTAGGGTTTACATGATTCGAGTGCTGGCCTTGAAAGTACTACTGATGGCTAAAGTCTGGCATGTGTTGCGGATACTTCACAGCTTGTGTAAGCAGCATTGTGTAGCTACATTCCAACCCACAGCTAGTATGAGCATACTTATTCACAGCTCATGTGAGCATACATGTACAGGAATTAACAGATTATAGTTATATGAGTTAGCGCACTTTATGTGAGCTATCCCAGGTATTCTAAATTGTTCAACGGACATTATTCAGAAAGGAAATGGTAAGAGAATGATATGAGTTAAGACATGTTCATATGTGAATATCCTTGATATGGTGATACATGGAAATTATATAGGTTGAGATGAGTAATAAAATTAAGTGGTACATGTTCAGAATAAATGGTTATTCATGTTATGTGCTTATGATTTGTATCATGTATGCTAACATGTTTGGTGTGGATGCTTAGGGTTTGGCCAAGCTTGGGTTGGATTATGCCTTGTTAAGCTTAATTTTTATGTGATGAAATGGTAAGTTGAGTTTTACATTATACGAACTTACTAAGCATTTATGATCATTCTGTGTATTTTTTTCGTGTTTTATAGTGAATCGGAAGCTCGTTCGGGTTGGAAGCTTGTTGGAGTTATATCACACTATCCATCAGCTAAATCAGTAGATTTTGGAATTTTTATGTTTTGGTTATAATGACATGTATAGATGGTTTGTTTGGTCATATAGCCATTGTGTTTTGGCTTGTAAAATTTGGTATTTTGAGTGAGGAATTGGTGTTAAGTTGGCATGTATATATTTGGCCTTGTGATGGTTGTTAACTTGGGGTTTATGGTAACTAAATGATGGAAGTTAAAACGGTAGTTAAAAATAGATGTTATAAGTTGTCCTTTGATATGTTGGAATGTGGTGATTTGGTATATTGGTTATAAATGACATATATGGCTAATGGTGCTAGATGTTAAATGGCATATTCGGTACTTTTGCTGTGAATTTGATAGGTAAACAAAATGATATGTTATGGCATAAATTTAGTTATAAGTTGGTTGAACTTTTGGCTAAATTATGCATATGGTTACACATGTTTAAGTTGTGATTGAGGTGCCTTTTGGGTGTATTTATTGTATGCATATGTACCTTATTTGGATAACTTGGTGTGGCATGGTTTGCTGTACTTTGGAGTGCTTGCTTAAATGTGGTAAATTGATTGCAGGTATGTGCATGATTAGGTGAGAAAAGTGACTTGGAAATGGCCTATTTTTTGTCCACACAGCTGTGTGTCCCCTGTAGCTTACAAAGGGTTGCAAGTTACGCAGTTACACGACCTGGCACATGAGCGTGTGGCTTGGCTATGTGACCTAAGTCAGCGAGTTACATGGGCACAGACACGGGCTAGGACATGGCCGTGTGTCTCAGCCGTGTGACCCCTACAGTTTGAAAATTTTCATCTTTTCTCAAAAAATTCTATATGTTTTCGATTTAGTCCCAATTTGTTTCTATTGTGTTTTTAGGGCCTCGAAGGCTTGTGTAAGGGACAATATGTATGTTATTAATGCAATTTGCCATGATTGATGTTGTGAAGTAAATGATTTAACTTTTTTATTATTTTGAAATGTAATCTCCGGTAATGCTCTGTAACCCTATTCCAGCAACGAATACATGTTAAAGGTGTTACAATGGGCTTAAGCCCGCTGTGGTTAAAACCACCAATAATAATATGCAAAAAAAATTGCTAGTAAAAATGCAATAAATCGCCATTCCCCTTGGTAGTCCAGGTGTAGTGCACTGACTACAAATAATGCGGACTTAATATGCCGGCAGTATTCCACGAAACTCCTCCGTCAACCACAAAATCCCAACCCAATGCATATGCAATATGTCACACAATCTCATACATAGTCATATCTCAATACTTTTCACATTCATTTGACATGCTCAGCATGTCCTCGATAATCGCATACTTTTAGTAAATGAAAACAGTGTTCCTATCTTTCAAATTACCATTGTGTTGGTAATCAATCAATATCGTTCAATTTAACATACTTTACAGATTTTCATTATGCATAAATAACACCCTTTTGGTACACAATATAACAAATATCTCATGCATTTAAATCATACATAAGCTTAATATCTTAACACATTATATCATTCAGTAAAACATTCTCATATCTCATAACTCAAATATGCAATTACAAACTCAATCATACATTCATACTATCAAACTAGCAATTTTGCCAACATGTCAATCTTTTAAGGCTCAAAACATACCTGGTTTGTGATACGGCCATGCCCCGAAAACTCTGAATTGAATGGGACTTCTCTATTTTATGATTGGGCAATCTAAACGACTCAAATCATCAACGAGGCGAGTTCGTATCAGTTTGGCCACTCAGAAAATCAATAATTTGGCTATTAATCAAATCCAATCAGCAAGTTACTTTATCACATATAACATGATATATAACATTTTCAAACAATTCTATGAGTTTAAGACCCACACCTTATTTTTCGCTTCCTCGCAGCACACTAGCGAATCTTCCAATTTTTCTTAATAAATCCTTAAATGAAAAAAAAACTAAAATTTAGTATAAATTCAATCAATTTACCATTACCAAACACCCACTTATGAGTTCAAACCAGTTGTTGAAATTATAACTATTTTATGAATCAAAACTAGTTAGATTCCTTACACTGTATCAATGCGAACCGTACGTACAATTGTTGTTCGCCTTTACAGATGATTTGGGGTGTTTGGGTCAGCACCCAATTCAATAATATACTGGAAAATTAGTAGCTAATTAATAATTAAATTTCTTCATTTAATTCATTCCTAATCTTTAACAACTATGTCGAAAGAACAAACTAGTTATCCTTAATTGCACTATGATTCACGATTAGTGGGATCCAATTGGCTAATTGATCAAGAACATCTCTCCCTAATTAACATGTGATTAAAGTCTGATTAGGAGGGTTCAAGAACACAATTTAATGCTGGAAAAATATGGGCAAGACCGAAGAAACAAGACAACCCCCTTTCTTACTGATAGGCACACACACCACCACCCATGGTGGCCAAATTGGGGCTGAATTTTAAAATGGTTTGAGATCTTATTAAAATATGGAAAAATACCTTTGAAATAATTTAAAATCCCCCAAATTCCAAATTTGAAAATTTTGGTTTTTAATTGACAAGATTAATAAAGAAATTGAAGAAAAAAGAGATCTTACCCAAGCTAGTTGAGAGAAAGGACAATGACACTTTCTTGGCAATGTTCGGGATCAATCTTGGGGTTCAAGATTTTAGATTTAGGGCTGATTTATATGAGAAAAAAATGGAAGAAATATAATAAAGGATATGGTGCACAATCTTGATGCAAAAAGAAGAATAAAGAGATGGTAAAATGGGAGGTGTAGGCGATGACAACAATGGGAGAAAGAAAGAAAATTGAAGAGAAAATAGGAGAGGAAAAGGGTGAATGGATAGGGTAGGGAAAAATTGAATTAAAAGCTAAAAATTAAAATTAAAATTTGTATTTATACTTAGGGTTCAAGGGTATGGATGGCACACATATTAAAAAAACAAGGGATTTTGCAAAATTTAATTATTTCGTATGGGAAAGGATTCAAACTTGGGACCTCATTTAATTTCCACGCTTTCTCATATTTATTTTAACTATTAGGCTTCTTCCTCATTCTTGAAATAATTTTTCACTATTTATTTTAAAAATAAGGCATTTCACATACTAGGGCTTAAGGAAAAATTTGTAAAATAATAAAAATGATGCAAGAGAAGGGATTTGAACTTGGGTTTCAAGAAACGTTTCACTAACACTTAACAAACAAACCAATACCTCATTTATTTTCTAAAAATTCATATGTAATCTCAAAAAGTAAGGCATGACCACTCTCTTTTGATTCACAAACCTAATTCTACTAACCCTCGATTTTTGGGATGTTACAAGAAAAGTTATGAGTGGCCATATGATGTTTTATTAGTCAATTATAAGAAATTGAATTCTTGAGTTCCATGGAAAAGTTCTAGGCATGTTATGGTATTAGTGAACATGTATGAACCATGTCACTAATATGAAAAGATTGAATAATGCCATTATGGCCGTATTATGTTAAATTATAAAGTCCTTAATATTGACAAGGGACGATACAAGCTAAAATATGAAAATAGCTATAATATGACAACGAAAAGTTGAATACTGAAAACTTGTGTAAGGCCTAATTAAGAATGAGAAATGAAATTTATATGTGAAAGCAATTGGGTGGCTAAAAGTAATGTCAGGCAAAGGATTTGCTTACCTACATTAGAAGGTTTGAAAATTGAAATAAGAGATTCTAAGTGACTGTAAATCATTTTTACAACAAAAATTGATATACGCATATTATGATGAATGAAGTTGACTGCTAATTTTTGTTTTAATGGCACAATCCATATAAATTTTAGTGATTTCTATTAAAGTGGAACAAGCCACGTGATCTTTATTGAATTCTGGTATAGTGGCAAATGCCATGAAAAATTTCTACTGAAACTAAAAATTAGAATGAAGTGGAAAATTGTACTAAATCTGATAATGATTTGATGTGAAATCTTCTGATAAACTAAATTAATAAAATAAATCCTTAGTAGCTTAGTGAGTTACTTAGGATATGATTATGATGTGATACCATCCGCATCATGTTACGACATAACTCGACGACATTAAGATTGACCCAAACTCGAGGGGCCCTTGTGCAAAATGAAGCTTTTAATTTTATTTTGTTAATTTGGTTGCTGGAATAAGGGTTTTAATTCATTTACTTTTGTGTCTTTAATTATGTTTTAGTTTTAACATCATTAATATGCATCTTTAATTAATGTCCTGCATTATTAATCTACATCTCTTAACTATGACATGCATTATGTAACTCCCATGTTAGTTTAAGTCTGCATCATTAAATTAAGCCATGCATTAAGTAACTCATTTGTTCATTTAGTCTGCATCCTAAACCTTGCATTTAAGCATCTTAGTTGTTTAATATGTTTGAGTTTGTTTATATAAGTATGTTATTTAATTGGTTGTTACATTTTAATGCATAAATTAAAGTGTGTTTATTTTCATTTTAAATAAGGTGATTTAAGTTGCATGTTCAATTAATTTGTGTGCATGAGTGTTATTAAATATGTTGTTTTTATTAGTGTTTTAAGTTACTATTTAATCTTAAATATCTATTTTACAGGTGACTTTTCATATGATTAAAGACTCTTCAAAGTGGGACAGTTTCAAAGCTTTTAAAAGAACATTAAGGAGGCTGTTTAATGGACCAAAGAGACTCGTCAAGTATGAACATTTTTGGAGTCTTAAGTCTTCATCGTGGTGCCATTTAAGAGGATGTTCAAAGCTTTTATCATGTGGTTACAAGGGAGCTTAAGGGACTTCAATTAAAGACATTAAGGATGCTTAAAGTCTTCATTAAGGAGA
This sequence comes from Gossypium hirsutum, assembly GCF_007990345.1. NCBI lineage: Eukaryota > Viridiplantae > Streptophyta > Magnoliopsida > Malvales > Malvaceae > Gossypium > Gossypium hirsutum. The sequence goes on from NC_053437.1 coordinate 34,934,524, forward strand.
ATTGACATGCCTTTTCGACTACATCAGGTTCCAATGAAGAGACATGACTCATTAGCTTCCTTACATGAGTTTAATATGAAATTAAAGCTTGTAATAACTTTATTTAATTGCTGAAGGTGAAAGGTCACAAATAGGCATTTGAACAGTCATAATAATGCCTATAAATAGTTTGTAAGAAGACATTGTTTGGAGGTTTAGATAACTTTAGAATTTTGATCAAATTTTATGAACTTTGTGTTCTTGAGTGATTTTATCTCCTCTCCAAATTTTGTACAAGTCTCGTTGACTTATCTAGCATGCTAGTGGCGTCTCCCAACTTGTTTTGAACTTATCACTCATCACCGAGTGTGGCGTTCTCCAAAATATACCTTTGGTTCCTAACGTCCTAGTTAGCGGGTCAAGGTCTACCTTAAGTGACGTATAAGTCTCAGGTTAGAACTTTGATATAGTGTTGGTTCTTTCTTGTCCTTAAGATTGTTTTTCCACATCAACCACCTATCCGACTTATCAATCCTTTATTTCTTTATCGTCAAACCGAACCTACATATTTCTAAACCCTCTGTTTATTCCCAAAACCTCTTTGTCAGCTTTTGCATATCATCACCAAACTTGTGCTTTCAACACCCAAACATTCTCCTCGACGACGATCGGGCAAACTTTGTGAAACGATTCAAATCACCCAGGCCGGATCAAATTAGATTGGCATGCCAATAAGGGACTTTTGTTTTTAGTATTATGGTACTTCTTTTCGTATCACTATAGTGCTTTTATTACTGGCACTTTGATGCGATATTATTCTGGTCTTCGGAAACTAATGCTATGGTGTTTCTGTTATTGTGTTGTGTTGGTTGGTTACTCTTGAGTATCCAACCTTTGTCTCTAAGTCTATTCAGCGTGTAATCAAGTGGAAACAGATTAATATGATTGACCATGAACATAAGAAACTGAGACCATGAACATAAGAAACTGAGTACAAATAGTTTTACGTAATAAAAGGCTAATAAGCTATATGAATTGTAAATAACCGAATGGATGTTTAAGCCACCAAGAAAGTGGTGTAAATGAATGTCTTAACAAATTATGCTCTAACTGAAAAACATAATGTGTGATTAAGGTGAGAGGTAAATTATGTAAATTCTTAGAGATAAATAGAGAATTTGAAATGTCAAGTTCATAAAAAGGATCAATGGTCAAACTAAATAAATATATATGCATAATTAGAATTGTCAATAAATTAATGAAATGTAAGTTGAGCTTTTATAACCCCATTTTTAGTGATGTCAAAAATAGTGGTTTTGAGACCACAATTCTAATGTGCGAGTTTGTAAATATTATTTATTTAATATTTACGAGGTCATTAGAGTATTGTATTAAAGTTTGGTCCAGTAATTTTGATGTTTGATTAGTTAATTAAAGAAAAAAGACTAAATCATAAAAACTGCAAAAGTCAATCGCTATTAGTTTAAATGGGCTAATTGAGGGAAAAAACATAGTTTAATGGTTTTAAATGGACATTTGGTCATATTAGTTTATAATGGGACAATATTTGTTTAAGGAATTGTATATTATATGTTAAAAGTTAAATTAATAATAAAAGAAAATAAAACATAAAGCATTAGTCATCATCATCTTTATTATCACTTTTCTTCACTGTTTCTTCAATTTAAGGACCTAAGGAAGCCAATTTTCTTAAGCTTGAAGTTTGGCTCTTGTATGTAAATATTTTTAGGCCCGCTTTTCGTAAATGTTATGTTTTTGAAATCGTTGTAGCTTAATCTAGCTAGCCCAAAGACTATTTTGTAATACTGTTAAAATTTTGAAAAGTTACCATTGATGCTTTTTAAGCTTTTTGAATGTTAATGGTTGAGTTTGAAGATTTATGTTGAAATAGGATTATTTTGTAAAGTGAATTTGGATTAATTTTGCATTTAGGGACTAAAATGTTAATATGTTGAAATTGACATGAGCTTTCTACAAAATTTCAGTACTTATGAGCTGTAAAAGGATGGAAATGGATTCGACAACATGGTTTTAGGCTTAATTGAGAAAAATAAGCTTGTTTCGATTTTAGGGACTAAATTGATTAAAATGAAAAACTTTAGGAAAATTGTAAAAATGTTAATAAGAGGTCATATGCATTAAATTAAATGTTATGAGGCAATTGAGACTTATCAATTGAAATAAATTATTGTATAGATCAAGAATCGGTAAAGATAATCAAGGAAAAGAGAAACTTGCATATTAGTCCCTAATACTCCTATCTTTGTTGTTTGGCCCTGGTAAGTCCATACAGTATGGTCTTGTATGATTTGTATTGTTTATGTTGATTTTTGAATTATGGATATGACTGAATATATATAAATTGTTACAAATTGGTACAAGGTGGGAAAAAGGATTAAATTGAAAATTGTTATATTGTTATATGGATCGAGCCTGGATGAACATAATATAGGATACAATTGGCATGCAAATAGGTTATTTTGTGCACTGTACGAGATTGATATGTGCTGAGTTGATGATAGATGACATGTTATTATACACTAAACGTACCGAAATCCAACACTTGTTGTGGATTATCGAATTACATTTATAGTGGTCTTGGCATGTTCCTAGGGGAGGATGTGAAGCCTATGGGCTTGGAACTTGGTGCCCAAGCGTGTTTTTGGAAGGATGTTACCCTTTGGGCTAGGCAGTCAGTACCCAAGCATGCTCTTGGTTGGATTAATGCGATCGAGCATTCTGGCGTGTCTTAGGTGGATAATTGCGTATCCATATCTATTCATAATAGTTCATCGGGCTGAATCATGATTCTAAAATGATGTAATGAATGTAATTGATGTACAGTGATAAATTCTTGATGAATGATTTGAAAATATGTTCTTGCTTAAGAATATTATATCGTGACATGATATTGAATAAACTTGTTTAATTAGAAGGTTATATGGCTTGTATGCTTTGGTATGAAATGTTGTTTGTGATGGTGTCTTATGGCATATTGGTTAGACACATAGGATGATGTTTTGAATTGTGTTTTGGTATGATTTTGGTATGTTTTGGATAGGTTTATTGAATGGTATAAAGCATGCATTTGGAATACGGGAACATAGGGTTTTTAAAGCTTGTTTTGTAATGTACATATGGAACACACAGTTTGACACACAGTTGTGTGCCACATATGGACATGTGGCACAACTATGTGGTCATTAGATTTTAGGGAGTGATTGTTGTACATGACCTAGATACACAACTGTGTGCCTCAAGCTTACACGACCTCAGCCTATTACACGGTTCATGTAACACCCTTAACTTGACCCGATTCACTGAGTCCGGATATCAGATGATACGATGTACAAACATTTAGAATAAATTTTAACAATTGGCGTATACTATCTTTTCCTCATACTTCATTTATTTAAATAAATGTTGTTCTGAACAAAGAAATAAATAAAACACTCAATGAATAGACACTTAAAAATAATATAAACATTACAACCCAAAGATTTGTTAAAAACAAACTCTTTAAGGTGTGGTGTACTTTACGCCCTACACCTATAAGTTCAAAATAACTTTGTGAGCTTTAATATAGACTACCTTGGAGTATTTCTAGTTAAATTTCTGATCTTGAAGATTGGGTTTCATCTCTATATTGGGAGATGCATTCATAATATCGGACTTGCACTTATACTACAACTTCCATACTTAACATACTAGCTCTTATTTCGCTATCTAGATGATTTCAGACCTTATCATACAATATATTGTTATCTTCTTTCTCTTACAACAACGAAGGTACTTTTCACAAGAATATTTCTACAAATCCACTTCATATTGATTACCTCTTCAAAAGAACAAATAACATTTTTCCCAGAATAGTCATTCACAAATACTATTAATTGATGGATACTTACTATCTAAATCACATTTGGCAGATTCCTATGTTGAGTTTGATGCTATCAGTGTCATATCCCATAAGTTGGGGACATGATCCCCCTTTATGCTCCTATGTTCCCTATCATTCCTTTCATCTCATCCTTACTAAAAGTCAAGTGTTGACCATCCCCAAAACACCCCATTGTCATCCACCCCTGTCATTCCTTTTCATTTCTTTTCTTTTCCTCTCCTCTCCACTCTATTTCTCTCATTTTTGACAAAACAACCACCACCTAAAACTCCTCCACAGCAAACTATAGCTTCACCACCTCTACACCACTGTCCAAGGTTCTCTCATCCTTCTTTTTTCTTTTGATCACCACCCTTTACCACCACCATCATGGCCTTAAGTCACTGTGAACCGTCGCAAACCACTGCGGGAAAACCTTCCACCACTAGTCATTTTCTTTTCTCTCAATATTATGACTGAACCCTCCCACTCTCTTTATATATTTTTCCTCACATCATTGGACCACCGCCAAACCACTGTCATTGCCCCCGACGCCATTTTTTCTTTGGGTTTTGATTTTCCTGTTATTTTTTCCCTTTCGTTCTCTTCCATCTCTTCTAAGGATTCAATCATCCTATTTTATTTATTTTGTGACAAAGACTCATCGATCATATAATCCTTGTAGATCGTTAAACCTCTCTGCTCCTGCACTGAGATTCATCATCGATTTTGTTGTGTTATTGAGTAGTGTAAGTACATGAGAAGTATTGAGAGTATTTTTTTTCTCTTTATATTTTTCCCTCATATTCGAATGGTATTAAGATACTTTCATTCTTCATGTGTTGACATCTTGTACCTATGTTCTTTGAAGGACCAAACGATGCCAATCTAGAAAATTATTAGTGTGACAACGAGGGCATCAAATCTAAGTTTTGATCTAAGGGTAAGTAGTTGGTGTAACACCCCGAACCCGAGTCCGACACCGGAGTCGAACACGAGATGTTAACAAACTTTGAAAAATTTCCAGACACTGCCCAAATCATATCTTGAGCTTCACAACTCGAAAATTAGTTTCGTGATTTTCCCCTGAAACTAGACTCATATGCCCATCTACATATTTTTTTCTAGAATTTTTGATCGGGCCAATTAGTACAGTTTATTAGTTAAAGTCTCCCATGTTACAGGAATCGACTACCCTGACCTTTGCGCATTACGACTTGGATATCTCCTTGTACAGGGCTCCAATACTGATGCCGTTTATTTCTATAGAAACTAGACTTAGAGAGGAATCTATACATATATGGTATGATGCCTAATTATCTCTGGTTAATTTATAATCAATTTCCAAAGTCGGAACAAGGAATCCAGAACCCGTTCTGGCCCTGTCTCACGAGAACCTGAATATCTCTTAACACACTATCCATATGATTGTTTCGTTACTTTCCTATGAAAGTAGATTCTTCAAGGTTTGTTTACATAATTTATTCACTATTTAATTCCATTCCTACTATTTTTAGTGATTTTCCAAATCTACGTCACTGATGCTGTCAGCATCTACCTTTAAGGTAGGCTTTACCTATTTCATGGTTCAACTAGCCCTTTTTGCATACATAGCACAATTTATGAAAGTGATTAACCATCCCCGTGGCCAATCCTTGTCAAGCATATCCACACCAAATGATTATAACATTATACTCAAACACATATAATCCATTTTCGCATGGGTATCCAAAACTTACACATCACATAAAGTACTCGAAAAACAACAATGGGTCGTCCTATACATGCCATATCAAAATTCAACCAAAAGAGTACCCAAAAGAGCCTTTGATAGTGTGGGCGACTTCGACTTCAAGATCCCGAGTCCGATAGCTGGAGAACCAAAAAAAAATCTATAAAACAGAGGAGCAATGGAACGAAGTAAGCAATTTATGCTTAGTAAGTTTTGAGCAAGAAATTCCAGCATAACGAAAGCATAGCACACATTTAGCTAAACGGAATATTTCATAATACACAATTTTTCCGATATCAAACTTACTTCACAACGTTAACCCTTATGTACATACACAAAAGACCAACTTAGCCGAAGGCCGGTAGCTCGTTCATCAACTGAGCGAATATTTATTTGTAAGGGCTCGATTAAATTCAACACATATGTAACATATCCCAATATTGGGATGTTTTTCGAGTATTAGATGGAATTTTACAGCAAGCTCATTCATTACCAAAATCACGTACCTTCGGAATTTAACCGGATATAGCTCCTCGTTCAAGTGCCTTCGGGACATAGCCCGGTTATAGTAACTCATACAATGCCTTCGGGACTTAACCCGGATTTTAAAACTCGCACGAATGCCTTCGGGACTTAACCCGGAATTAGTATCTCGCACAAAGGCCTTCGGGACTTAACCCGGAATTAATAACTCGCACAAATGCCTTCGGATCTTAGTCCGGATATAGTCACTTAGCACAAAGCCTTCGGGACTTAGCCCGGACAGCATTCAATTAATCATGCACATCTAACAATAATTCATGGCACATTCGTATTTCATTTTCATTTGCAAAACTCAAACACAAGGCACATATCATCCTTGCACATTCGGCTCAATAGCCACACATAGAGCATGATTTTCATTTGCTTAAAACATGATTTAATCACATCGTAATTTAAGCTCTCTTACTCAAGAACTTACCTCGGGTGTTGTCGAACGATTCCGCTAACTATTCGACCACTTTTTCCTTCCCTTTATCGGATTTATTTCCCCTTTGCTCTTGAGCTTAATTAAACAAATAAATTGATTTCATCATTTAGGCATCAAAAAGATGAACACGAAGCACTTAGCCCATATTTATACATTAGACATTAAAGTCACATACATGTGAAATCATGCATCAACACAACATATTAGCTAATTTTTCCCCCTTGGCCGAATATGCATGTCTATTTTTGGGGTCGATTTCAACACTTAATACACACATATACACACTAGTAAAGCATCCTCCCCCTTTCCATCAATTTAACACATGCATTGCTCATTAACATGCAAAGTTACATTCGGCCTTAGCACACAACTTGCTAGCCGATTCTTATCCATTTAGCAACCAATGCACATATGTGCTCACACAAAAATGCTAAAAAGGAGGTTCAAGAATCATCAAGTCATCATCACATGCATCATTAACAAACTTCATATTTAGCATGCAATGGCATTAACACAACCTCCACCTAGGGCGAATTTTAACTCATCCTCTTGCCTCATCACCACCACATCAAACATCAACCAAGAATGATGCATCCATGGTCAAATGTCATTTCCATCACATAGCAAGATTTAGACCATGGGCTAGGTAGAACTCAAGCTAACAACTAAAACATGCATGCATCTCATGGAACATCATCAACATACCTTAGCCTAGCTACATGCATGGCCGAATCTCTTCACCTTTCTTCTTCTTTCCTCCTTAAAATTTTTGGTCAAGGATGAACCAAAGGATGAGAAATTTTTTTTCTTTGTTTTTTTTCTAGTTTCGACTAAATGAAGGTGAGAAAAGGATGAACAAAAATTTCCTCCTTTCTTTTCTTTAGCTCACGGCAAAAGGGGGGGAAAGAAAACAACTACACACATTTTTCTTTTTTTTTTGTATTCACCATACTCCTTTTCATTATTTAATTTCCATGCCCATTATTTTATTTTTTTCCACCCATGATGCACCAACAAGACATGTCTATGACATGTCTTGGCCATCAAACTTGGTCTACCATGCTTGTCATGGCCGGCCACTACTAGTAGGGGGAATTTGACATGCAAGTCCCCCCTTTGCCCACATGCACTAATAGGTCCTCACACATTGACCTATCACATTTTAGAATTTTCTCACATAAGTCCTATTGACTAAATTCACATGCAATCAACCAAATCGAAGATTGAAATTTTCACACATTCATAATTACATATTCTAGACAATAAGTATCACATTCAAACATTTCGGTGACTCGGTTTAGCGGTCCCAAAACCACTTCCCGACTAGGGTCAACTTTGGGCTGTCACAGTTGGTGATATCAATCATATAATCCTTGTAGATCGTTAAACCTCTCTGCTCCTTCACCGAGATTCATCATCAGCTTTGTTGTGTTATCGAGTAGTGTAAGTACATGAGAAGTATTGAGAATATTTTTTTCTCTTTATATTTTTCCCTCATAGCCGAATGGTATTAAGATACTTTCATTCTTCATGTGTTGACATCTTGTACCTATGTTCTTTGAAGGACCAAACGACGCCAATCTAGAAAATCATTAGTGTGACAATGAGGGCATCAAACCCAAGTTTTGATCTAAGGGTAAGTAGTTGGTGAGATTTATTTCAATAATCAATCTTTAAGTAATAAACCATGTCTGATGGATCTATACTAAAATACATATTTGGTGCATTAGATTCATCTATCGGGTTTAGATCCAAGTAACATCTATTCTAATAGGATTGTGGCAATCTACAAATAAGGTGTGGGATCTAAATCTATAATTTGAGTATAATATGTCACTCTCATTTTTAATAATATGTTATTGAAGAACTATTTAAGAGTACACAAAGTAATCTAAGAGGAATTGAAAAACTCATCAAAAGGAAGACCAAGTAAGTGATCTTAATCCTTTAGATTCATGAAAAGCATGATTTGGATGTGACAATGACATGTGTGAAAAATATCATCTCTATGTTCTGTGATACATGGCTTAATTGATATATTGATGATTTAAATATGTGTTATATATATGTGGGTGATGAGATCCATGATTTAATATGAAAAATATATTAAAGCATGCTGAAGTGTATAAAAAGGGAATAATATGTGATAAAAGAAAATGTGAGCATGTTTACATGCATATGTGAAAAATTGAGAAATATGTGTTGTGTAAGATTATGAGCATGATCACGTGAAAAATGTGAAAAGTGAATTATATGTGTTAAATTTGACAAATGGCCATATCACATGCATGGGGTGGGTCTTGTGAAAGGTGGAAGTTATGTTGCAGTTTATTTACAATTATGTGCCCGTTATCGTCAATTATGTGGTGGCTTGTCCACAATGTCTTATGTGGCTGTTTGTCAAAAATTATGTGGTGGCTTGTCCACAAATGGTGTGTTATTAGGTGGACAGGTTCTGGGGAACTCGATATTAGTGAGTAGTGGAGATGGGTAGGAAATTCTTCATAATGTGCATTGTTACATAAGCATGCCTCGATATATTCATGTATGTGTCTCTGTGATGATCTGAGATTTCTACTAATATGATATATATATTGAAATGGATGTGTTTAATTGATGTGTTGTTATGTATGTTACAATATTTTGATGATCTCACACTAGGCTTGCACGCTCACCCATCTTATGTGCATAATTCAGGTAATCCTCGTAATTAGGACTCGAAAGTTACATTAACAACATTCGAAATTATTTACTTATTAAAAATAAATAGGCTTGCGTTGTTTTATGAAAATTTCAAAAAATTGAATATTTAATGATTTTGTTTCTTTGAGAAATACTTATAAAAAAATGTAACCATTTAAAAGAAAAGGGCAACATTTATTGTAATGTCATTTTAAGATGTTTGAAAACTAAAGAATTTGCATTATAATTATTTATTAAAAGGTCTTAAGTAAAAATCTTTTGTAGTGGACTTTCATAAAACTACTTAGAAAACTACGAGTTATAATTTTGTTTAAATCCAAGTAAAATTATAAATAGTTTAAATAAACTCCATATTTTAAAATACTTGAAATCTCATAAATTTTGCATGCATGTATGATAGTTCTAAAATAAAAAGAAATCTTCAAAGTCCACAACAAAATCCAAATAGTTTTAAAATTCATTATTAAAAATCCATAAAAATAATCCATCCAAGAGGCTCCATCGATTGCTGAATCCAATTCCTATGTCTAAGTATTACTTGAAAGATTATAACACTAAAGGGGTGAGCTTTATAAGCCTAGTCTGGGTCTTTTAACAACTAAATGTAAATAAACATATAATTGTCCATCCCTTCATGCACATGATCATGATCATGACAATGCGATTTTTATAAAATATTTATGCAGATTTATTTAAAACATCCTACTCATCACCGCTACACACCACAATCGAGTTCCCCAAAACTTGTCCATCCAAATACTCTAATTTGTGAACAGCGTCACAATAATGCAGATAAACTGTTACTTTATAATATTTTGGACAAGCCACCACTTTTGTAAAAAAAACTTTCACATTTTCCATCTTTCACATATCCTACCCATGCATGTGATATGGCTACAAAAATCAATTTTTCATTTTGGCATGTGAGGCATGCTCATTATATCACTTATCACTTAAATTCACATAGGCATGCTTAACATGCAAATCACATATGTACATATTATATCAATATTTCTCATTTTATAATTCATGTGAAATTCACATATGCCATAACATCACATAATATGAGAGTGAGAATATCATACCCTTTGTTTTAATAAATAATAATCACTATGATACATTATACATGTCACAAGAACAATGATTTAGATTCACGTACTTGGATTTTCCATTTTGATGGTTTTTACTTCTCTTTTTGAATACATGGAGTATTCTTGATAAGCACAATTTTAATAATACTAATAATTTTAACAACATGAAAATAGATTTATTTATTATTGTTTAATGTTAAACCCACACCTGATCGTAGATTCGATGTGCAATAACCCTCTAAAAACGCCCACACTTGGATCTAACTGATAGATTACCCTTAGATTAATCACTCCGATTAGTGATTTTGATCTCAAAGTTAATGTTCTCTCGGGTTGGTGTCGATCGGCCTTTCAACATAACATGATATAAGATATGCTAATATACAAAAGTAACATGTGCAATGACCCTTAACAACATTCAGTTAAGAAGAAAATAAAGAGGAATGAGTGGTTTTTATTTAATCCTTACTCTTACTCTTTCTTGGTTGACAAGAGAATTGATAGATCACCTTGATCATGAATTAAAGGGAAAATGAGGATCTATAGAAAGTTTCATTTAATTGTAAGTCCATAAATTAAGTTTTAAAAATGAAAACTAATAGAAGTAGATAGTGCAAAATTTTGATCACCAACAAGATTTGGATCTAATCTGAAAAAGAGAAATAAATAAATTTGGTAATAAAAAAAAGTCAAAAACATTACAAGAAGAAATTTGAGAAGAACGAACAAATAAAAGTAAAAATATATAACAAATAAATAGAAAAAATTTAAAAGTGAAAGATGGATTGAATAAACCGATGGCTAAGATTGATAGAAGGATAAATCTCCAATTGATCCCTTTGAGCTATAAATCCCAACAAACTCAATTAATTGCTCTAATCAACCCTCTAAGAAATAATCTTTGGTAAATTGAAGGGTGAAGAATGAACTCCCATTGCTAGAATGCTGGTACCCCATGGCGTAGCAAAAATTAATAATAAGAAAATAATTCCGGTGATCCAACCCATGGATCCATGTGCGAGGAACAAATCGGGGTGAAATAATGGTTTTGAAATTATCGTAATTTCAATCTGAGTAGATAGCGACACCTCGGCAATGAGAATCTGATCTACTATTGAACCAAGTCGTAACCTTTTATGATTCTGACCTCTACGTAATCCACATAGTTTGACAATGAACAGAAGAAAATCTCTAAAACTGTTTTGGAGAAAACTTTGCTTGACGACTACTAGACCTCACAAGCAAAAAATACGTAATCTTTTTTTAGGGTTTTTTTAAATTGGTATATATATTTTTATCCGAACATAATAATCATAATTAAAATAAATAAATATAATAATGTTTTTTTAATCGAAAATTATAACTACATTAATTATATAACAAATATTTTGGTAAACTATATTTATTTAAATTTATATACGAACCAAATTCATATATATTAATAGAAATGTGTTCTCATTATGTGTACAACATTCTTGTACATATAATATGTTCGATATTTGATTGCCCAATTAAATTAATTCTATAATTAATTTAATTCATGTGACAACCAAACACAATACCAACTATGTTTTATTCCATTCATTTCAACCATAGGGTGTGACCCTTTAGGTTCTTGTAACGTTAGCAGTAATACTAGAACGATTCTAATGTTATAAACAATGAGTGGCATCTAGCAATGCATCATTGCTACCTAAGTTACAAGAAGTCATGATTCGACCTAACCTTTTGTGATTAACCTTTCATGCGTTAATCGTTAAGTCCTTTTATCTCTGGAATGGACACAAGTCATGGAATAGTCACACTTGCATAGTCCATCCCATGTTCCTTGATATCTTGAGTAGACTATGATATACAAATAAGTATGACATCTCATATCAACTTATTTGAGCATGGCCATGCATTTCTAGTCTCACTCAATCAAGTGGCTTAAGATATTACTACCATTATATAGGAGGGACTTATCCTATATTGATCAACCAATTCCCTCTACATAGATTGTGGTATATCCAACATCAGCCTTTATAGAACAATCTATTACGATGTACGTTTGACTGTATCAAAATATGCAACTCACGATGTTGGGATAATGATGATCTCAAGTCAGAGGATCATATACATATTAATCACTATGAGTAATGTTGTGACAATTACATAATAATCCAAGAAACATACTCATAGCGGGTCAGTCCAATATGTTGTTCTCTAACACACATATTCATGCATTTATTTTGACACTCCATATCAATGACAACTCTTTATCATCAATCAACTACATGTTAGCCTTAATGCATTATTGTTGTCCAAGCCAACAATAATACTTGACTAAGGACCTTTTAAGAATAATCATATTATTCTCAGGACATTATTATAAAAATAGTTTATTTATACACACAGAAAAGAAAATGAAATAATAATGGTAACGCCTTATATTAATAAACATGATAAATCAAGTATGTTATTACAACCATCTCATGATTGATCTTTTGGGCATACTCATACACCCATGACTCCTTGAAGAAAATTGAAAAGAAAACAACTTCTAAAAATCACAACTTGCACAAAGAAATAAACTCCCAGAGTTGAATACTTTATTAATGAAAACAATTGTCTAATTTGTATACAATGCAAAGGCCTATATATAGGCTAGCTAAATAATTCTAAATAAAAATCTTAAGTATACTAGAAATCAAATTAATCTAAACAAGAATTAGTTTTAAACTAAACTTTCTTGTTGGCATAAAACTCCTAAATAACTTAAACTACTTAATAATTTTTAAAAATTCAGAATAATAAAATAATAAGAGTTGATAAATATAATATTGGGCTCATATATAATAAAAACTAAGCCCAAAACCGGAACCTAATATGATTTAAACTCGAGACAAAAGCTTGAAACATGTAATTCCCATTATAATCCTGTCTAGAAATTTTGCTCGCGCAGTCTTCACTAAAATGGTCAGAACTTGAGCTCCCGAACTTAAAACTGAGTTATTCAAAGTGCGTTTCAAAGCTAAGAGATAGATCTTCAAACACCATGAGATATCTTAATGAAGAAATGCATAGATACCATCCAAAAAGTCATTTCAGGTCTAATAATTTCCCAAACTTGAAAATTGGCAGCTTCAGTGAATAGAATTTAATAAACTTCACCACATCCGTGCATGTATCAAGGAAACTCATGACACTCTTTCTCCCCTCACCTATTTTTTTTGTCCCTTAAAATCCCTAATACCATACACTAATTTTCATCTCCATTACTCCCATCCTTTTGGTTTCCATCATCTTCCAAATATTAAACCTCCCTAGAATTTCAGAAAGAGCATCAAGAACACCAGTAATTTTGCTATTGTTTAACCTGTGGGTTTTCTTGGATTTACACCAATTGTTCATTTTTCCCTCAATAAAGATAAAATTTTCTTTACCTAGTAGTTTTTGATGTAATCTAGCCATTAAAATCTAGTTTTAGGCCATTGAATCAAAGGTTTTGTGTAAAAGTCGAAATTTTGGTCGTTAATGGTGAAATTTGGGATTTTGAATGAAATATTTTTTTCAAAGTGTTTTTCAGCTTTTTTGATATGATTAGAAGGTTTTTAAACTCTCTTTAAAGTTTTGTTAAAGAATTCAAAGATTTTCTTTAGTTTTCATTAAAAATTGGCCATGTAAGTTGAATTTTTAGAACCATGAATCTGAGCAATTTAGGTTGGTTTGAAGGTTGATAACTATTCTTAGATGAGTAATTAAACGTTTAGAATCAGTTTTAAGTAATGGTAATTAGTAAGGATAAATGTATATGAGTTTCAATTTTGCTAGTTGAGATTTCAGTTCCAAGAGGAACTAACCTTAGACCTACGTTTTTTTAACCCCCTAAACCCGCCTAGACGTTATGGTCAAATATTGGAAGCCACATTAATTTCGTTGAAAAAATTTTTCTAATTAAAAACAATTATGTTTAACTCATTTTTATGAAAACCTTTAATTGATTTCTAAATAATTTAATATTGTTGTAAAACATTTAATAAAACATGTTTATTTTGGAAAAAAATCACTATTTAAATCGAATTATCATCTTAAAGCATTTAAATAGGAAATTTGCAACATCAATTTTGAACATTACTTATAAATGGTCTAGATGTAAATCATTTGCAGCTAACTTTTAAAAATACTTAGAAAACTTTAAGTTTAAAATTTATTTAAGGTTCGATAAAACCATTTAAGTTTTAAAAACAATAATTAAAACATTTATAAGTTCATCAATTATGCATGATTTTTCAAAATATCCTACCCATCACCACTACACACCAAAAGGAGCTCCCCATAACTCATCTATCCAAAACACACCAGCACATATATGGACAAAGTCACCAAATTTGCAGAGAAGTTGCCAATACACATAGTTGTAGAAAAGCCATCGAACTTGCAGACAAACTACCTAAACACATTTGTGGATAAACCACCAATATTTGTAGATTATTAAACTGCCACATCTTTCTCCTTACAAATTGTCCCAACCCCATGTAGTGCATCATGACATGCAATCTCATTTGCAAAACAATAACCATGTTAAACATGCTTTCATGTACAAATCAATATCAATAGTCATGGTAATCCATGCTTACAAAATGATCATATAGCCATGATATCACACAAAATAAAATTAGAATGAAATTACATAGTAACAACACATATTATATCATACCATTAAGAAAAAATAACTTACCTTAAATCCACATAATCACTTACATGATATTTTATTATGTCTTATGTTTGAAAAAATAATTAGCTAATCATAATCAAATTCATAACATATTGAACTTGTATAAAACACACACCTTTAGTGATCCAAATTGTATATCCTAATAGAACTCGTTCACTTTCGATCCAAAAGAGTAGGGACCTGATTTGTACACTTTATTTCCAACAAGACCCAAGACAAACGCTTTTAATGTTTATGATTAGAATCGATGTGAGGATCTAAGATTGGAGAAAAATAATGAATAAATTAAATAAAATATCCATGAAAAAAATATGATAGATAAAATTATTAATAATAAAAAGAAAGAAGAATGGTAAATACTTTATTTACCAATAATTGTCAAGGATGGAAAATGTTGAAGAACACCCCAAAATGATCTTAGGACACAGCAACAAGAAAAGAATAAAGGGTTTAAGTGATGATTAAAAGAAGAAAAAAAATAAGAGAAGAAGAGCTATCAAAGAAATCAATTTTAGAGGTGGTGCAATGGTGGTGACACGATGGTGATATGGTGGTGTTTCAATGTGTTGTAGTAAAATGGAGAAAAAAATAAAAGAAAACCAAGGAGGAGCAACCAATTAGGGGCAACACAAGGTTGTTGAAAAGGAGGAGCAAGGAGAGGAAAGGTGAAACAAAATAAAAACAAATAAAAATAAGAGGAGAGAGAGATGGATGGTCACAAGGTCAAACTTATCTAACAAGGCATTCAAGAGCGGGACAAAGATGCTAGAGAGAATTAACAACAATTACTTTGGGAGTTACCCTTTAAAATTTTAAAAACAATGAGGTACTTAGTAATTTGAAAATAAGAGGTACATGCATTAGAATAGACGATTTTGCATGGGAAAAGATGATCAACTTTTTGCAATAATTTTAAAAAATAATTGATAGCATAGAGTGATACGAACTCACTTACGAGACATAATTGAGTCATTAAATGCTCGATCGTCAAATTAAGTAGTCTCATTTCGGTTTAACAAATAGGCTAATATTAAAAGAAGAAAATAGTTCAAACAACAGATAAAGTAAAGATAGAATAATGGAAGGATGGTTAAAACGAACTTAAAATAAGAATGAACCCGTAATAAAATCTCCACTATAAAATGAGATGACACACCAATCAAGAGGTTTTTATAGCGTTGTAATGAGGCTTAGGTTAAGGGTATGAAAATGGTAAGAAAAGTCGGTTACAATCGAGAATTGAGTTGATAAGTTACCAAACTAGAAAAATTCAAATGTTGAATTAAAAGAATTTACATCAACAAGAAATAAAGAAAAAGAAAAATGAGCTTTTCAACACAATATGAAACTAACAATTCAAGCTCAATCAACTTTCTTTTTTAATTTTTTGTATTTTTAATTTTTTTTCTTTTCTTGAACAGAGTAAAATTCAGTAATACAAATGATGGAACATAGTTAGGCCACTAACCAAATCAAATCTCGACAAAATGGGGCCAATAAGAAGGATAATTTTACGACATAGATATGGGTTATGGGTTAACATTAACGAGCAATAGAAAAAAATGTGTTAGGATCAACAAGGTTTACTAGGGGTTAATACAACAAGTAAGTTGTTTAAAGGTTAAATGGATTAAATCCTAAGTGTCTCTATCATCTCAGTATATCAACTCAATAATGTGATCTCGACATGTATAAATGAAGCAGTTCTAGAATAACAAATCAAGTTGACATATTCAGAACCAAAAATAAAATGAGCACAAAATAAAATATATGCTCTATAGGCTCAAAAGCTCACAAAAAAATATGGTTTTTATGTTAAACTTGCAAACTTAAAATTTTAAGATAATATATCAATTCAAGGAGACAATCTAAAATAATATTTCTAAAAAATAACTTATCCTACTTAACTCTCTCTTGAATTAAAGTATAAATAAAAGAATGCATAAAAATCCACAAATTATTTCAAAACAAAATCAATATTAAAAAAAATTAACTTTAATGGTAGGTGTACAAAAATTACTTAAGCAAAAAAAATCAAGGATTTTATCGCATAAACATATAAATAACCTCTCCACCCTTAAGATGTACGTTGAGGAAAATAGATTAAAATAGAATAAGCAAAATATCATAAGCAACAGAGAGAACTAAAACTGCCCTGAATTTGGATGAACTCGTCAGAATAGTGAAAACTAAAATTGTAGGCGATTCTAAATGAATTACATGTTTTCGAGCAAACTAATAAGAAAATAGAAAAAATAAGATAAAAAAGATTACAAGCTAGAAAAAATAATTGAAAAAACATAACAAAAATGCATAATAAAATAAAATAAAAGATATAAATCCAGAAAAAGATAAAATAAATAAATAAAAATAGGGCTTAGGGTAAGGGTAAGGGGAACAAAGGAACATAAAGAAAGAAGAAAAAAAAGAACATGGCCATGTGGCCAGGCCATGTGAGCCACATAGTCATGTGGATAGGCCGTGTGGAATCACTACAACTGTGTGTGATAAAAAAATAGGTAAAAATAAGCCATGTATCCACACGGCCTAGGACATGCCCGTGTGTCAAGCCATGTGGGGTGTTTGTTCATTTCTCCCACGCCTGTGTGTCAGGCTGTGTGGACCACATGGTCTATCATACGCCCATGTACGAGGCCGTGTGTCTGACACAACCATGTCTCTAGGTTGTGTGCCTCCACTCAGATTGTGTGGGTCAAAAAATAATTTTGAAAACTTAACTCCAGTGTTCATACAACCTGAGACACACCTGTGTGTCTAGGTCATAAGTCACACACACCCGTGTGGGTCACCCTAGATTGTATGGTTCCCTTTCACTGAATTTTTGTTTTTGAAATTTTTTTAATTTTTTTTAAAAGTAGTAAAAGTAAAAATAAATGTACTATATATATTTTTGGCATAATGCCAAAAATAGCCCTTAACGTTTGGTTGTTTGGTCAATTTGGCCCTTTATATTTTTTTGGAGCACTTTAACACCTAACTTTATTTTGGTCAAATTGATCTATTTTTAACGGACATGCTGACGTGACAGTTAGTTGACTAATGGTTAAACATTAACCGCTGACGTGGTAGTTGAAATGTAATTTAATGTTGATGTGGCATTATATTCTTATATGCCGCGTCAGCAAATGATTTTAAAATTATTAAAATTATTATTTTTTAAATATAAAATTATTCATTTCCATTTTCCACAATTTCTTCTTCCCCACTGTTTTCCATCGTTCACCATCATCATCGCCATCTCTGTTCACCTTCACTATTGTCCAACGTCGTTCCATTCGCCTTCACTATTGTCTAATGTCGTTCAAGCCACCTTGCTCAAAAATACTCTCCTCTTTCCCTTCTTTCAAGTTCTCTAGTTTGTTTTTCCAAAAAAAACTCTTTGAAAACCTCAAAATACATTCTTAAGCCTCGACCTTCCTTATCTCAGACCTTATTTTTTGTTCGTCAGATGGCCTCCATTTTCTAGTATGTATTTTCTCTCGCTGAGCTCTTTCTTCTCACCTTTCAGATTGTCAAATGGAAATCTTCTGACAATCTAGCCTTGGTTGTTCATCGAGTTTAACACTTATCCTTTTTTGGCTACTAGTTTTATTGTCTTGTTCTATTTAGTTATTGTATTGTGGGGGGTTTTGTGCATGGTGGTTCAATGATGGGAAGTGGGTTCTATTAGGGATAGGGGGCAATGGTAGATGTGCATGGTGGTTCTGTTTGGGGGCAATGGATTTGGTGGGAGGCCATTTGATGAAAATGAACTGGAGATAGCAGTGATGAAGATGAAATGTTAGGGGCAATGGGTTTGTTAGGGGGTGATAGCAGTGATGGAAATGAATTGAAGATTTAGTTGAAAAATGGAGGTCATCTGACGAACGGAGAAGAAGATCAGAGACAAGGGAAGTCAAGTCTTAATGATGGATTTTGAGGTTTTCAAAGAAACAATGAGGAAAAAGAAACTGTGGAAAGAAGATCGGAGATGGTGAATATGATGGTGAACAATGGAAAGAAACTGTGGGGGGAAGAAACTATGGAAAATGGAATTTAATAATTTTTATATTTTTATATTTAAAAAAAATTAATAATTTTAAAATCATTTTCTCACCATATAAGATAAAATAGTGCCACGTCAGCATTTAATTATAGTTGGACCGCCACATCAGTATGTCCGTTAAAAATAAATTAATTTGACAAAAAAATGTTAGGTATTAAAGTGCTCCAAAAAGAATATAAAGGGCCAAAGTGACCAAACAACCAAACATTAGGGACTATTTTTGGCATTATGCCTTTTTTAAATAATAAAAATAAAATGTACTAATGTTTTTGTTTTTGTTTTTGTTTTTGAAATAACATGAAAGTAAAATAAATAAATAAAATAAAAACACTAGAGTTGCCTTCTGAAAAGTTCTTATTTAGAGTTTAAGCTCGATTTCCCTTTTCTCAAACTAATGATTAAGGCGAATCTTGAGCCGAAGCTCTTCTCTTTCATTGTCAGTATTACCACCAAAATAAAGTTTGAGACAGAGACTATTTACCTTGAATGTGCCATAATTAGGGTGTGTTACCTCAATGGTTCCATATGGAAATATGTTTTGTACCACAAATGGGTTTGATCCTTTTGACTTAAGCTTTGAAGTGAACATTTGAGGATCTGACTTGTTTAGCAACACTTTATCACCAACTTTGAATTCGTTCATTCTCTTTACATGCACTCTACGGTGTTGCTTAGTTATTTCTTTGATTGTTCTTAGGTTCTCATTAGCCTTTATTCACCATTCATCTAATTCATCAAGCTACACTACTCACTCTCCACTAGTCCCTTGATTTTTATCACCTTGGACAAATACTGTTCAAACACGTATTCATTAGTGAACTCTTGCAAAGAATTTTGAGCCACATGATTACTAAGATTAACAGAATAACAAGTATCATCTCACTCACTAGGAACTCTAACAAAATCACATGCTTGAAGAGTAACCTTTTCATCACCTACACTCAACACAAGTTCACCCTTATTCACATCAATAACAATCCTAGTAGTGGCTAAAAAGGGCCAACCTAAGATAATTCGGACTTCAATAGCCTCATCCATGTCCAATATAACGAAATCAACAGGGAATATAAATTTATCTACTTTCACAAGTACATCCTCAATAATACCCCCAGGTTACTTTATTGATCTGTCAGCTAATTGAATACTCCTCCTAGTGGGTTTTGGTTCCCCAACAAGTTGTTTGAACATTTTATAAGGTATAACATTTATACTAGCCCCAAAATCAGCCAAAGCTTTTTCAACATTTAAATTACCAATAAGACAAGAAATAGTAAAACTCCCTGGATCTTTAAGCTTATTGTGTAGTTTGTTTTGGAGAATGGTCGAGCAATCCTCATTGAGCTCCATAGTTGACAAATCGTCTAACTTCCTTTTATTTGTTAACAGTTCCTTTAAAAATTTTGCATACTTCTGTTAACAGCTCATTTAAAAATTTTGCATACTTTGGTATCTGTGACGGGGGTTCAACAAAAGGTAACTTAATATGTAATTTTTTCAAAAGTTCAAGAAATTTACCATTTGTTCTTTTAGGCAGTCTTACTTCATTGTTGTCAGATATGGAATTCATGGTTTGTATTCTCTAACCACTAGTTTATGATCTTTATTTCTTTCCACAACCATATCATTTTTCTCAATAGCTTCTAGATTCAATTTCTTTTCAGGCTTGACTAACCCTTCAACGCTTCGAATAGTGATTGTGTAGACTTGCTCCTTTGGGTGAGTTTCAATTAAACTAGGTATGCTACCTTGTTGTCTTTCCAAAACCAGTTTAGCAAGCTGTACAATCTGATTTCCAAGCCCTTAAATCGATGCTTATTGATTTTTTATAGTTGTCTCAGTGTTTTGAAATCGAGTTTCGAATATCGAAATAAATAACATCTCAAGATTCAATTTCTTTTCTTGCTTATAAGGTTACTAAAGACTCGAAGGGAGTTGTGAAAATTGATTTCCTTGACCACCCCTAAAAGAAATTTGGATGATTCCTCTATCTTGGATTATAATTATTACTATATAGATTATTTTGAGGTCTAGAATTATTACACATAAGGTTGACTTGCTCATGTTCCATGTTAGAATTTGAAGTGAGCTCGCCTACGAACCAAGAAGAGCTCGAGCAAGAAGTCATCAAGATACCTAGTGGCTCAATAACGCGAGCTCGAGCCAAGTAATTTAAGGATGCTATCTCAGCTCTAGTGGACCGAATATGGAAAAGTGACAGCAAAGAGCTCAAGGACAAGCCTAATAGTTATCATTTTTGGGCGGCTGAATTTTATTCAGCTAACTAATTCGGTTGCTAGAATTTTAGTTATTTAAATGAAGCATTTAATTAAACATTACTACAACTCATTAGATTGTCCTAAATTAATACAAGTGCTTAATATGATTTGTCTTAGCTGAATTAAATGTGTCCTGATTTAATTAAGTTTGTCTTAATTTAATACATGTTTTAATTATGTCTAGCCGAATTAATGTGTCTTGTTTAATTATCATTTAATTTGTCACAATGTTAATTAGTGTGTCTACATTATGTTTTAAAATTAGTTCAGCTGAATTGGTTTAATTTAATTAAGTTCATATGTTTTTTTTAGGTGCAGCCGAATTTGAAGATACATTGACTAGGTTCATGCATGTAGATTCATGCATGGGAAGATGCATGTGCAGCTGGTACAATTCATGAAAGCTGATTAATTTTGGCACTCTCTAAGGCAACCATTTGACCAAGAGTCAGCAGGCTTTAACTCTCCAAAGGCTTGGTCGATTCTCTTCCCAAAGCAGCATCAATTGTTTTCACACCAGCCATTCACACCATGACCAATCGATTCAACCATTTCACACTATGAGACCCTCCAAAATCGTCCGTTCACACTCCCAATGGCCGCTCAAATTCTACTTTAATGCTGGTAACTTTTCAGCAAGAGTTGCTTAATGAATGAGTCCATTAAACTCATTAGTCGAATTTAGCTGTTGTATGAATCTCCAAATTCATTTGCTTAATTTAGAAGCTGCCTCTTGATCTCCATTCAGCTGAATCTTTGGTACAGCCATCCAATGAATCAAAGCTGGAATTTATTTCAAGTTTGCTGAGATTTTAAGTCATGAATTTGTCTATTCAGCTAACTAGTTATCAGGCTATAAATAGTTGTTATTTTTCTTCTAAAAGGACTTTTGGCCAATTCTTGAATGAAATTATATTGCTCTGGTGAGTTAATTCACTCTCTTAATTCTTCAAAGCTCAAATTGACTTATCTTCACTAGTGGCGTCAATCGAACTTTTTTTTGAACTTATCACCAATTGGTGTGGCATTCATCAATATACCTGGGGTTCCTATTTTGCTAAATAGATGGTCTCGGTTTAATCCCATTACCTTCCTTTCTTTCTTGAAACGTTTAAGTCCGGGTCCTTAATCTCTAATAAGGGTTCCTTCTTGTTTCATTGAATATCCATCCTATCTTTTCCATCATTTTAATTTGATTCTAAATTTTTTAAAAAAACCTACCAAACACCTTTTCATACCCAAAACTTAAATTTTGAAACATTTGATTTGAAACTTCTAAACTGATACTTCCTAATTTCGATCGGGCATCATTACGACTCATCCTTAACTCTGAAACGAGTTCGTTTCAGTTGGTATACGTAAACGTAGTTCTAAATCTTCCAAGAGTTCAGAAAAAAACTCAAAAAAAAAGTATATATATTGCGAAATTTAAAAAAATTAGTATTTTAAAAAAAAGTTTGAATTAAAAAAAAGAGTTGTAAGTGTTGATTTCTGTTTCGATCAGTTGATTTCCTTTTGCAATTAGTGATCTATTCTTCACGCCACATTCTAAATCAAAACTTTTCTTTCTTTCAAGCCTACCTTAAACCACATAATCTTTCCATTGTTTTTAGCCCATTGAAGCCGACTCGCAAGTTATGGATTAGTCTAAGGTAGCTTTCCAGAATTTTGAGAGTTGGATTTGAGAGGTAAAAGGCACGAGAGATTACGTCAAGTTAAAAGTCGAATTTGAGTGAAACACGAGATGAGTGATTATTCTTTTCTTGTGAGAGACTTTGTGAGGTTTTTGTGTTGAGGATAATTCTTTTCAGGTTAAACAACATGTCGAGAAGCCTAGAACGTCGAGTATTAAGTGGAGGTACTTCAAATGCTGCTGGTGGAGGAGGAAACCTTCAACCAAGAAGAAATGTACCCGGAGTGGAGTGCCCGATTTGCAAGTACAAGCCATAATACGAGAAATCACCCGTCTATTCCAACCACAATTTGATTCCATTCAAGACCGTATGGAACAATTGGAGGAACAAAGTCAGCGTGCGAACACCCCTCCAATCCCAAGAACAGAAAGAGAACGTCTTTGCACAATGAAAATGACTTGTATGAACCAAGCGACGTAGAGAGTGACCAAGCTTCTCGACAAAGTGGATGGAGATGAGGCCAACGGGCACAGGGACAAAGAGACCGAGAGCGGCCTGATATGACTTAAAGAACATCAAGATGTGATTCCTACCTTTTAAAGAAGGTCGGATCCCGAGGCCTATCCTGAATGGGAGAAAAAGGTGGAGTTAGTTTTCAAGTGTCATAATTACTCAGAGAGCAAGAATGTTAAACTAGCTGCTATAAAATTATCTGATTATACTGTTATATGGTGGGATCAATTAACTTTGAGCCGACGACGCAACAGAGAGCGCCCGGTGTCTACGTGGGCAGAAATGAAAGCAATCATGAGACAGCGGTTCATTCCAGCTTACTACCACCGCGAGTTGTACCAAAAACTGCAAAGTTTAACCCAAGGCCAACGGAGTGTAGAAGATTACTATAAGGAAATGAAAGTGGCCATGATCCGCGCCGATGTGGAGGAAGATCGACAAACCACCATGGCACAATTTCTCACCGGCCTTAACCGCGATATTGCTAACATTGTAGAACTGCATCACTTTATTGAGGTCATTGACATGGTCCATATGGCCATAAAGGTCGCGAAACAGCTCAAGAGAAAAGGTACGTGATGAATAATCCCTAATACTTCTTCAACAGCTACGTGGGGGCAAAGGACAAGCAAACGTGACATACCAAGCCGTACAAAAGAAGCGAGTGGTTCAACGAAGTTTAACAAGCTGAATGCAGAGCCAAATTAATGTGTTTTGTTTTGTTATCATTTAATTTGTCACAATGTTAATTAGTGTGTCCACATTATGTTTTAAATTTAGTTCAGCTGAATTGGTTTAATTTAATTAAGTACATGTGTTTCTTTTAGGTGCAGCCGAATTTGAAGATACATTGACTAGGTTCATGCATGTAGATTCATGCATGGGAAGATGCATGTGCAGCTGGTACAATTCATGAAAGCTGATTAATTTTGGAACTCTCCAAGGCAACCATTTGGCCAAGAGTCAGCAGGCTTTAACTCTCCAAAGGCTTGGTCGATTCTCTTCCCAAAGCAGCATCAATTGTTTTCACACCAGCCGTTCACACCATGACCAATCGGTTCAGCCATTTCACACTATGAGACTCTCCAAAACCATCCATTCACACTCCCAATGGCCGCTCAAATTCTTCTTTAAAGTTGGTAACTTTTCAGCAAGAGTTGCTTAATGAATGAGTCCATTAAACTCATTAGCCAAATTTAGTTGCTGCATGAATCTCCAAATTCATTTGCTTAATTTTGAAGCTGCCTCTTGATCTCCATTCAGCTGAATATTTTCTACAGCCATCCAATGAAACAAAGCTGGAAATTATTTCAAGTTTGCTTAGATTTTAAGTCAGGAATTTGTCTATTCGGCTAACTAGTCATCAGGCTATAAATAGTTGTTATTTTTCTTGTAAAAAGACTTTTGGCCAATTCTTGAATGAAATTATATTTCTTTCGTGAGTTAATTCACTCTCTTAATTCTTCAAAGCTCAAATTGACTTATCTTCACTAGTGGCGTCAATCAGACTTTGTTTTGAACTTATCACCCATTGGTGTGGCATTCATCAATATACCGGAGGTTCCTATTTTGCTAAATAGAGGGTCTCAATTTAATCCAATTACCTTTCTTTCTTCCTTGAAACGTTTAAGCCCGGGTCCTTAATCTCTAAGAAGGGTTCATTCTTGTTTCATTGAATATCCATCCTATCTATTCCATCATTTTAATTTGATTCTAAATTTGAAAAAAAACCTACCAAACACCTTGTCATACCCAAAACTTAATTTTTGAAACCTTTGATTTGAAACTCTTAAACTGATACTTTCTAATTTTGATCGGGCATCATTACGACTTGTCCTTAACTCTAAAATGAGTTCATATCAGAATTAAAGGGAAAATATTTTGAATTGCTCATCCTTGCTCCAGTTGCATCACATTGCATTACCAGATTCATTGTGTTGTTGTAACTCAAACCATCAATCTTTTTATTTAGTGTTCCATCTGACTTGCAAACATAGCAACTTATATTAAAAACACCAGTTGCTTTAATCAATTTTGTTCCTATGACTTGCCACTGATAGTTATTCAGTGTCCTCTCCTCAATAAACTCTTAAGTTACCTCAGGTGTCTTATTATTCAATATCCCGCCAACTGTTGCATCAATTAGTTGCCTAGTCGAGGGATTCGAACCGTTGGAAAAGGTTTGAACTGTTACCGGAAAGGTAACCCATGATGAGGGCACCTTCTTAGAAGATCCTTAAATCTCTCCCATGCATCATATAATGTTTTCAACTCAATTTGAGACAAAGAAGAGCTGTCGTTCCTCAACTTAGTTGTTTTAGCCAATGGGAAGTACTTTAACAGAAACTTCTT
Source organism: Gossypium hirsutum (assembly GCF_007990345.1). Lineage (NCBI taxonomy): Eukaryota > Viridiplantae > Streptophyta > Magnoliopsida > Malvales > Malvaceae > Gossypium > Gossypium hirsutum. The sequence goes on from NC_053437.1 coordinate 34,960,458, forward strand.
AGTCATCCGATCCCAAGTCTTGATAAAACCCTGTGGAAGTGAATTCAACCACTATTTTGCCTTGCTCCTCAAAAAGAATGGGAACAACCATAAGCGTATAGCATCATTAGAAATGCCATTAATCTTGAATCTGTCTCAATTCTCTAGAAAGTTAGTCAAATGAGAACTTGGATCTTCATCTTGCAACCTATCAAACTGAACATATTGTTGCACCATCTAAATTATATTCGGCTTCAGCTCAGAATTGTTTACAACAATAGTCTGTCTAATGATATTCGATTCAGCCCTAATTAAAGTGGGCTTAGCATGGTCAAACATAGTACAAGGAGCACGACGTGTAGTAGGCTGTTGATTATTTTGATTATCATCCATCTCCATAGTAATATCCTTTTCCTCTTGAATGTCTATTAAAACCTATTTACCTTGTTTTGCTTTTCTAACTTCTCTCTGATTTCTACGAGCATTTTTTTCAATCTCACTGTAAAAAATTAACGGTTTCAATGAGTTTCCTCTAGTCATAAACATAAAGAACCTATTCGAATCAAAGAAACAAAAAATTAGAATGTAATAATTAAATTAAAAACAAAATTATTAAAATCAAAATAAAAAATGGCTAAATTAATAGAAATAAAGTTTTCCTCATATTTTAGTCCTTGGCTAAATTAAAACCAAGAATTAAGCCCATATAATTGAGAACAAAATCTAAGTATTTATTGTGTAAAATAAAAATCAAAAGATATAATTCATCATAGGGTTCATCCCCCTTAGGTATTTAGAAACTTAGTTCATGCTTGCAAATAAAAACAACCAAGAAACAATATAACCAAAAGAAACAAAGAAACTCATGATAATCTCCTAAAAAACCAACTAGGGGTCTTCAATGTTCATAGAAATTTGCTTCAGAATCGGTTTTAATGTTGTTTTTCGAGTTGTTTTCTTTAGTATTTTATGACAGCTCACTCTTATCTTCTTATTTTTGTCATATATACGTCTTAGGATGCCCAAAAAACATGTAATCTCGTGTAAACAAAATGGTCTGCTACATGACCGTGTGGCAACCCATGTGACTCGCATGATCGTGTGGCTAGGCCATGTGAAATGGGTCAGCCCGTGTCGCTCTTGTAGGTCGCTCTAATTTTTCAATTTTTGCTCGTTTTCTCACTCTTTTCGCTCTCAAATGCTCTCCTATGTATAAAAACATGAATTTAAAGGATTAAGAGCATAAAATTCACCATTTAAATAAAATAATAATGTAAAAACGCATGAAGAATGAGGCCAAAACATGTTACTTTTAGCACTTATCATAATCAAGACCTGTACTGAAAGATATTTAATTTTTAGTGAACAAGGGTTAGAGCTGCCTAGTAACAAAACAAGGGAAGATTTGAAAAAAAAACTGTATTAATTGGTTTAAGTAGAAATTCTAAAATTTTTATGGTAAAAAGTTTATTATTTTAGTTTACAAAATAAAAATTGGATCATAATTTGGAATTTTGTAGGCCAAGATATAAATAATTTAGTAATTTCTACTCAAAGACAACATTTTTAAAGATATATGTGTAAATAGTAAATGTAACATCCCAAAAATTAGGGTTTAGTAGAATCGGGTTTGTGAATCAAGAGAGAGTGGTGGTGCCTTAATTTTTTAGATTATCTATGCATTTTTAGGAAATAAATGAGGTATTGGTTTGTTGGTTAAGTTTTAGTGTAATGTTTCTTGAAACCCAAGTTCAAATCCCTTCTCTCACATCATTTTTATTATTTTGCAAATTTTGCCTTAAACCCTAGTATGTGACATGTCTTGTTTTTTAAAAATAAAGATGTCAAATTATATCAAGAATGAGTTATTGGTTTGATGGTTAATCATTAGTGAATTTATCCTTGAGGTCCTAACTTCAATTCCCTTCTTATGCAAATAATTTAATTTTTTGACAAAAACCACTTGTTTTAATGTGTGGGCAATCCAAGCCTAGTTAACCTAGGTATAAATATTAATTTTTCACTAATAATCAGCCTTTAATCCTCCTCCTCATTGCCCTAGCCATTCCTTTCCTCCTCTCCTTCTCTTTTATTTTAATTTTTTTCCTTTCCTCCATTGTTGTCGTCGCCTACACCTAGTTTTACCATCTCTTTCTTTCTTTCTTTTTGCCACAAGATTTGTTAACATATTCCCCACCATATTTCTGTCATTTTTCCTCATTAAAATTAGCCTCAAATCTAAAATCTTGAACTCCAAGATCAATCCCAAACACTGCCAAGAAAGTGTCATTGCTGTTTCTCTCGACTAGCTTGGGTAAGGTCTCTTTTCTGTTTAATTTATTCATTAATTTTGTCAATTAAAAACCAAAATTTCTAGATCTTAAATTTGGGGGATTTTAAATGATTTCAAATGTATTTTTCCAAATTTTAATGATATCTGAAACTATTTTAAAATTCATCCCTAACTTTGGCCACCATGGGTGGTGGTGCATGCGCCTATGTGCAAGAAAGGGGGCTATTTTGTTTCTTGGTTCTTGCCTATATTTTTTGTAACACCCCGAACCCGAGTCCGACACCGGAGTCGAACACGAGGTGTTAACAAACTTTGAAAAATTTCCAGACACTGCCCAATCTGTGTACTAGTCGCTTTAAAAATCATATCTTGAGCTTCACAACTCGAAAATCAGTTTCGTGATTTTTCCCTGAAACTAGACTCATATGCCCATCTACATATTTTTTTCTAGAATTTTTGATCGGGCCAATTAGTACAGTTTATTAGTTAAAGTCTCCCATGTTACAGGAATCGACTACCCTGACCTTTGCCAATTATGACTTGGATATCTCCTTGTACAGGGCTCCAATACTGATGCCGTTTATTTCTATAGAAACTAGACTCAGAGAGGAATCTATAAATATATGGTATGACTCCTATTTATCTCTGGTTAATTTATAATCAATTTCCAAAGTCGGAACAAGGAATCCAGAACCCGTTCTGGCCCTGTCTCACAAGAACCTGAATATCTCTTAACATACTGTCCATATGATTGTTTCGTTACTTTCCTATGAAAGTAGATTCTTCAAGGTTTGTTTACATAATTTATTCACTATTTAATTCCATTCCTACTATTTTTGGTGATTTTCCAAATCTACGTCACTGATGCTGTCAGCATCTACCTTTAAGGTAGGCTTTACCTATTTCATGGTTCAACTAGCCCTTTTTGCATACATAGCACAATTTATGAAAGTGATTAACCATCCCCGTGGCCAATCCTTGTCAAGCATATCCACACCAAATGATTATAACATTATACTCAAACACATATAAGCCATTTTCGCATGGCTATCCAAAACTTACACATCACATAAAGTACTCGAAAAACAACAATTGGTCGTCCTATACATGCCATATCAAAATTCAACCAAAAGAGTACCCAAAAGAGCCTTTGATAGTGTGGGCGACTTCGACTTCAAGATCCCGAGTCCGATAGCTGGAGAACCAAAAAAATCTATAAAACAGAGGAGCAATGGAACGAAGTAAGCAATTTATGCTTAGTAAGTTTTGAGCAAGAAATTCCAGCATAACGAAAGCATAGCACACATTTAGCTAAACGGAATATTTCATAATACACAATTTTTCCGATATCAAACTTACTTCACAACGTTAACCCTTATGTACATACACAAAAGACCAACTTAGCCGAAGGCCGGTAGCTCGTTCATCAACTGAGCGAATATTTATTTGTAAGGGCTCGATTAAATTCAACACATACGTAACATATCCCAATATTGGGATGTTTTTCGAGTATTAGCTGGAATTTTACAGCAAGCTCATTCATTACCAAAATCACGTACCTTCGGAATTTAACCGGATATAGCTCCTCGTTCAAGTGCCTTCGGGACATAGCCCGGTTATAGTAACTCATACAATGCCTTCGGGACTTAACCCGGATTTTAAAACTCGCACGAATGCCTTCGGGACTTAACCCGGAATTAGTATCTCGCACAAAGGCCTTCGGGACTTAACCCGGAATTAATAACTCGCACAAATGCCTTCGGATCTTAGTCCGGATATAGTCACTTAGCACAAAGCCTTCGGGACTTAGCCCGGACAGCATTCAATTAATCATGCACATCTAACAATAATTCATGGCACATTCGTATTTCATTTTCATTTGCAAAACTCAAACACAAGGCACATATCATCTGTAACACCCCGAACCCGAAACCGACACCGGAGTCGAACACGAGGTGTTAACTGACTTTAACCCCTTATAAAATTTATTTTCCAGACACTGCCCAATCTGTGTACTAGTTGTTTTAAAAATCATATCTTGAGTTTCGTAACTCGAAAATCAGTTTTGTAATTTTTCCCAGAAACTAGACTCATGTGCCCATCTATGTATTTTTTTCTAGAATTTTTGGTCGAGCCAATTAGTACAGTTTATTAGTCAAAGTCTCCCATGTTGCAGGCGTCGACTACACTGACCTTTGCCCATTACGACTTGGATATCTCCCTGCACGGGGCTTCAATACTGATGCCGTTTGTTTCTATGAAAACTAGACTCAGAGAGGAATCTATACATATATGGTACGACCCCTAATTATCTCTGGTTAATTTATAATGAATTTCCAAAGTCGGAGCAGGGAATCCAGAAACCGTTCTGGCCCTGTCCCACAAAAATCTGATTATCTCTTAATATACTGCCCATATGATCTTTTCGTTACTTCCTCATGAAAACAGACTCATCGAGCTTCGATTACATAATTTATTCATCAATTAATTCCACTCCTACTATTTTTAGTGATTTTTCAATCTCATGACACTGCTGCTGCCAGCATCTGTTACGAAAGTAACTAGGTCCATTTCATGCCTACCCTTGATCCAACTCAATCGAACATTCGTGCCATTTTCGCATGGCTTAAAGTTTACATGCCAAAGTTCAAACACAACGTAATAGCTTATACATGCCAAAATGTTCTTCTAAGCCAACTAAGAAGAAAGTACCAAAACTTGCTATCCGGTGTGATGACTTCGATGACGGCCCGATCACGCAAAAAGAGATGTGTCCAAGAAACCTAGAATAGGTGACAAGGAAACACCGAGTGAGTTTATAACTCAGTAAGTCATAAGCTATGCACTACCATCCATCAATAACATTATCACAAGAGAAAACAAAATGGAACGAGGCTAATTACTCCATCCATTCCGAACCATACCATAGTTCCTCCAACCTATCGATTCAATTTCATATCAATTCATGCATTCACATTCCATATACTCATCAATAGGACATTGAAGCATTTTCATAAATCAATTTATTTTCGTTACAATCAAACGACTAAACGGCCTTTCACCCATCCTACGATAAATTTTATGTACGTGACTTCAAGTATAGTTGTCACATAGGTTCAAACTTACCGAGCTCAACACCAAGTATAAGCATAGCACCTATTAGCCATGTACTCAAGACACTTACCCGATCCGCTGTCCGCGATCGACTCAATAGTGTCGCACACATAGTGTCCATAATGATTCACGAATGCATATTGAGTCCGCACACTCAGTGCTATATAATCAACTCGCACACTTAGTGCTACGTAATCAAATCGCACACTTAGTGCTACATAGTCAAACTCGCACACTTAGTGCCGCATGGTCAATTCGCACACTTAGTGCATCATATTCATTTCGCACACTTAGTGCAACATAGTCAAATCGCACACTTAGTGCTGTACAATTTAATCCCGCGCACTTAGCGCCAATCTCATGGTCATAAATGGTTATACCCGCACGTTTAGTGCCGAGATCAACAACTCAGTACATCTTACCTCTTTTCTTTTCATTCAACAATTTCATCATCACATACGTACATGCATATATATATATATGTATATTTATTCATTCCATTCAGCATCAATACATAAACATTATGACCATTTGAAATAATACCAACTACATGCTTAATGACTTACCTTGTGTTGGGTAAGACGGTTCCAACTCGACTACTCAGTGATCTTTTCTTTGCCTTTATCGGATCTAGTTCCCTTTTGCTCTTGAGCTTAAGTTCAACAAAATTTAAAATAGTCATTAATCGACTATTCAAGTATTACTTTCAGAATAATATATATATTGATTTGACCTTCACACACATAGATTTTAGTAAGCTTTATAATAGTCAATAAATAACTCATTGGCAAATTTTCATTAATGTTTACAACAAAATCACATATTCACTACGAGCTGTTTTCCTGAGCAGTAGTCGCTAAATTGTTTATAACTGGAGCTACAAAACTCCAAATCACTAGCCGTTAATTTTCCCTGAATATAGACTCGTATATTTTCCATCCATAAAATTTTCAGAATTTTTGGCTTGGCCAATCAATACCAGATTTTTCTTAATATTTCCCCTGTTTCACTGTTTGACTATTCTGACCACTCTTCACTACGAATCAAATTTCTCATTTTACAGAATTCAAAATGTGTTGTATTTGATCTCATTTGAAACTAGACTCATTAAGGAGTCTAAGCATATAAATTTTATCTTATAATCATTTTTGTACAATTTATAATGATTTCCTAAAAACAGAACAGGGAATCTAGTAGTCATTTTGACTCAGCCCCACAATACTTCAAATATCTCAAGATCGGTAACTCTTTTGTTTTTATAGTTTCTTTTGTAAGAAAATAGACTCTTCAAGATTTAATGGCATAATTCACTCAGCTTCTAATTCAACTCCTACAAATTATGGCGATTTTCCAAAATCACCTTACTGCTGCTGTCCCCAAACAGATTATTACCAAATCAAATACTAACATTAGCATTTCACCTTAATAGCTAGCTTACCAAGCCTTAATTTAACATATTAATCTTTAACATATCTTTCACTTTTCATCAACAACTATCAAAAAGCTCAAGCACTCATCAATGGCAAAACACAAAATCATCATCAATCCACAAAATTGAACCATGGGTTTTTAGAACTCAAGTCAACTACTAAAACATGCATGCATCTCAAGAACAACATCAAACATACCTTAGTCTAGCAAACCACCATAGCCGATTTTCTCAAGCTCTTCCCCTTCCTTTCTTTCCTCTATTTGGCCAAAGGTGTTCAAGAATGAACACATTTTTTTTTTGTTTTCTTTCCTCAACTCACGGCAACAAGGGGGGTATGGATGAGACCATTTTTTTTTCATCACCCTTCCTTTTCATTGTTTAATTACCATGCTCTTTATTTTATTTTTCTTAGCATACATCACTAGCATAACATGTTGGTGACATGTTTCCACCCATAGCATGGCCAGCCACTATGCTTTAATTTGGCTAATTTGACATGCAAGGACAAACACTTTCCCACATATATTAATGGGCCACTTGAACACTTGCCTAGCATATTTCTAAATTGTCTCACATACGTTCCTACTAATAAATTCCACATACACTGACCAAATTAAAGTATGGAACTATCACACAAGCATTTACGCACATCATAAACACAGAATATAATCTTTAATTATTTATAAGACTCGGTTTTGTGGTCCCGAAACCACTTCCCGACTAGGGTCAATTTTGGGCTGTCACATCATCCTTGCACATTCGGCTCAATAGCCACACATAGAGCATGATTTTCATTTGCTTAAAACATGATTTAATCACATCGTAATTTAAGCTCTCTTACTCAAGAACTTACCTCGGGTGTTGTCGAACGATTCCGCTAACTATTCGACCACTTTTTCCTTCCCTTTATAGGATTTATTTCCCCTTTGCTCTTGAGCTTAATTAAACAAATAAATTGATTTCATCATTTAGGCATCAAAAAGATGAACACGAAGCACTTAGCCCATATTTATACATTAGACATTAAAGTCACATACATGTGAAATCATGCATCAACACAACATATTAGCTAATTTTTCCCCCTTGGCCGAATATGCATGTCTATTTTTGGGGTCGATTTCAACACTTAATACACACTAGTAAAGCATCCTCCCCCTTTCCATCAATTTAACACATGCATTGCTCATTAACATGCAAAGTTACATTCGGCCTTAGCACACAACTTGCTAGCCGATTCTTCTCCATTTAGCAACCAATGCACATATGTGCTCACACAAAAATGCTAAAAAGGAGGTTCAAGAATCATCAAGTCATCATCACATGCATCATTAACAAACTTCATATTTAGCATGCAATGGCATTAACACAACCTCCACCTAGGCCGAATTTTAACTCATCCTCTTGCCTCATCACCACCACATCAAACATCAACCAAGAATGATGCATCCATGGTCAAATGTCATTTCCATCACATAGCAAGATTTAGACCATTGGCTAGGTAGAACTCATGCTAACAACTAAAACATGCATGCATCTCATGGAACATCATCAACATACCTTAGCCTAGCTACATGCATGGCCGAATCTCTTCACCTTTCTTCTTCTTCTTTCCTCCTTAAAATTTTTGGCCAAGGATGAACCAAAGGATGAGTAATTTTTTTTTCTTTGTTTTTTTTCTAGTTTCGGCTAAATGAAGGTGAGAAAAGGATGAACAAAAATTTCCTCCTTTCTTTTCTTTAGCTCACGGCAAAAGGGGGGGAAAGAAAACAACTACACACATTTTTCTTTTTTTTTTGTATTCACCATACTCCTTTTCATTATTTAATTTCCATGCCCATTATTTTATTTTTTTCCACCCATGATGCACCAACGAGACATGTCTATGACATGTCTTGGCCATCAAACTTGGTCTACCATGCTTGTCATGGCCGGCCACTACTAGTAGGGGGAATTTGACATGCAAGTCCCCCTTTGTCCACATGCACTAATAGGTCCTCACACATTGACCTATCACATTTTAGAATTTTCTCACATAAGTCCTATTAACTAAATTCACATGAAATCAACCAAATTGAAGCTTGAAATTTTCACACATTCATAATTACATATTCTAGACAATAAGTATCACATTCAAACATTTCGGTGACTCGGTTTAGCGGTCCCAAAACCACTTCCCGACTAGGGTCAACTTTGGGTTGTCACAACTCTCCCCCACTTAAGAAATTTTCGTCCCCGAAAATCTTACCGGTAAATAGGTTTGGGTATCGTTCTTTCATCGAGCTCTCGGTCTCCCAAGTAGCTTCCTCGATCCCGTGTTTGAGCCATAACACCTTTACTAGCGGAACTCTTTTGTTTCGCAACTCCTTCACTTCACGAGCTAGGATACGCATCGGTTCTTCTTCATAGCTCATGTCGACTTGAATTTCAACCTCTGATGGGCTAATTATGTGCGATGGATCAGATCGATAGCGTCGAAGCATCGAAACATGAAAGACGTCATGAATCTTTTCAAGCTCAGGGGGTAAAATCAATCTATACGCAACCGGACCAACTCGTTCGGAGATTTCGTACGGCCCAATGAATCTTGGGCTCAACTTGCCCTTACGGCCGAACCTGAGTATCTTTTTCCAAGGTGAAACCTTAAGGAACACTTTGTCTCCCACCTGATACTCGATGTCTTTTCGTTTCAAATCTGCGTACGACTTCTGACGATCCGTGGCTACCTTCAGACTTTCACGGATTACCTTTACTTTCTGCTCAGCATCTTTAATCAAATCAACTCCGAAAATTTTACTTTCACCGAGCTCGGTCCAAAACAATGGTGTACGGCATTTACGACCGTACAAAGCCTCGTAAGGTGCCATCTTAATACTTGATTGAAAACTATTGTTGTAAGCGAATTCAATCAAAGGTAAATACCGTTCCCATGCACTACTGTACTCGAGGATGCAACATCTCAACATATCCTCAAGTATCTGAATTATCCGCTCGGATTGACCATCGGTTTGGGGGTGAAAAGCAGTGCTAAAATGCAGCTTGGTACCCAGAGCTTCTTGCAATTTCTTCCAAAATCGTGAGGTGAATCTCGGATCTCTATTCGACACGATAGAAACAGGTACCCCGTGTAATCTCACAATTTGATAAACGTACAATTCAGCTAGTTTATCCAATGAAAAATCCGTACGTACGGGGATGAAATGAGCCGACTTAGTCAGTCTATCAACAACAACCCATATCGCATCCTTCTTACTTACTGACAAGGGCAGTCTGGACACAAAGTCCATTGTGACTCGATCCCATTTCCACTCGGGTATCATGATCGGCTGGAGTAATCCTGAAGGCACTTGATGTTCCGCTTTCACTTGTTGACATATTAAACATCTCGAAACAAAGTCGGAGATGTCCTGTTTCATACCATGCCACCAAAATTGACGTTTCAAATCGTTGTACATTTTCGTACTCCCCGGGTGAATTGACATTCGGCTACAATGGGCTTCGTTAAGAATCATCGAAATGAGTTCCGAATTCCTTGGAACACACAAACGATTTCTGAACCTCAAACAATCATCATCATCAATTTGAAACTCCGATTCCTCGTTCGGAACACACTTAGCCTGTTTTGCAACCAATTCATCATCGACTTTCTGAGCTTCACAAATTTGATTAGTCAATAATGGTTTAGCTTTTAATTCAGCTACTAACATATTGTCTGGTAGAACAGACAAATGCACGTTCATTGCTCGTAAAGCAAACAATGACTTCCGGCTTAAGGCGTCCGCAACCACGTTAGCCTTTCCCGGGTGGTAATCAATGACAAGCTCGTAATCTTTCAACAACTCAAGCCAACGTCTTTGTCGCAGATTCAAGTCTCGTTGAGTCATCAAATATTTGAGACTTTTGTGATCCGAAAATACATGGCACTTCTCACCAAACAGATAATGTCGCCATATTTTTAAAGCAAACACGATGGCAGCTAGTTCGAGATCATGGGTCGGATAATTCCTCTCGTGTGGCTTCAATTGTCTCGACGCATAGGCCACGACTCGACCTTCTTGCATCAATACGCAACCCAACCCAAGTAGGGATGCGTCACTATAAATGACAAACTCTTTACCTGATTCGGGTTGCACCAAAATTGGAGCTTCAGTCAAATGAGTTTTCAGTTGGTCGAAACTTTTCTGACATTTCTCCGTCCACTCGAACTTAACATCCTTTTGAAGTAGCTTCGTCATTGGTGTGGCTATCATCGAGAAACCTTTCACAAATCGTCGGTAATAACCGGCGAGCCCCAAAAAGCTCCGAACTTCAGTAATATTTCTCGGAGGTTTCCAGTCAAGTATGGCTGAAATTTTGTTCGGGTCAACACGAATACCTGACGCGGATACCACATGACCCAAGAAGCTAACCTCTCTTAACCAGAACTCACACTTACTGAACTTAGCATATAACTGCTTATCCCGCAAAATTTGCAGCACTAGCCTCAGATGCTCAGCATGTTCGGTCTCATCTCTTGAATAGACCAAAATGTCATCAATGAACACAACTACGAACCGATCCAAATACAGTCTGAAGATCCGATTCATCAAATCCATAAATACCGCAGGGGCATTAGTGAGCCCAAACGGCATCACTAAGAATTCGTAGTGACCATATCTCGTTCTGAAGGCAGTTTTGGGAATATCTGAATCTCGAATTCGCAACTGATAATAGCCCGATCTCAAATCTATTTTTGAGAACACTGAGGCTCCCTTCAGTTGGTCGAACAAATCATCGATGCGCGGCAACGGATATTTATTCTTTATCGTCACTTTATTCAGCTGACGATAGTCAATGCACAACCTCATGGTTCCGTCCTTCTTTTTCACGAACAATACTGGTGCACCCCAAGGTGAGAAACTTGGTCGAGCGAAACCTCTATCCGTCAGTTCTTGCAACTGAGCTTTCAACTCCTTTAACTCGGTTGGTGCCATACGATACGGAGCTATCGAAATCGGCGTAGTCCCAGGTACAAGCTCAATACCAAACTCTACCTCCCGAACAGGTGGTAAACCCGGTAATTCTTCCGGAAAAACATCCGGGTATTCACAAGCCACCGGCACAGATTCGGGTTTCTTTTCTAATTCTTTGTCATCAAGTACATACGCAAGGTATGCTTCGCACCCTTTTCTTACATATTTCTGTGCCAACATTGCTGATATTACAGCTGGCATCCCCTCTAAGTCCGCAGACTCAATTCGGATTACTTCGTTATTTGCGCACCTCAAATCAATAGTCTTGCTCTTGCAATTCACAACCGCATCATGCGCGGTCAATCAATCCAAACCAAGGATAACATCAAATTCATCAAACGGCAAAAGCATCAAGTCCGCCGGAAAACAGGAACCTCGAATTTCCAGGGGACATTTCTTACACACTTTGTCGACAAGCACGTAACGACCCAAGGGATTTGACACCCGAATTACAAACTCAGTAGACTCAATAGGTAAAGTCTTACTGGATGCTAAGGTTTCACATATGTAAGAATGAGTAGAACCGGGGTCAATCAAAGCAATTACATTAGTATCAAAGAGAGTGAATGTACCGGTAATAACATCAGGCGAAGAAGCATCCTCGCGGGCACGTATAGCATAAGCTCTAGCAGGCGCACGAGCTTCGGATCTGGTTATATCATCTCTAGATCCTCTCTGACCACCACCAGTATTGCTCGCATTTCCAGATGGTCTACCCCGAGCAGTGGTAGCACCCTGTCTCCCACTCTGATTTACATTCTGTTCCGACAACCTCGGGCAATCTTTAATGAAGTGGTCAACTGATCCGTATTTGTAACAGGAGCGGTCAGGGAATCTACAACTCCCCGAATGCCATTTACCGCAATATCGGCATTTCGTTCTGTCTCGACGTTCATTCCCAACACTGGCGACTGAAGTGCCTCGTGTACCTACAAGGGGTCGATCACGATCTCGTCTAAAAAAGCCCGAAGTGCCTCTAAACTGGCCCGCATCATCCCGAAATCTCTTCGATGCCTGTTGAAGAGACCTTCCCGAGGATCTTTTACGAAACTCTCCAGTTCCCTCATCAACTCTTTGCTTTTCTTTTCTAAGCTCTTCGGCTTTACAAGCTCGTTCAACAAGTACCACGAACTCTCGTATTTCAAGAACGCCAACGAACATTTTTATATCTTCATTCAGCCCATCCTCGAAGCGTTTACACATAATAGCTTCGGACGAAACACATTCCCGAGCGTATTTGCTAAGTCTAACAAATTTTCGCTCGTAATCAGTAACCGACATGGAGCCTTGCTTAAGCTCAAGAAATTCCTTCCGTTTTTGATCAACAAACCTCTAACTGATATACTTTTTCCGAAACTCAGTTTGGAAAAACTCCCAAGTTACTTGCTCTCGGGGCACAACGGAAGTTAGAGTACTCCACCAATAGTAGGCAGAATCACGTAGCAAGGAGATAGCACACTTTAGGCATTCATCGGGTGTACAAGATAGCTCATCGAGTACCCGGATAGTGTTGTCCAGCCAAAATTCAGCTTGCTCGGCATCATCGCTATCCATAGCCTTAAATTCAGTAGCCCCATGTTTTCGGATTCTGTCAACTGGGGGCTTATTTGACCTTATTTGGTCAGTTACCGGTGGTATTGTAGGTGCGGGGGTAGTATTTGTCGGGAATGGAGGTTGTGGAACAGCCATATTAGTTCGAATGTATTGGTTGAACCAATCATTCATCACGCTATAGAATGCTTGTCTAGCTTCATCATTCGGATTACTAGCATTAGGTTGAGAGTCTGCCGGCACTGTCCCTTGTGCGGGAGCAGGCGCTACACTCTCAAGATCATCAGCTACCTCTCGGTCACGATCGGGATCCATTACTATAAATAAACACATTTACAATTGTCAGAAATCACCACACTATCAAGTAATCACATAAAATGGCATGTATAGCTAGACCCAACACATTACGGTAGTCCTAGAATCGACTAAACCGTAGCTCTGATACCAATAAAATGTAACACCCCGAACCCGAGTCCGACACCGGAGTCGAACACGAGGTGTTAACAAACTTTGAAAAATTTCCAGACACTGCCCAATCTGTGTACTAGTCGCTTTAAAAATCATATCTTGAGCTTCACAACTCGAAAATCAGTTTCGTGATTTTTCCCTGAAACTAGACTCATATGCCCATCTACATATTTTTTTCTAGAATTTTTGATCGGGTCAATTAGTACAGTTTATTAGTTAAAGTCTCCCATGTTACAGGAATCGACTACCCTGACCTTTGCGCATTACGACTTGGATATCTCCTTGTACAGGGCTCCAATACTGATGCCGTTTATTTCTATAGAAACTAGACTCAGAGAGGAATCTATACATATATGGTATGACTCCTAATTATCTCTGGTTAATTTATAATCAATTTCCAAAGTCGGAACAAGGAATCCAGAACCCGTTCTGGCCCTGTCTCACGAGAACCTGAATATCTCTTAACATACTGTCCATATGATTGTTTCGTTACTTTCCTATGAAAGTAGATTCTTCAAGGTTTGTTTAAATAATTTATTCACTATTTAATTCCATTCCTACTATTTTTAGTGATTTTCCAAATCTACGTCACTGATGCTGTCAGCATCTACCTTTAAGGTAGGCTTTACCTATTTCATGGTTCAACTAGCCCTTTTTGCATACATAGCACAATTTATGAAAGTGATTAACCATCCCCGTGGCCAATCCTTGTCAAGCATATCCACACCAAATGATTATAACATTATACTCAAACACATATAAGCCATTTTCGCATGGCTATCCAAAACTTACACATCACATAAAGTACTCGAAAAACAACAATGGGTCGTCCTATACATGCAATATCAAAATTCAACCAAAAGAGTACCCAAAAGAGCCTTTGATAGTGTGGGCGACTCGACTTCAAGATCCCGAGTCCGATAGCTGGAGAACCAAAAAAATCTATAAAACAGAGGAGCAATGGAACGAAGTAAGCAATCTATGCTTAGTAAGTTTTGAGCAAGAAATTCCAGCATAACGAAAGCATAGCACACATTTAGCTAAACGGAATATTTCATAATACACAATTTTTCCGATATCAAACTTACTTCACAACGTTAACCCTTATGTACATACACAAAAGACCAACTTAGCCGAAGGCCGGTAGCTCGTTCATCAACTGAGCGAATATTTATTTGTAAGGGCTCGATTAAATTCAACACATACGTAACATATCCCAATATTGGGATGTTTTTCGAGTATTAGCTGGAATTTTACAGCAAGCTCATTCATTACCAAAATCACGTACCTTCGGAATTTAACCGGATATAGCTCCTCGTTCAAGTGCCTTCGGGACATAGCCCGGTTATAGTAACTCATACAATGCCTTCGGGACTTAACCCGGATTTTAAAACTCGCACGAATGCCTTCGGGACTTAACCCGGAATTAGTATCTCGCACAAAGGCCTTCGGGACTTAACCCGGAATTAATAACTCGTACAAATGCCTTCGGATCTTAGTCCGGATATAGTCACTTAGCACAAAGCCTTCGGGACTTAGCCCGGACAGCATTCAATTAATCATGCACATCTAACAATAATTCATGGCACATTCGTATTTCATTTTCATTGGCAAAACTCAAACACAAGGCACATATCATCCTTGCACATTCGGCTCAATAGCCACACATAGAGCATGATTTTCATTTGCTTAAAACATGATTTAATCACATCGTAATTTAAGCTCTCTTACTCAAGAACTTACCTCGGGTGTTGTCGAACGATTCCGCTAACTATTCGACCACTTTTTCCTTCCCTTTATCGGATTTATTTCCCCTTTGCTCTTGAGCTTAATTAAACAAATAAATTGATTTCATCATTTAGGCATCAAAAAGATGAACACGAAGCACTTAGCCCATATTTATACATTAGACATTAAAGTCACATACATGTGAAATCATGCATCAACACAACATATTAGCTAATTTTTCCCCCTTGGCCGAATATGCATGTCTATTTTTGGGGTCGATTTCAACACTTAATACACACTAGTAAAGCATCCTCCCCCTTTCCATCAATTTAACACATGCATTGCTCATTAACATGCAAAGTTACATTCGGCCTTAGCACACAACTTGCTAGCCGATTCTTCTCCATTTAGCAACCAATGCACATATGTGCTCACACAAAAATGCTAAAAAGGAGGTTCAAGAATCATCAAGTCATCATCACATGCATCATTAACAAACTTCATATTTAGCATGCAATGGCATTAACACAACCTCCACCTAGGCCGAATTTTAACTCATCCTCTTGCCTCATCACCACCACATCAAACATCAACCAAGAATGATGCATCCATGGTCAAATGTCATTTCCATCACATAGCAAGATTTAGACCATGGGCTAGGTAGAACTCATGCTAACAACTAAAACATGCATGCATCTCATGGAACATCATCAACATACCTTAGCCTAGCTACATGCATGGCCGAATCTCTTCACCTTTCTTCTTCTTCTTTCCTCCTTAAAATTTTTGGCCAAGGATGAACCAAAGGATGAGTAATTTTTTTTCCTTTATTTTTTTTTTCTAGTTTCGGCTAAATGAAGGTGAGAAAAGGATGAACAAAAATTTCCTCCTTTCTTTTCTTTAGCTCACGGCAAAAGGGGGGGAAAGAAAACAACTACACACATTTTTCTTTTTTTTTTGTATTCACCATACTCCTTTTCATTATTTAATTTCCATGCCCATTATTTTATTTTTTTCCACCCATGATGCACCAACGAGACATGTCTATGACATGTCTTGGCCATCAAACTTGGTCTACCATGCTTGTCATGGCCGGCCACTACTAGTAGGGGGAATTTGACATGCAAGTCCCCCCTTTGTCCACATGCACTAATAGGTCCTCACACATTGACCTATCACATTTTAGAATTTTCTCACATAAGTCCTATTGACTAAATTCACATGCAATCAACCAAATCGAAGCTTGAAATTTTCACACATTCATAATTACATATTCTAGACAATAAGTATCACATTCAAACATTTCGGTGACTCGGTTTAGTGGTCCCAAAACCACTTCCCGACTAGGGTCAACTTTGGGCTGTCACATTTTTCCAGCATTAATTTTAGTTCTTGAACCCTTTTAATCAGATTTTAAGCCCATTACAATTAGGGAAAAATGTTCTTGATCGATTGGCCATTCGGATTCCACAAATCGTGAAGCGTAAGTGTAATTAAGGGTAATTAGTTTGTTATTTCGACATAGTTGTTGGGTAAAGGTTATGACTTGATTAAATGAAGGAATTTAATCATTAATTAGCTACTGGTTTTCTAGTATAATATTGAATTAGGTGCTGACCAAAACGCCACAAATCATCCGTAAAGGCGAAAAACGATTGTTCGTACGGTTCTCATCGATATAGTGTAAGGAATCTAACTAGTTTGGATTCATAAAATAGTTATAATTTCAAAGATTGGTTTGAACTCATAAGTGGGTGTTTGGGGCATTTTTAATGGTAAATTTATTATATTTATATTGAATTTTTGTTTAGGTTCGTTTAAGTAATTATTAATGAAAAATGGAAGATTCGCTAGTGTGTTGCGAGGAAACGGAAAATAAGGTGTGGGTCCTAAACTCATAAAATTGTTTGAAAATGTTAGATATCATGTTATATATGATAAATTAGCTTGCTGATTGGATTGTATTAATAGCCAAATTATTTATTTTGTGAGTGGTCGAACCAGATATGTTTCGAGCCTTAAAAGATTGACATGTTGGCAAAATTGCTAGTTTGATAGTATGGATGTTTGATTGAGTTTGTAATTGCATATTTGAGTTATGAGATATGAGAATGTTTGACTAAATGATATAATGTGTTGGGATATTAAGCTTATCTATGATTTAAATGCATGAGATATTTTTTTATATTTTGTACTGAAAAGGGTGCTATTTATGCACAACGAAAATTCGTAAAGTATGTGAAATTGAACGATATTGATTGATACCAACACAATGGTAATTTGAATGATTGGAATACTGTTTCCATTTACTAAAAGTATGTGATTATCAGATATGCTGAGCATGCAAATGAATGTGAAAAGTATTGAGATATGATTACGTATAAGATTGTGTGACATATGTATATGCATTGGGTTGGGTTGGGATTTTGTGGTTGACGGAGGAGTTCCGTGGAGTACAGGTGGCATATTAAGTCCATTATTTGTAGTTAGTACAGTGCATCTAGAGTACCGAGGGGATTGGCACCTATTATATGTTATTGGTGATTGTATCGCACTATTCGATATCCTGTAGGTTTTTTGTATTATTGATTATTCGGTGGTTTTACCACATCAAGCTATGCTCATAATGTTTTGGAGTTCGGTAGACGAGTTCTGGGGAACTCGTGACGTGTAGCGGATGGTATGGGTAGGAACCTTTTTGCATTACATCATGTGCACAACATATTCGAATGTTATTGATTTATGATACGCATTGTATTTTTTTGTATTGAATGGTATTGAAATTAATGATTGTTACTCGAATGAATGATGACCTATGCTCATACACCGTTTGACATCGATTTGATAATGGCTATGTAATGACACAAAATTCCTATGATGGATCTGTTTTCTTCTGTTAATGCTAATAAGTTTCACTGTATTTGATGTTTTTGCCTGTTTAAATAATTATTCGACTCACACTAAGCTTTTCATAAGCTCACCCCCAATAGTGTTTAACTTTTCAGGTAAACCTCAAAATTAGGACCGGACTTGGCATTCGAAGAATCAATTTGGACCTCGGATTATTATTTAATTAAGTATTATTAAGTCTTTATTGGTTTTGGCTTGTAATTTTTAATTATTTTTGGTCTGTGGCTTTGTAACTTTTCTTTTAGGTATTTTTGCATGCATGAATTACTCAAGAATAATAACTAAATAATGCATGATATCGGACTTAAGTAAAATTTGATATTGTTCCCTAGTTTCCATCACATTGCAAAGGAACTACTTTTGAAAAACAAATCGATAAGGAAACTAATTTTCTAAAATGACTTGAAAATGGTTTTTTTCGCTGAATTAGTTTAACATCAAGTTTTTTTTAAAGAAAGACCGACAAGCAAATGATTTTTCTAAAACAACACTATCAACAATAGAATGAATCCTAAGTATACACGACCTAGTGAATGAATGCTTTTAAGCTAACTCAAAGTACAACTACTATTTTCTCTAAAATGAGTTTATTTAAGGTCTTCAAAAGTAACGAAAGTTAGCTTAGCCATTACGTGGCTAATGTAGCCTTCTCAATCTAGCCATAATGCATAGGCTAGATTTGGGAGGTTACAGTAAAAGAATGATTAATGTTACATATAAGCATGCCTTACTAAAGGCTAAAGATTTTTATATAAATGCATGTAAATTTAGGATGTGGAATGGAAAGGATGAGGAAAACAATGGAAGAGTTATAAAATGAATTAATATTTGATTATGAATGATCGAATCATATTGGTGTGTTGGATGGATTTTTTGTCCATTCTAAGCCTGTGACAAGTTAATAGGGTTATAAAGATTTAAATTAGTTAAATGTTATAAGTAAAGAAAGCATATTGAATCAAGCTTAATTGTGATGATAATAAATGATATGTGATAAGTGTTAAATTATTCATGAATGTGATAACGAAATTTGGAAATGATTAAACATTGTAAGTTTGAAATGCATGCATTTATATACGACATTGGATATCAAGAGTAAGTATAAAAAAATTTGTGAGTCGGCTAATAAACCAAAGAGTCGATTTGATAAGATAAGCAAACTATATGAATTAGGTTGTGGAAAAACAGAATAACAACTTGTAGATGAATAATCATGTATGCAATATTAAAATTAAATAACTAACTTAAAATATTGTGGCAAAGATGCGAAGACAAAGTTGGGGGGATCTACGTTGTTGAATGGAAATGTTGGGATTACTAAGATTCTTTCCTCATAACACAATAATGTCATGGCAAAATCTTAAACAATCTACAATTCAGATTAAATCTAAGTAGTCCACTTCTTTAGAGAGTCAGACTTCAAGCTACCTACCTAAGGCTTTGCATGTCTACAAGCCTTAATAAGGATACCCAGCACTGTTTCTTCCTTTCTCTGTACAAAGTGCAACTCTATGTCTAGAGTGCTACGAGTATTCTGTTGAGTACTTGCTTGTATCATTCTATCACAATCCAACTTATCTAACCCTTTCAAATTTAAATCAAGTTTATAAAAATACCATACATTCATCTATGTCTAGAGACTGCATGCATACATTGTAAAATAGCGCACATAAAAAAATAGTAAGTCAAATCAAGAAAATGCCTTGATCATTAAAGGAATTAAAAATTAATACAATAATCCCAATCCAATGAGATTAGCTCATATGTTGGAAATTAAAATCCAAAATGAAAGTATCATTCAGCAACATATTTCCACAGTTAAAATTCATAGAAACCAATTAAGATAACGAAGGAAGAACTTCATGAGGCTTTTGCCAACCTAGCCCTCAACTCCAGTGCTGTAATATCTTATGAGCCCAGGATTGAATGCTCTCATTCTTCCTTGTGTTTTTGCTCTGTTCCTTAGCTGCAACCCTCTTTCTTGCATCTCTAAATCTACCATGAGAATTTGTGTGAGAGGAAAAACTACTCTCTTCTTCTCTTTCTCTTTCTTCTTTTTATAAGGTAGGTCCCCCTCTCAGCATACGCTCCTTTCTCCTTTTTTTCAAGTGGATATTTTTGGTACAAGTATAGTTGGTTGAGAGTAGCATGGATTGACAGCTAATTCAGCATCTTCCTGGAATTTCCATGACATTTGCGCTTGCAATCTATCCAACCGTTTGTCATGACAACATTTCACTCTTTCATTTCTTTTCCTCCTTTCTGCACTTGTTATAAACAACACGCAATTCCTTTCTTCCCACAAGTAAAAGTAACATATAGTGAGATTAAAAGCACAATCCAAGCTTCATGATGTAATGTTATAAAAATACTAATATAATTTCCTAAAATGCAACTAAATTTACTCAAGTACGAACAATTAACCAAGTCTAGAGGCTTGAAATATAACTCATTTCAAGAGTTATTAATAAGGAATAAATTATTTGATGATGTAATGTAATGAAACATCATTACATGTTATAAAGTAAGTAATTGCACAACTTGGTTTAACTTTGTAATGATGATATGAAGTATTTGATAATTTATTTTAACTATAGATTCACTAGTGAATTATGTATGTATATGTATATATAAATGTGTTCAACAAGATTTGGTTATAAGATACACTTGTAATTAATAGAATAAACATTGAAATTGTATGCATTTTGATTATTACTTATATTATTTGATTTGAATTATATCAATACAAGTAAGCTCTTTTGCTCAGCACGCAGTTTTTGTTTTCTGTGCACAAACTATGTTCAATTTGAGATCCCGAGTATTTACTTCAGCATTAAGTCAAGATCTCAAACTCAACAATGTTTGTGTAACTAATTTTTGTTGGTTGAAAGGTATGTACCTACTAGGTTAAGTAATGTTACTTAATGAATTGATTAGATGAATACAATTAAATGATTGTTTAACACGTTTAATGAATGCTTTGAATGAGTTTGATTAACTAGTGATATAATTCGAATGGAAATGATTGTAGTCATTTCAATGATGAATGTGGCATCCTATAGCTTGACCCAATGATCGGGTCGGGCACAAGGTGTAACATTTAGTGGTATCAGAGCTAAATCGATGTCAAAATTGAGTCTGAAGATACATGCCAAGGTTGAGTCAAGTTTGAGTCAGGATTTGGATGCTGATTGTTAATTATTTTGTCTTATATTTGAAATGTATAATGAGTTGCGTAACATTGTAAATTATGTTGTCTGAAAACATTAATTGATGTGGACTTAATTCTGCAATTTAAGTTCCTTAAAATTAAAATTATTTTGTTTTAAACATGTAATTGAAGAGGGTTTATTATTGTAAATTATGATACCTCGATGCTATGAATTGAGGTGTGTGATTTAAGTTGTTCTAACGTGTAACACCCCAAACCCAGCCTAGAAGTTAGGCCCGAATCTGGAGTGTCACATTGAAGTGTTTTTCGAAAACCATATTTTAATTGAAAACCCTTCTTGAAATTTCAAACTTTTTGCCATTTAAAACTTGTATAAAACCTCAGTTTGCATTTGTTTATTTTCAATCGTGGTTTATTAAAGAAAAGTTGTTACCTTCAAAACCTTACTGTTGCAGAAGCTTAATTTAAACAATTGATTTACGAAAACGTGATATTTAAAAAATGAGTTGCAGAAACGTAGCGTTTGAAAATAGTATTGTTTTGGAAAATCGAATTCTACTTCTAACAGATAAGAATCACAATCAATAAAATCCCGAAGTTAAAATCCAGAAATTTTAGAGGCCTTATTACAACCCAAATCAAAATCAAAGTGCTTTGGTAAATGAGCAAAATAGAATAAAACTTGTGCAATTGTATGGCCCTCTCCGAGTCCCTTGCAGCTCCGAACCATTTAATGCTGGGGATTACCTGAAAGGTTAAAAATGGGGTGAGTTTACGAAAACTCAGTGTGTAATCCCTTTATTCAAAAAACAGCCAGTATACAAAAATAGAATTGGTCTAGGCCTGAGCCCTTCAATAGTAAAAGTACAAGTGGGCCTTAGCCCAATAAAGAATCAATGTGGGCCTTAGCCCAATACAGAATCAGTGTGGGCCTTAGCCCCATACAGTAACAGTGTGGCAATTGGGCCTTAGCCCCCATCAGCCTCGGTTGGGCTTGAGCCCATATCAAATGGGACGTATCACATATATCTAGGCCTAAGCCCATCTCAATATCAGAATCAGTATATGCGATGCATAAATACCCATACCAACCCTGCACTGCATCTACTGTCCAACCCTACACACCTGTTGGGCTTAAATCGACGCACCCATCCCTACACTCCTCATGTAGCACCATTGCAGCACTAACCAAAATTGCAGCAGAGCTTCCAGTTAACAGAACGACTAAAAGCCAAAAGCAGAAAGGCAGTAAGCCTTGAACAGAACGGCTACAAACCATACACTTCCTCCGTTAATATTAACCCAACCCATGCAGTATGTCATGTTATAAATCATATGTGTATGCAGAATGTCATAATCAATAACAGTTATACATAATATATCATAGAGTAAAGTGGTCATACACATATTTCCACTCCTATGGGTAAAATAGTCATTTTATTCTATAGGGGTATTTTAGTCATTTTACCCTTTAGGGGTATTTCGATAATTTTACCCTTCAAGAGCATTTTAGTCATTTTACCCTTCAGAGGTAATTCGATCATTTTACCCTGTAGGGGTATTTTAGTTATTTTAACAACCTTTCTGAAGGTCTACAATCACCTCGAGCGACACAGATAACCTAAATGGTCATAATAGTGTAAATGGGCCCAAGGCCCATATTCGGCCCAAGTGGGCCCACACGCTCGTGTGGCCCACTAAGCCCAAAACTGCCCTTGGCTATGCGATCGTCATGGTCAGCTCATTATTTCCTATCCATCCAAGAAAATTTTACTCGCGTAGGGCCCATTAGGCCCACTCGGCCCATTTCGGTCATTTGGCCCAAAAACAGCCTAAGACCACAAGAACTCATGGTGACCTCTATCATTGTATCGACTAATCCGCACGTGCATTCCTGTGCTCGTGTGATATCCATAGCCGTACTTTTGGCTTTTCGACTTTTCGGCATTTCAGGATTTCGGCATTTGCCAATCTACGATTTGAGTGGTGTGTGTACACACCTGTTAAAGCAAGCGCTCCAAGTTTCTCAAACGCCCAACCTCAATTCATTCCACATACAGTCAGTCTTTCATATATTATTTTTCAAAGCACCTAATCCTCAAACAATAATCACTACCAACCTTGATTGAGTACCACGCGATCTACTCCTTTTAGATCGCTGACTAAGAACAATCGTATGTCTCTTGCTGATTTACTTCCTAACAAAAAATCTTATTAGAAAGGATCGATTGTAAATGTGGCTTAAATCCACGAGTACTATCCTCTCAAAAATAAAAGAATATTCGGCCTACCCAAAAACAATGTATCGAAATTACCTTAATCGATTAACAGAAGGACAAACCCTTAACCACTAGAACAAACATACTTTTGTGTCATATCCTAGCTCACATAAACTTTTATGCTCAGCTTCCTAATCATTCCCTTGCTCAAGGCCCAATACTTCTAGGCCCAAATTCTGGGGCGTTACATAATGCCAAGTTAATGTTGTTGGTTAATTGCTCTACATTGTTGATGTAATTAAGTTGTCCAAAGTAAGGCAAATTAATGTGTTTCTTGTTGGTTAATGGCCTACATTGTCATTGCATTCATGCTACCTGAATTAGGACAAGTGAAATGTGATTTACTAGTAAGTTATTATAAATTTTCGTTGCATGCTTGCTGCTCGAAATGACCAGTCATTGTAAATTGAGAGGGTTAAAATGATGTTTAGTTGTTATATTTTTAAAAAAAACTCTCTAAGTTGCAGTTAGATTTTAGTTGCTTAGTTATCACATGTTAATACTATTCAAGAATGAATCACTTGAAGTTAGTTACTATTTTTACATGCTTAAACGTTGTCCAAATTTCTGGGGTTTTAATTTTGTTTAAATTTGTGAAATGGCCTTGCTGTCTGAATTAGGACTGTAACATCCTCCACCCTACCCGATCAACTGGATCTAAGTATTGGGTGTTACTTTCTAAAACAGATGTAACCTAAACTCTTCTATTCACCTATGTACTAGACGAGCAATGACTTAATAAAATTTTCTACTTTTGTTTACTAAATTACCTCATGTATTCTTATTACGAATGTATAACTCCTTGTACAATGTAAAATCACGTTTACATAATAAGACTATGATCGAATACATCTTGCTTTTACTAAATATATAATCAGAGTACTATAACTTATGCACAGACTTAAACTTCGCCATAAGGCATCTCGTATAAACTCGTGGGTTATCATTACTTCTAAATAGTTGTATGAATCTCTTAAATTTTTCCCCTTGGTGTGGACTATAACTCCGCCACAATATTCCTTTCCTTCGTATGCATATCAACATGAATCGTCGCTCCTATGGCATAGCCTTGGAATTGTCTCGTCTCCTATCTTCTAATAGATCCTAAAATCAGAGGCATCCATAATAAGTTTACAAGAACTTAGTGAGACATTAACATACATTTATTTGTCATTTCACATTAATTGTAAACATTGCAATTTACTCTATGGAACAAGACAGGTACTCATCGAACTCAGCAAGAATATGTATTAAATCTTTATTTACTTCATCATCCTTTATATTCTGTAAGTGTTCTTACCTTAGCTAGAATCATTTGACTTACTTTGGTCCTAAACTCATGACATACTTTCATTTCACCTTTCAGTTTTTGGACAAGGTAGACTTCATCTGTTTCTCAACATAAAATGTCCCTGGCCAATCTTTCATTATCGCAAGCTAATTAGTTGCACTTCCATTCAGAGTTTTCTAATTTAGCATTACTTCTGAATCGTTGTCCCGAGGTCATTTCACAAATTATGCTACTAAGGCGTATCCTTGACTCGTCGCTCCTATGGCGTATGCATATCAACATGAATTGTCGCTCCTATGGTGTAGCCTTGGAATTGTCTCGTCTCCTATCTTCTAATAGATCCTAAAATCAGAGGCATCCATAATAAGTTTACAAGAACTTAGTGAGACATTAACATACATTTATTCGTCATTTCACATTAATTGTAAACATTGCAATTTACTCTATGGAACAAGACAGGTACTCATCGAACTCAGCAAGAACATGTATTAAATCTTTATTTACTTCATCATCCTTTATATTCTGTAAGTGTTCTTACCTTAGCTAGAATCATTTGACTTACTTTGGTCCTGAACTCATGACATACTTTCATTTCACCTTTCAGTTTTTGGACAAGGTAGACTTCATCCGTTTCTCAACATAAAATGTCCCTGGCCAATCTTTCATTATCGCAAGCTAATTAGTTGCACTTCCATTCAGAGTTTTCTAATTTAGCATTACTTCTGAAGCGTTGTCCCGAGGTCATTTCACAAATTATGCTACTAAGGCGTATCCTTGACTCGTCGCTCCTATGGCGTATGCATATCAACATGAATCGTCGCTCCTATGGCGTAGCCTTGGAATTGTCTCGTCTCCTATCTTCTAATAGATCCTAAAATCAGAGGCATCCATAATAAGTTTACAAGAACTTAGTGAGACATTAACATACATTTATTTGTCTTTTCACATTAATTGTAAACATTGCAATTTACTGTATGGAACAAGACAGGTACTCATTGAACTCAGCAAGAACATGTATTAAATCTTTATTTACTTCATCATCCTTTATATTCTGTAAGTGTTCTTACCTTAGCTAGAATCATTTGACTTACTTTGGTCCTGAACTCATGACATACTTTCATTTCACCTTTCAGTTTTTGGACAAGGTAGACTTCATCCGTTTCTCAACATAAAATGTCCCTGGCCAATCTTTCATTATCGCAAGCTAATTAGTTGCACTTCCATTCAGAGTTTTCTAATTTAGCATTACTTCTGAAGCGTTGTCCCGAGGTCATTTCACAAATTATGCTACTAAGGCGTATCCTTGACTTCAGATGTGCTCTCTTGTCTCTGAAACTCGCTTAATTAATAGATAACCACGAAGGTGTCCCCTTGAATTAGATAGCCATAGAGTCATCCTTGCATAATAGATAGAAAGCCACAAAGGCATCCAAACACATACACAAGATAGCCATAGAGGCGTCTCTATAGATAGATAGCCACAATGGCATCCACATAACACCGAATATGTAACGACTCATTTTCAGTGAAATCGAAACAGTGGTTTTGGGACAAGAAATTTGAAGTCAAATAATTTATTTTAATATTATTTTATGGTTTATAGCATGATGATATGGTGGTATAAAAATTTCGTTAAGAAATTTTACCGTTTGTATGCTTAATTTTTGAAAAATGACTGAATCGCGCAAAGTGAGAAAGTTGTGTTCTATTTTCTAAGGGTGTTAAATAGCTATATAAATTTAAAGTGGAGGTCCTTATACGGTAATTAGACCATTAAATGAGTTAGTGGATGTGCATGGCTTGGTAATTGAGTAATTTTTAAAGTTAGGTAAGGGTAAAATGGTAAAAATGTAATTAATGATAAAAATAAATAAAAGAAAAACAAAAAAGCTATCATCTTCTTCACAATACAAGAAGGAAAGAAATGTTTGCTCAAGCTTTTTCTTTGCATGTAAGTGCTATTTCATCCTGTTTTCGTTGATTTTTATATTTTTGAAACCTTTGTAGCTTAATCTAGCTAAATAGGGGGACTAAATTGCAATATGGTTGAAAGTCTAGGGTTTTTCCATGAGAGCATATTAGTTTTTCTTGAAGTTTAATGGAAGAAAATGAACCCTTGTTCTTAACTAAACAACTTTTGTTAAGTGAGTTTTGATGAAATTATTAATTAGGGGTTAAATTGAGAAATATGAAAATTTTGTGATAAATGTGTGAATTTATGGAATATATGGATTGATATGAGCATATATAATTTTTGGCTAGGCTTGGATGTAGTGAAATTTCATGAATTTCATTTTTACGAGCCTAAGGACTAAACTGTAAAAAGGTCAAATGTTTAGGGGCAAAATGGTAATTTTACCATAACATGAAGTTTGATTGAATTGAATAGAATAAATATTAAATTAGTTAAATTTGATTATATAGATTAAGAAAAGCCACGTTTGGAATTAGATCAAGGCAAGGATAAAGTAGTGGATTGATCGGTGGATTGTCTTTGTGTAAATTTGAGGTAAGTTCGTATGTTTAATAAACATTAAATTATATGTCCTTAAATGCTTAATTGATATAATTGTGATGATACAACACCACGAAAATTCTCGAAGAGGTAGCAGTAATGTATGGATCCCGGTTGAACCTTAAGAATATATAGGATACAAATGACATGTCATTAGAGGTTATCATGTTTTGGGTGCTGGTCTCGTATGTCCTACTGATGGCTGAGCTTTCAGCATGTGTTGCAGTTACTTTACAGCTTGAGTGAGCAGCATCGTGTAGCTACGTCTTGACTGACAACTTATGTGAGTAGACCTAGTATGGCTCGAGAGTGAGCATCTATATGAGATACCCCAGTGTGCGAGATACCCCAGTATCCGATAGTATTCCAAATGGTTCAATAGGTACAGTTGATGATACGAACTAGTACATGTATTCGTCTAAAATACGGAAAGTAATTCATAGTTGATGTATTCATACATGACTAACATGATTGTGATTATGTGTTAGGCTTTGGGCCAATTGAAATTTACCTATGTTTTAATTATGCTTATCTAAATTATGGATGAATGATAAGTTGTATTTACTAGCTATACGAACTTACTAAGCTTAATCGCTTACTCTATTTTAATTTATGTGTTTTATAGTGATTCAGAAGCTCGCTCGGTTTGGAAGTTGTCAGAGATCGTGTCGCACAATCAAACTCTTATTTTGGTATTTTAGACTTTGTATATTTTGGTTAAATAGCATGTATAGGTGTTTTGGCTAATGTGGCCTATATGTCTTTTTTTTTTTGGCCATTTGAGATGGCTAGTAAGGTGGTCACATATTTTGATATGTATATATGTTCAAATGGCCCTTTGATATGTGGTGTATGGTTGCTTTATGGATGCCTTGCTTGTGAAATTGTGTTTGGCATTAATTGGTTGAAATGGAGATGATTATGTATGCTAAGTTTTAGGCACAATGTCTCATATATGTAATTGACCATTTAGGTAACCTTTGAAGTATGTTTGGTATGTTTGAAAGTAGTCAAATGAATGTGTTTATGGATATCATGTTATGGTGTGAATGTACATGTTATAAACTTGATATTGGTTGGACTTGCCTATTTATACCATGGTTTTATGTATTTTGATGTGTATAGGTTGACACCAATTTGAGTGAGAAATATGGCTTGGAAAATGGCTTATTTTTGTCCACACGAGCAGAGACATGGGAGTGTGTCTGAGCAGTGTGTGACAACGGCCAGGTGACACGGCCATGTGTCCCCTATAATTTCCTTAGAAAGCAAGTCAGTAGCTTCACATGGCATAGCACACGAGCGTTGGCCATGCGGCACAAGTCAGTATACCTTCCAGTTTTCACACGGCCTGGCACATGGATGTGTAAGGCCATTTCAAAGGGTACACGGCCTAGCACACAGGCGTATGGTCTAGTCATGTGACCCAAGTCATGAGTTACACAGGGTTGGACACGAGCTGGGACACAACCATGTGATCCCTTTTTGATTGCCCACATGGCTTGGCCATACGGGTGTGTGTCCCTTGCACTTTAAAAAATTTCATTGTTTTTCTAAAAATTTCTTGAATACTCGATTTAGTCCCAAACCACTTTTAATTTTTACTTGGGGACTCGAGTGCTCGTAACAAGGATTGTATGAATGTATTTGAATGGATTTTGATTTGAATGATAATTAATTATGAAATGTATAATTGTTTAAGTCATAAGTCCGATAATGCTCCGTAACCTTATTCCGGCATCGGATACAGGTTACGGGTGTTAAATTTATTGGTACCAGAGCTACAGTTTAGTTGATTCTTGGACTAATGTAGCGTATGTGAGTCTAGCTATACATGCCATTTTATAACCTGTGATAGTGTGACATCTCCTGATAGTTGAAAATCATGTTTTTCATATAGTAATGGATCCAAATCGAGTAGACTCGGATTCTCTGTATCACTAGGTAAAGCACCTTGTGGTCAGTTTCTGAGTTCAGTTGCAAGCTAGCCCACTTGATTCTCTAAATTCCTTAGAGAGGCATCATTTTTTGCCATGTATGCTGATACGACAACGCTCCGGGCACACTTTTGGACCAGCTCCCTACGCATTGATTGCAAATGCATACGGGCAGGATTAGCTCAATTCCATTTCATTGGGCTCCAATTAGCTCATTTCTAGCTCCATGAACTCATTTCAGCTCATTTGAGCTCAATTCCAAAATTTGTAACTATGCGTTTTAGTTGTTGGAATTAATTTAATTTGCCTTTAAAATTAAATTAGTTTAGTTAGTTACAGCATGCATATGAATTAAATTAGGCTGATAATTCTACATTAAATATGTTTTATTTTATTACATGTTTTAATGATGTACAAAGTCTAGCTGAATTTATGTCAAAAAATTTAATTGTCCAAATTGAGACATGTTTTAATTGTGTTTTAAGGGCTGCCAAATTTAATGTGCAGAATTTAAGTGTTATTTGCTGCTCAATTTATTGTGTCTAACATGCATTTGATTTATTGAATTTATTTGCTGCAGGTACACTACACTTGGACGTTCTAAGATGCATGAAAGAATTAAAAGAAGGTACATGCATGGTACGGCACATGCATGTTTGGGAAAATTAAATTTGTTTGCGGATTGATTATTTAGGTGACCATTTGGCCAAGAGAGCTGTTGTTTCATACTTCCAAGAAGGCCATTCAGCCGAAATTATTCCTTTCACATTGTTGGGCAAATGTTCACACATGGTGGCTGTTCGGTTCAAGGTTTTCACATTAACAATAGCTGATCAGTAACTCCTTAATTGCTGGTCACTTTCCAGCAATAGTTACAATATAAATGAGCTCATTTAAGCATATTAAACGATTCAAGCTGCTGCCACACCTCTCCAAGCTTCCAAGTCTATTGTTCATTCTAGAAGCTGTCCATTCAAGCTCACATTCAGCCAAATCTTGTTAGCCTAATTAAATAGATTCATTTGCTTAGTTTTTAAGAATTCAGGTGGCTATTCGACTAGCTTAGTTTTTGCCTATAAATTGTGTTGATTTCATTTTTGTAAAGGACTTTTCTTTTGAACTTTAATGAATTGCTATCAATGTGTGGAGAGATTTTCTTCTCTTAAATTTCGTCCAAAAACTTGGTTGACTTATCGAACTAGTTAGTGGCGTCAACCCATTGTTCAACCGAACTTATCATGATTTCGTGTGGCGTTCAATCTAAATTATACCAAGGTTCCTATCTATTATAGATAGTGGGTCGAGGTTTCCCTATCCATTTCCTAAACAAATTTAGAACCTATAAGTTTTGGGTCAACCTTCAATCGAAGTGTTGGTTCACTCTTGTTCTTAAGTTACCATTTTAATTCTAATTATCGACTTTTATTTTACAACCAAGCTTCAATAATTCTATTAGCTATCTTATTCTTAAGCCTATCCTTGACATCTTTAAACCATATTTAGCTTAATATCCATCTTCATTCCATCTCAAACTATTCTTCTTTGTTTTAATGATCGGGCAACTATACGACTCGGATTAATCTACGAGGCCAGGGTGTATCATTTGGTATCAAAGCTATTTTCAAACGAGAAGAACACACGTTCGAGAAAAGCTAGAGTAAGTAGATTTGTAAAAAAATTCATAAAAAAATCGTAAAAAAAAGGTTGTATTTATTTTACTTGTAAATCAACATATTATATTGAATTTTAAAAAAAAAGAAATTAGAAAAAAAAAATTCAAAGTGTTTAGATTCATTTCATTCTGGTCATTCTCGATCAAGACTTCTTTTCCATCACCATTCAATTTACGCCACACTTAATAGCCAACAAACTTGTTTTCTTTAGCCCACCTACATCCTTTACATATTTTTCTTTGCAAAACCTTTGAAACCGACCCCTAAACTAGAAGATCTAGTCTTTTGAAGTTTTATACGAAATCACAAGAGAAGATACGAGAGGAAAAAGGCGTGAGTGAGTGAGCACAATAGAGTGGAGGTAAAAGCCATTAAAGAGTGTAAACACGAGTGGAGTGCCAAATTATTTTCATTTTGAGTGAATTGAGAGTTTTTGTTGTGAGGTTATAATTTCATATATCAAGAAGCCCTACGAGAAACATGGCGGAAGGGCAACCTGTTCGGAATGTACCAGACTTGAATTTGCAAGCATTGCTACGCGAGATGGAACGATTGTTCAATCAAAAGTTGGAACTGATTCAAGATAGACTTGCTCGTGTGGAAGGAAGAGCCCAACGAAGAATAACTCCCTTAAGACCTCTGAGAAATCGAGGACGGCAATATGATTTAGATGATGAATCTTTCGAGCCGATTGAACACGAAAGTGATCAAGGGTCCTATGCGAATGTCCAATGGAGAGGCCTACGCAACCGAGGCCAACGAGACAGAGAGAGGTTCGATGATGACTTGAAAAGCATTAAGTTGTCAATCCCTTCATTCCATGGCCGATCGGATCTCGAAGCTTATCTCGAGTGGGAGAAAAAGATCGAGCTCATATTTGAATGTCATAATTATTCTGAGGCCAAGAAAGTTAAGTTGGCTGCTATCGAGTTCTCTGACTACGTGATGATTTGGAGGGACCAACTTACGACTAGCCGAAGATGAAATGGAGAACGTCCTATCCAAACATGGTCCGAGATGAAGGTTGTAATGCGATGATGATTCATCCCTTCGTACTACCACTGGGAGTTGTACCAAAAACTCTAAAATCTTACACAAGGGACGAGAAGCGTGGAGGATTACTTTAAGGAAATGGAAGTTGCCATGATTCGAGCGGATGTGGAGGAAGATCGAGAGGTGACTATGGCTCGATTTTTGGCTGGACTTAACTATGAAATAGCCAACATAGTTGAGTTGCAACACTACGTGGAGATCGTCGACATGGTGCATATGGCAATCAAAGTCGAGAAGTAACTCAAAAGGAAAGGTGTTGTTCGTGGCTATTCGGCTACGAGTGCACCCAAGTGGAACCAAGGTTCAAGTAAAAATGCCATCAAAAATCAAGCGAAAGAACCTGCAGTGCCTGTGAAGTCTACCAAGTCTTTACCCGAGTCTAGCAAAGGTAAGGCCATTGAAAATACTCAATCCCAAACACGCGATATTAAGTGTTTTAAGTGCCAAGGGAGAAGGCACATAGCGAGCCAATGCCCAAATCGCAACACCATGGTGACACTCCCTAATGGAGAAATAGAATCGAATGAGGAATTAGATAAGAATGAAGAGGAGACCAAAAATCCATCTGATAACGAAGATGAGATAGAGTTTGCTGTTGAAGGCGAGATGCTCGTCGTAAAAAGAAGTCTTAGTGCGCAAAGCTCTATAGGTGAACCGCAACGCGAGAATTTGTTTCATACCCGTTGTTATGTTCATGGAAAGGTTTGTAGCGTTGTAATCGACGGTGGAAGTTGCATGAATGTCGCAAGTACACTCATGGTGGAAAAACTTGCTTTGGCAACTCTTAAGCACCCAAGTCCCTACAAGTTGCAATGGCTCAATGAAGGAGTCGAACTTAAGGTGACCAAACAAGTGTCGATTCCAGTTTCGATTGGAAATTACCATGACGAAGTCTTGTGCGACATTGTGCCCATGCATGCGACCCACTTACTGCTTGGGAGGTCGTGGTAGTTTGATCAGTGAGTCAAGCACGATGGGTTCTCTAACCAATATTCGTTCAAGCACAAAGGCAAAAACATCACTTTGGCCCCATTGTCTTCACAACAAGTGATGGAAGATCAACAAAGAATAAAGCAATCCTTGGAGAATTTGAAAGAACAGAGAAAGGAATTGAGAGAGAGTGAAAAAGAAAAGAAAAATGAATCAAAAGAAAAGAAAGAAGAGAGATTGAGAGAAAAGAATCGAGATTGTGAGAAAAACAAGATCTAGGAAAAAGAAAGTAAAAGACAAATGAGTGAGAAAAAGAAGAGTGTTTTATTTAACCGATGCCTTCATGATTTTTCTTTTCAGGTTAAACCAAGCAAGGAATTACGATTACATTATATTGCGGAAGAAAGAAGGTTTGTATTGATAGAAAAAGGTGGCACCGAATTTTTTCTTCCTACTTTTAAAGGTAAAAAAAAGACTTTGGAAAATGCTAAGACATCAATGTTTTATTCGCATGTTAATGAACATTGTGCTGATTCTTTGATCTTTGAAAAAAATTATTTTCTTGATGGTATTGGTTTATCTTTAAATTGCAATGAAATGCATGTTTTGAATGTGCAAGATGAAAGCCCGTATAAATTGTTCCTTCTAACTGATCATGTTGAAAAGGTATGGAAGTGTATTACTGATTCTGATTGTGTACAAAGATATTTGATTGACTATCATTTGAATCGATTGAGTTTGCTTGATTGTAATAATGGGAAGATGAGACTGTTTGACAATTTGAGATTTGCAAGTTTTGATCGAATGAGTCTAATGGTTCATGATCGATTGAATAAACTTTTCATGTCTTGCGGATATAAATTGAGCATGAATCCTTTGCATTTTCTACTACTGAACATGGGGAGTCCACTTGAGAAGGGAAGATCTATTTATATTCTTAGACTCAGCACTGGCTTAATTGTTCAAATTCTGATTGACATTTCTGCGCAAGTTTGTAAGTCCTTCATTCGTTTTGTTCCCAATTCATTTCTTTATTATGTAGATCACATCTTTATTTGTTATATTCCTAAAGAGGGAGAGACAGCTTCTAACTTTATTCTCTTACGAGAATAGTGTGATTTTAAGAATTTTAGAAGAATTATTGTCAACCAAGGGGATTGTGATGAGGAAGGATTTTTCGCGAGTAAATGGCCCGATTTGGGGACTAATTGCTTAAAAGAGGGAGGGGATGATACGACCACGCTCCGGGCACACTTTTGGACCAGCTCCCTACGCATTGATTGCAAACGCATGCGGGCAAAATTAGCTCAATTCCATTTCATTGGGCTCAAATTAGCTCATTTCTAGCTCCATGAACTCATTTCAGCTCATTTGAGCTCAATTGTAAAATTTGTGACTATGCATTTTAGCTGCTGGAATTAATTTAATTTGTCTTTAAAATAAATTAGTTTAATTAGTTACAGCATGCATATGAATTAAATTAGGCTGATAATTCTACATTAAATATGTTTTATTTTATTACATGTTTTAATGATGTCCAAAGTCTAGCCGAATTTACATCAAATAATTAAGTTGTCCAAATTCAGACAGGTTTTCATTGTTTTTTAAGGGCTGCCAAATTTAATGTGCAGAATTTAAGTGTTATTTGCTGCTCAATTTATTATGTCTAACATGCATTTGACTTATTGAATTTATTTGCTGTAGGTACACTATACTTGGATGTTCTAAGATGCATGAAAGAATTAAAAGAAGGTACATGCATGGTACGGCACATGCGTGTTTGGGAAAATTAAATTTGTTTACTGATTGATTATCCTAGGTGACCATTCGGCCAAGAGAGTTATTGTTTCATACTCCCAAGAAGGCCATTCAGCCGAAATTATTCCTTTCACATTCTTGGGCAAATGTTCACACATGGTGGCTATTCGGTTCAAGGTTTTCACATTAACAATGGCTGATCAGTAACTCCTTGATTGCTGGTCACTTTCCAGCAATAATTGCAATATAAATGAGCTCATTTAAGCATATTAAATGAATCAAGCTGCTGCCATACCTCTCCAAGCTTCCAAGCTTCCAAGTCCATTGTTCATTCTAGAAGCTGTCCATTCAAGCTCACGTTCAGCAAAATCTTGTTAGCCTAATTATATAGATTCATTTGCTTAGTTTTTAAGAATTCAGGTGGCTATACGGCTAGCTTAGTTTTTGCCTATAAATTGTGTTGATTTCATTTTGTAAAGGAATTTTCTTTTGAACCTTAATGAATTACTGTCAATTTGTGGAGAGATTTTCTTCTCTTAAATTTCGTCCAAAAACTTCGTTGACTTGTCGAACTAGTTAGTGGCGTCAACCCGTTGTTCAACCGAACTTATAACGATTTCATGTGGCGTTCAATGTAAATTATACCAAGGTTCCTATCTATTATAGATAGTGGGTCGAGGTTTCCCTATCCATTTCCTAAACAACTTTAGAACCTATAAGTTTCGGGTCGACCTTCAATCGAAGTGTTGGTTCACTCTTGTTCTTAAGTTACCATTTTAGTTCTAATTACCAAGTTTTCTTTTATTTTACAACCAAGCTTCAATAATTCGATTAGCCATCTTATTCTTAAGTTATCCTTGACATCTTTAAACCACATTTAGCTTAATATCCGTCTTCATTCCATCTCAAATGATTCTTCTTTGTTTTAACGATCGGGCAACTATACGACTCGGATTAATCTACGAGGCCGGGGCGTATCATATGCCTTCTATAGATTCTCTAGGCTATTGGATGGTTCAGCTTGGGTTGGTTTTTGAGCTTGTTGGGAAAAACTAGGTGGCTGGGTCGATCTAGGTTGGACATAATTGTTACTGGTTCCTACCCCTTAGTTACTCCAGGAAATATTTGGGTGGTTTTGGTATGATGGGTTATAGAAATTGGATTGCAGCCCTTGCCTTCCTCGATTTTGGTTCTGGTTACTCATGTAATACACAGATTCTGGGTTCGATGGACATTTTTCAAAAAAATGTCCTTCCCCACAATAAACACAGGCTACATTTTCAAATTAATTCAGTGGCTGTGCTGCAAAACTATTACACCCGTTAGTAGTAAGATTTTTTAACATTGAGGATATTGATGATACTTGAGATGCAAGTGAAGTAAGAGCGTCTACTTCATGTGTTCCAGCGACTCATCTTCCTGACGCTGCTCGATTGGTTGGCCATTGATAATTATTGCTGGAAATCCTCTCAATGATTTCATAAGCCTCATTATAAGACTTAGAAAGGAGAGCACCATTAGCAGAAGCGTCCACTACCATCCTAATGTGAGCATTGAAACCATTATAAAATGTCTCAAGTTGTATGCAATATGGGATTATGTGATGAGGGCACTTCTGTAATAATTCTTTGTACCTTTCTCATGCCTCATACAATGACTCATCATCTATTTGTTGGAAAGCATTGATCTCGTTCCTTAACTTAGCATTCTTGCTAGGCGGGAAATACTTCATAAGGAATTTTTCTACTAACTCTTGCCATGTTGAAATTGATTTTGGTGGTAATGAGTTCAACCAAGCTCGAGCTCTGTCCCTTAGTGAATATGGGAACACCTTCAATCATAATGCATATTTGGGTACTCTAGCTAAATTGAAAGAATTGCTTGTAAGAGTATGCCCAAAGATCAATCATGAGATGGTTGTAATAACATACTTGATTTATCATGTTTATTAATATAAGGCAATATAAGGCGCTACCATTATTATTTCAGTTTCTTTTCTGTGAGTATAAATAAATTGTTTTATAATAATGTCTTGAGAATAATATGATTATTCTTAAAAGGTCCTTAGTCAAGTATTATTGTTGACTAGAACAAAAATAATGCATTAAGACTAACATGTAGTTTATTGATGATAAAGAGTTGTCATTGATATGGAGTGTCAAAATCAATGTATGAATATGTGTGTTAGAGAATAAACATATTAGACTGACCCGCTATGAGTATGTTTCTTGGATTATTATGTAATTGTCACAACATTACTCATAGTGACTAATATATATATGATCCTCAGACTTGAGATCATCATTATCCCAACATCGTGAGTTGTATATTTTGATACAGTCAAACATACACCGTAACTTGTTGTTCTATAAAGGCTGATGTTGGATATACCACAATCTATGTAGAGCGATATGGTTGATCAATATAGGATAAGTCCCTCCTACATAATGGGAGTAATATCTTAGGCCACTTGATTGAGTGAGACTAGAAATGCATGGCCATGCTCAAATAAGTTGATATGAGATTTCATACTTATTTGTATATCATAGTCTACTCAAGATATCAAGGAACATGGGATGGACTATGCAAGTGTGACTACTCCATGACTTGTGTCCAATCCAGAGATAAAGGACTTAAGGATTAATGCATGAAAGGTTAATCGCAAAAAGGTTATGTAGAATCATGATTTCTTGTAACTTAGGTAGTAATGATGCATTACTAGATGTCACTCATTGTTTGTAACATTAGAATCGTTCTAGTATTACTGCTAACGTTACAAAAACCTACAAGGTCACACCCTATGGTTGAAATGAACGGAATAAAACATAGTTGGTATTGTGTTTGGTTGTCACATGAATTAAATTAATTATAGAATTAATTTAATTAGGTAATCAAATATTGAACATATTATATGTACAAGATTGTTGTACACATAATGAGAATATAGTTCTATTAATATATGAATTTGGTTTGTATATAAATCTAAATAAATATAGTTTATCGGAATCCTTGTTATAACTAATGTAATTATAATTTTCTGTTTAAAATATTATTATATTTATTTATTTTTAATTATGATTATTATGTTCAAATAAAAAATTTATGAATTATGATTCATTATATATATACCAATTATAAGAGGGTTAGTGTGTGAGATTTTTAAAAAACCCTAAGAAATAAAATCCCAAAATTTTGCTTGTGAAGTCTAGTAGTTGTCAAGCAAACAATTCTCCAAAACAGTTTTAGGGATTTCTTCCGTTCATTGTCAAACCGGGTGGATTACGTAGAGGTCAGAATCACAAAAGGTTACGGCTTGGTTCGATACTAGATTAGAATTCTCATTGTCGAGGCGTCACTGTCTACTCAGATTGAAATTACGGTAATTTTGAAACCATTATTTCACCCTGATTCGTTCCTCACACATGGATCCATGGGTTGGATCATCGGAATTATTTTTTTATTAATTTTCACTGCACCATGGGGGTACCGACATTCCCAACATCACTCACCTCCATAAACAGTCTTAAGTGTAGGTGAGGATCTTCGGTAGGCATTTCACTGAATTGGCCCACTGTCTGAAACATCTAGAACATGCCTGGCTTCAACTCGAACTGTTGTGCCTCAATTTCGGGTCTCCTAATACCCGGATTAAGATCATGAAATACTAGCATGGTATACTGTCTCAAAGCTCTATCCCTATCATCAGCAATAAGTGATACGAACTCGTCTCGTGATGTTTTAAGTCGTATGTGTTTCCCAATCTTGAATTGAGTAAGGATGGATTCGTTTCGGTTTTAAAATGAAACAAAATAGAGATAATGGCTTCAAACAAAGGTAATAAACAAAATAAAGAGGAAACAATAACAAATTAATTGGCTAAGACCGAAAATGAACCAACAATAACGAATTGTTGACCCGAATCTCAAAATGGTCTTTAGGTGTTTTCGGTTAAAGGAAACAGGAAAGGAACCTTGACCCACTATCAACTATGATAGGAACCAAAGGTATATTGAACGCCACACCAAAGGTGATAAGTTCAGCAACAAAGAAAAGATGGACGCCACAAGCTATGCTTGATAAGTCAAATCAATTCCGAAAGAACAAAGAGAATTGGATAGCTCACAATTCAAATATTTCATCTATATTCAGCAAAAAGTTGTTCCCTCTATGGCTGATTACATCTATTTATAATGCTAGAACAAGGTAACCGAATGGTCAAAAACATCCACTTAATGTGCCATAAAAAACTGATGTCTTTTCTTATTCTTTGAACCAAATAACTCCTTCCATAAAATCACTTTAATTCAGCTGATTTGAATGTCTTTAATGGCTTAGAAAATGACTCTTGAGTTGTCCTTGGCTAGTTGAATAGACACCATCTCTTACCAGCTCCTTAATGACATTCAAAGGCTTGATTAATTTCTCTTAAAAGCTCCAAAAACGGCTGGAAGTGGAAGAGTTGCTGCTGAATTTTAAAGGGCATAAAATGCGCTTTAAAAACTCCTTTTAATGATCTTTAAGCTCCTTTTTTTAACAGCCCCTTTAATTGAACTCAAAAGAACTTGAACAGCCACTTATTAAATGTGTAACAGCCTTGAATTGTAACCACTATAAGCTAAAAAGTCACCTGCAATAAACACATTAAAATGAGTTTATTAAACACATTAAAACACTTATTAATCATAACACATATTAAACTTACTTAAATAAATGAACTAAAACATATATGCAATAATTATTCCAGCAACTAGTTTAATTAAAGAAGCATAATTTAAAGAACTTAATTTATGCATCAATAAATAATCCTAGGAACTAGATCAATTAAGAAGCATCTTATTTAATAAAGTTCAATAACTAACTCATGTATTAAAACTTTAAGATAAGTTAAATTAATTGATCAGCAACTTATTTATTAAACTAAAACAAGTTAATTAAAAGAAACAAATTCAGCTTGCAATAAATTGCAAGTAACGCCTTTTGAACGGTTTGAAGCACGACTATCAAATCCAGCCACTCCCTCTTCCCAAGCTCGTTCCACATAGCTTGCTATTGCATTTCGAAATCTCTTAGCTCGTGATCGAGTTATTGGTCCTCATGGCAGCTCAATGGATTCGGTAGTAATTTCCCGGGCTAAGGTTGCATCAATAAGGATAGGATTTTGAACAAGGTTTGCTCCGTTTCCTTGATTCAGATTTTTGAAGCTCACCTCTTCAGTCCTTCTCTGACTTGCTTGTCTTCTTCGCTATCAAAAAGTTTGTTCAATCTCAGGGTCTACAGGGAGTAATTCGATGATTCGGTCAATACTTATAAACACTTGAAATAATCACAGAAAAATTAACTAAGTTAAAATTTGAACAGAAAAATAAACCAAAATGCAAAACTAACAACTTCACAAATAATGACATTTTTTATAACACAATCCCCGGCAACGGCGCCAAAAACTTGGAATGATAGAAATCTACAAGTGTATACAATTGCAACAAGTAATAAAGTGACAAGTAAATGTCGAGTTATCGTATCCACGGGGACTGTGAAAAGAACTATTTTTGAATGCTATTCAAAGCACTTTGGTGAAGAAAAATATTTTGTTTCAAAAGGGTGATTAAAAACCAAGATTTTAAACTAAGTGAACTAAATAAATAAATCTCAAATGAACAATTTCAAAATATGTTTTTAATCAAGATGACATAATTGTGTTAAATTAATTACATTTCTTAACTTAGAATTATTAAACTCATGTTTATATCGTTAGGAATAAGTTCACGGCAACTCGGTAATTTGCTAACTTATGAACATACTCACCTACCAAAATCCATTTATCTCTTGACTATATCCCTATGTCAATTCAACCGATTAAACAAATTTTAATAGGAAAATATGATATTGCACATACATACTTATTAAATCGAAATAATCTCTTGTACATATCCCTATGTAAATTCAAACAATTAACTCTATTTAATAAACACATAAAAGACTATGTGAGGTAACAAAGTATCCTTACCTTGAAATAGTTTAATCACAATAATCTTGCAAGTTATGCAAGGCAAATGTATCGTCAGATACCGTTACTAATCTAACCCTCAGCTACCTTAGATGATTAAACATGCACTGATTAAGTATTGTGGCCATTAATTACAATTTCAATCTGTTTAAATAATTAATTCATTAGTTTCCTAACAATGGTAATGCAAGAATAACTTATTCATGATTTTACTTAATCAAGCATCTTATCGAGACCTATAACAATATAACACAATTTTAATAATTTTAACAAACAAAATGCAATCAACCTAACACAAATTAAATTCAAGCTAAATTGATTAAAGTAACCATTCCAACAACATAAATATTCATAGATATTTTTAGCATAACAACAACAAAAATTAAAAAGATTGGGAACAATAATCAAATCCGGTGTTTTTCCGTGGCTTGACTAGTTGCTCCGTTCTTCCTTCTCTATTGTCCTCGTCGACTAAGGCTGCTATGAACACTTAATTACTACTCCAAATAGCTGATGAATTCCCTTTTCCCAAGAGGAGAAATCGGCAAGAGAGCAAGGGAATTTTGGAATGGAAAAGAAGAGAGAAAGTGGAGAGAAGAGAGGAAAGATGTGACTGCTTGAGGTGTATTTTTAAAATGACCAGCCTAAGAGGGTTTTATAGCTTAGGAAGGCTGTTAAAAATAGCTAAAATTATCAGCCAAAGAACCCTCCCTTGGCCGGCCACACATGTGGCAAGGTTGATAGTTTCAACTTTGCTAATTTAGGCTTGGGGAAAATCTATAAAGTCACCAATTGTAGAGGGGTTTGAATGCAAATTGAACAAGTCTTCAACAGCCTCTTTGCAAGCTTAAATAATCAGCTAATAAGCTGATTTGGGTCAGCTCTTGGGATAGTTTGATACAAGTCACAAAGGCCCAACTCAAGCTCAAGAACGTGATGGGCTCAAATTACCACAAGGCCCAATAACGAGGTCAAAGGCCAGGCAAATGCGTACGAAACTAAATGGAATCATTCAAGACTTCATTAGCAAGGCCTTAGATGTGTATACAAAGGAAAAAGAAAATCAAGATTCACTTTCTTGTTTTCAAGAAAATCAAGAAACCGAATCTTGGTCCAATCTTGTTGTTTTGAGCGATTTCAAGAATCAAGAAAATCAAGATTTCAAATCTTGGAAATCTTGGTGCAAGAAACCTTGCAACTAAGGTGCATTGGATCTCAGTTACGAGCATCAACGAACCAATTTCAGGAGAGAACAGATTACAAGCCCAAATGTTTGAAGAAATGGCCCAATAAGATGTTCCAAGCCCAATCAAGAAATTTAAATTAGACTTAGTTGAAAATCAGGCCAAATTGTCAAAGTTGCCAATTTGTAAAATTTTATTTTTTTCAATACTTAGTTTAATTTTTAGACTTTATGATTAAATTCCTATGTAAAAAAATTCAGCCCAAGAAGCCCATTAAAAGCCTTGGCTGAATTTCCCTTGAAGTTAATAATTAGGTTTTTTTTTTAGTTTTCCTAATAGGGTTAGGAAAATAGATAGAAGGCCTATAATAAGGCTTGGCTGGCCACCTTATACACAATTACATTGAATTACACATTGAAATCGTTGAGTAAAAATTCTCCTTGAGTTTCTCCAAGAATTTTCTCTTGAGTTTTCTTCGGAAATAGTTTTAACAATCTTTTTGATTGTGGGAGCCATCTTCAACCTTCTTCTTGCCATTGTCCTACATTGGAGGGGAGATTAGAGCCGTTTGAAGGGAGTTGTGAAATATTTCTCGATTTCAAGGCTTCTTAGGACTTTTTTTTATTTTCTTGTTGTTTATTCCTCTTTAATTTTTTTGCATGTGCCGATTCATTGATTAAATTGTTTTAATCTCTCTTGTTGCATTTCCAGCCCTTTTAGTCTTCAAGAATCTATTCGACCCTAGTCTTGGGCATCAAGAATCATTCTTGATTCATAATTCTTCTTTTTCTTGCCGCACAAAACCTAGTTCTACTTCAATTTAGGGTTTCGTGATCTGTTGAGTCTAATTTTTCTGTTTTGTGTTT
This sequence comes from Gossypium hirsutum, assembly GCF_007990345.1. Taxonomy (NCBI): domain Eukaryota; kingdom Viridiplantae; phylum Streptophyta; class Magnoliopsida; order Malvales; family Malvaceae; genus Gossypium; species Gossypium hirsutum. The sequence continues at coordinate 35,003,604 of NC_053437.1, forward strand.
ACTTGTCAGATTCGGCTGATTGGAGACTTCTCTTGAAGTTCAGTTTCGTTTTCTTGGCTTCCAAGAATCCCTATTAATAAGTATTTCAATTCTTGGCTGATTCTCTATTGTTTTGGGTGTTTCATTTCAGATTTGTTGATTCTAAGTTTAATTTTCTATTTCGTTTTAGATCCAAGCGTCTAGCATTTTCATAGGAGTTTTCCGTGACTTGGCAACTGGATCTTGGTCCGTGCGGGATCCTCTATCATTTGATATCGGATTTTGGGTATTTTGGGTGTTATTGGTTGATTTCTAAACTGATCTTCTTTTAAAAACAGTAAATAGCAGTTTTTTACCCAGAAAAATTTTTGGAAAAAAATTCATTTGAGTGGATAAACGTTGTCCGATTGGTCTATAATTTTATATGCATATTTGTGGCACTGTGATAGAATATTAAAAAATATTTCCCGAAAAAAAATCAGTAGAAAAAGTTAAAAAATTGAAAAAGATGAAATCAAACAAAAATTAAAAAAAATTTAGCAGGTTGAGTTTAGTGTCAAAACTTTCCAGATCAAATATACAATATTTAAGGACATTTTATTTTAAATTTCATGATTTTTGGAGATCGGGAACACCTCGAACGAAGTTGTCAAGTTACTCTGTAGTTTTTTTGGGTTTTCGGGTTTCAACAATTTTTATTGATTCTTAGCTGTAGGTTTTCATTTGTTTTGCTTTTATTCTCCCTTTACACTATCTAACACCTTCTTGTTTCTTGTGTTAGTAGGATTTAAAAGTGTGCACAATTCTTCCTCGGTGCGACACAAATCAATTGGTGTCTCGTCACTTTTTTTGGACTCCTGTGCAATTAGGATTATTTGGTAGTTATGGTTCATACACTTTCTAATTGATTGATATAGACTCTACTAAAGAACTCATAAGATTGAATTCTACCTCTTTAAGAATTTGATTTTCCTTTTTGAGTGATTAATGGTGAGATTTGTTAAATTTTTTTTCGTGAGTGTTGAGTGTTTGTTTTGCAGGTATTCCAAAAGGAAAAAAAAAGATGCATAGAATGGGTCAAGTCGATGATGACCATAATGATGTCCATGATAAATTTAAAAAGTTCCAACAACAGTTAGACGAACAGGCTGCCACAATCACACAAATAAATGCTATACTTCAAACATTGAATGCTACTATCAATGAGATGCGATTGGATCAAGAGCCTCAGTATCGGGGTTCAATTAAAAAAGATGTGGATAACCAGCCTCCTGCGTATAGGCGCGCTCCTAGACGAGTCCCTAGAACTGACTATGATTTTCATGATCGTGGGCAACCCTCTTTGGCAAAACCAAAGTTCACAATTCCTCAATTTCGTGGTAAGAATGATCCAGAAGCTTATTGTGAATTTGAAGCTAAAATTAAACTTATGTTTCACTATTATAAATGTTCGGATGATGAAAAGGTATCGTTAGCAACACTAGAATTTTTAGATTATGCATTAAGTTGGTGGACTCAACTTGGGGTAAATCGTCATAGGAATTATGAAGGAGATTACGACATGGGATGAGTTGAAACAAGTCATGCGTAAGAGATTTATTCCACCTCATTACTATAGAAAGGTTAAAAAAAGCTTAGACGACTTGTTCAAGGTAGTAAGACGGTAGATGAATACTTTAAGGAGATGGAAATGCTCATTCAGAGAGCTAATGTGGAGGAGGATGAGGAAACAACTATGGTTCAATTTTTTGATGGTTTAAATAGGCCAATAGCTAATATATTAAGGCTACAAACATATATTGATTTAGAAGAAGCCGTTCATAAATCCATTGAGATCGAGCAACAATTAAAGGAACAGAGGTTTGGTTCCTTCTCTATTTCACAATATTATAGAGGTAACACTTCCAATACTGATTTTAAAAGTTCGAAACCACCTTTTGTTGCTAATAAGCCTTCTTTAAGTAGTGGTAGTAAGCAATCAGATTGGAAGAAAGGGGATCCCATTAAAACTCAAACACCTTCTAAGTAGCCCAATTTAAGTGATTCAAATGTGAAGAGGACTCGTGAGATTGAATGTTTCAAGTGCAAAGGGCATGGTCATTATAGTAGGGAATGCCCTAACACGAGATTACTTTTTATGAAAGATAATGGTGGGTATACTTCCAACTCTGATAAAACATATCCAAAAATGCTCGAACTTGTGGATGATAGTGATAATGGAGAAGAGTTGGTTGAACCACCAAAAGAAGGGGACTTTGCCAACTTTCAATGCCTTGTAGTCCGTCGCACCTTTAACATCCAGATGAAAGATGATGTTGATAACCAAAGGACCAATATTTTCCATTCTCGGTGTTTTATATAAGGTAACTTATGTTCACTTATTATTGATAGTGGGAGTTGTTCAAATGTAGTTAGCAGTTATTTGGTGGATTCCTTAAAGTTACCTTGTATCAAGCACCCTAAGCCATATCACCTTCAGTGGCTTAATGAATGCTCGAAAGTTAAAGTTACAAAATAGTCCTTGGTCACTTTTCAGCTCGAGAATTATGAGGATGAGGTATGGTGTGATGTGGTCCCAATGCATGCGGTACACTTGCTCCTTGGATGGCCTTGGAAATTTGATCGTGATGTTACACACCAAGGTAAGCTCAATAGATACTCCCTTGTGTTTAAAGGCCGAAAATTCACTTTTGCCCCTTTAAATCCCAATGATGTATATAACGATCAATTAAAGATGATGAAATTTTGTGAGGGGGAGAGGGAGAAAGGACAAATACAAAAGACAGAGAGAAAAGAGGATAGTAGTGAAAAAAGTCAAAATTTAAATGGCCCAAAAGTGAGTGAATCCGCAAGTGGTAAAACTAGAGTGAAAAATTTGATGGCAACGAAAAAAAGATGTGCGGAGAGCCCTACTCAATAAACAGCCTTGTATCCTTGTGAGGTTTAGGCAAAACTATTTATCTTTATCTAACATTAACGATAAATAGTTAATACCAAATTGACTTCTGCAGGATTACGAGGAGGTTTTTAGTAAGGCCCCTAAAGGTTTACCACCTTTACGTGGGATAGAACATCAAATTTACTTAGTACTCGGAGCTTCAATACCAAATCGACCAGCCTATAGAAGCAATCCTGAGGAGACAAAGGAATTGAAAAGGCAAGTTGAGGAGTTACTAGACAAAGGGTACATTCGTGAGAGCCTAAGTCCTTGTGCCGTTCCTGTCTTATTGATACCTAAGAAAGATGGTACATATAGAATGTGTGTTGATTGCCATCCAATCAACAAAATAACGGTAAAGTATAGACATCCAATTCCTCGACTTGATGATATGCTTGATGAATTACATGGTTCAATTATATTTACTAAAATTGATTTAAAAAGCGGTTATCATCAAATTCGAATGAGGGAAGGGGATGAATGGAAAACAACCTTTAAAACAAAATTTGGATTGTATGAATGGTTAGTTATGCCTTTCGGCCTTACTAATGCACCGAGTACATTTATGAGATTAATGAATCACGTTTTAAGGCTTCACTTGGGTAAATTTGTAGTAGTTTACTTTGATGACATTTTAATTTACTCAAAAACATTAGATGATCATGTTTTCCATGTTAGAACCGTTATAGACATTCTAAGAGCTAAAAATTTGTTTGCCAACCTTGATAAATGCATATTTTGTTGTGATAAGCTAATATTTTTAGGTTTCATAGTTAGTGCTCAAGGTATTCATGTCGAAGAGGACAAAGTTAAGGCAATCAAGGAGTGGCCAACTCCTAAATCGATAACTAAGGTGAGATCTTTCCATGGTTTAGCTAGTTTTTATAGACGATTTGTGAAAGATTTCTCCACTATTGCTGCTCCATTAACAGAGGTTATAAAAAAATCTGTGGGTTTCAAATGGGGTGAAACTCAAGAAAAGGCTTTTCAGACCCTAAAAGCTAAGTTATGTTCTACTCCTCTTCTTAGATTACCTGATTTCACTAATGCTTTTGAACTTGAGTGTGAAGCTTCAGGAATTGGCATTGGCGTCGTTTTAATGCAAGATAAGCAACTTGTCAATCGATTCCTTGGAAACCTGGAAAGAAGAAAATTTACACGGCAAACTTGCAAATGGGTTAGTTAGAACATTCCTCACTTTTGCTCGATTACTTTCTCCTTTTTCACTCTTCTCTTTTTCAAACTCTTTTTCAAATTCTTTTTTCGCTTTTTCTTTTTCAATTTTCTTTTCTTCATTTTCTTTTCTCTCACTTTTTGATTTCTTTTTCTTTTGCAATTTCTTTTTCTTTTTCGTTTTCTTTTTGTTTTCTTTCAATTTCTTTTTCAATCTCTTTCTCCTTTTCTCGCTCAATGGATTGCTTCATTTTGAATTGGTCTTCTTGCACTTGTTTCGGTGTGAGCGGCGCTAAAGTGATTTTCCTTCCTTGATGCTTGAAGGAATACCTATTGGTACGTTCATCGTGAATGACCTTGCGATCCGATTGCCATGGTTCTCCTAGCAACAAATGGCAGACTTGAATAGGCACAACATCAAAAAGGACTTCGTCTTGGTATCTTCCAATGGAAAATGCAACACGCACTTGTTGAGTAACTTCAAATTTGCCTTCAACACCAAGTCCTTGCAGTTGATAGGGTCGTGGATGCTTGGTAGTGGCCAAGCCAAGTTTTTTTACCGTTCGAATACTAGCCATGTTTGACCTACTTCCACCATCAATAATGAGGCAACAAACTTTATCGTGGACACGGCAACGCGTGTGAAACATATCTTCACATTGTGGTTCATTTTCCAATCTTTGAAGGATTGCACTAATCTTGATGTCAACGATAGTAGATGTCAAATCTTCTTTATCTTTGTCGAATTGTCAAAATTCAGATCGCATTATCCTTTGCATTTCTTGTCTCCACATTTGGAATTCAAATTCAGAAAATTCTTCAGACATGCTTCAACAAAATATTAGAAAACAAAAGTTAAATTAGAAAGAAAAAAAATAATTCTCACCACAAATCTCTCAAGTTCGCTCAAAAAGAAAAATTCACTCACTCTCGTGTTTGAACTCTCTTTTAGGCTTTTTTCGAATGAACTCACGCTCTCTTGCCTTTTACCACTTGACCTCGTCTCACAAATTCGTAATTCGTCTCGATAGACTTAATTTGCTGCTTGAGGGTCGGTTTCAAAATGGGTTACAAGGGATAATGTCGGGTGTAGGGTAGGCTGAATAAAGAAGAAAATTGGTTTAAAGTGTGGCGTTGGGATGGGTAAATAATGGTAGGAAGGGAAACTTGATGATCGGAGTAATAAGTGATAATGATAAAAACTCGCAAGACTTTTCACTTTTTTTTCTTCTTTTTTTTTAACTCGATTTTTTTGTCACTTCTTTTTTTTCTTTTTTTTCGATTTTTTTGAATTTTTTTGAATTTTTCTCTTTTTTTTTAAAATCCAATACAATAGTAAACAAAATACAAGGAAGAAAAAAAAATTAAATTCCAACTCAAATTTTTTTGATTTTTTTTGACTTTTTTTTACATTACGAACCTACTCCGAGCTTGATACGAATGTTGGCACTTCTCGTTTTAGTAGCTCTGATACCAAATGATGTGATCCGGCCCGGATTAATTGAGTCGATTCACTTGATTGCCCGATCGTCGATGAGGAATAGTTGAGTTATCGAAAATAGGATGAAATAAGGCTAAAGATGCGAAAGCTTTCAAATGGTTTTAAAAGGTTGGCTAAGGTGATGGTAAATTTATAAGGGTATTAGGCTCGATTTAAGGATAAAAATAAGAAAAATGGAAGTTGATAAATGAAGGCTCGGTTTTGTAAAAAGATATTATAGTTGGGTAAAATCTAGGATAGTCGGTGGAATGGATAAATGAGCTTAAACGCCAGAAACGATTCAACACTAAAAAGTGTCACCCCGATTTCTATTCGGTTCAAGGTGGGATTGCAGAATTGTAGAAGGTTGAACGCCACACCAAAGCAAGGTGATAAGTTTAAAAGAGAATGATAGACGCCACTAGCACGCTAGATAAGTCAGATCGAAACTCGTACGAATTTAGAGAGGAGAAAACTCACTCTTTGAACAATGTTCATTCAAATGATCAAAAGTCAAAAGTCCTTTACAAATGAAATCAACAAACTATTTATACTAGTTTCTTATGCTAACCGAATAGTCCATTCATGAACTTAATGATTAAGTAATGAACCTAAATTAAGACATGAACCTTCTAGAAAAATGACCAATGGTGTCCTTGTCCATGTTCGGCCGAATGGGAGATGAATAGGCAGCTTCATGTATGAGCAAACTTTGGAAGCCAATGGGATTGTCTAGGTTCGGCCATGGGATGCATGAAACTCCCAAAGGGTGTCTCTTGGCCGAATAGGTGCTTAGGAAACTCCAAGGGTCCTCCCACATGCATCGATTGTACATGGAACTTGGAAGGGGCCTTGAACCTAGCCATACATGCACTTGCATTGATTACCCCCCATTCATGCATGTGTGCCATCCAAGGGAGATGCACCTTTCAATATGCATTAACCTTCCATGTACATGAATGTATGTCCTCCAAACATTGAACCGGTCCATGCATGTATCCTCCCGTTCAATTAACTTTCCCATGGACCTTGCATTAAATGCCATGAATGTATCTTCCAAATTCGGCTAACCTACAAAAGTAAATAACATAATTAAATAACACACAACTATTCATATAATTATAATTTAAAATAATAACTAAATAACTTAATATCACTAACTAAATTTGAACACAATAATTATAAGTCAACTTATAATAAATTCAGCTAGCTCAAAAATAGTCAAAACACTTAATGAGTTGAAATTGAGCTAGGGGTTTCGGCATGAGCTATAGCAAACTTAATTATAAACTAAATTAAGACTTAGTTTATTGAAAGAAAGAAAGAAGGAGCTGAAAGTAAGCTCAGTTGAGCTTAAACGAGCTGAAACAAGCTCAAATGAGCTGAGTTGAGCTGGACGGTGCTCGAGGAGCTAGAAATGAGCTAGGATCAGCTTGCCAACAATGCACGGGTCCTTTGGATAGTTGCTTCAAGCTGATTTTGTGAGCTTTGGCCCTTGTTTCGAACCAAGGTTTTGCATTAGAAGCTAAAATAGCTTCTAGGAAATGTTTAGCATAAGCTTGAGTTATAGGTCCTTTAGGCAGCTCGTTTAGATCTTGGTTTGCACTCGAGGATGCCCCGGGCGTGCTCACATCAGTGCCAGTTTCTATTATTTCAGATAGAGATCTGCAATTTACATCACGATTTTGGAAGAAGTTACAAGAACCTTTGGGTACACAGTTGCATTTTAGCACTGCATTTCATCCTCAAATCGATGGTAAGTCTGAGAGAGTGGTTTAAATTCTCGAGGATATCCTTTGTTGTTGTGTCTTAGAATTTGAAGGTAATTCAGAAAAATATTTATCGTTGGTTGAATTCGTGTACAATAATAATTTTTAGTCGAGTATAAAGATGGCAACGTATGAAGCTTTATATGGTCGAAAATGTCGAACTCCATTATACTGGATCGAGCTTAGTTAGAAAAAGATACACGAGGTTGATTAGATCTGAGAGATAGAGGAGAAAGTGAAAATGATTCGTGACAGTTTGAAAGTCACTTCAGATCAATAGAAATCGTACGCTGATTAAAATGTAAAGATATTGAATTTCATATCGGCAATAATGTATTTTTGAAAGTATAGCCTTGGAAAGGAATTCTCCATTTTGGTCGCAAAGGAAAGTTGAGTCCGCGATTTATCGGACTGTATGAGATTATCGAGAAAATTAGGCCAGTGGCTTATCGACTTGAATTACCGTCAGAGTTGGAAAAGATTCATAATGTGTTTCATGTGTCTATGTTACGATGGTACCATTCAAATCCTTCACATATAATTTCTTCGATCGAGGTTGAGATTCAACTTGACATGTCGTATCATAAAGAACCGATCATAATTTTGGCACGAGAGATCAAAGAGTTGAGAAATAAGAGAATAGCCTTAGTGAAAGTTCTTTGGCATCGTCACGGGATTGAGGAGGCTACTTTGGAACCTGAGGAAACCATGAGAAAACAATACCTTAACCTATTTTCTGGTAAAATTTTCGGGGACAAAAATTCTTAAGGGGAGAGAGTTGTAATGGCCCATTTTCAGTGAAATTGAAACAGTGTTTTGGGATCACAAATTCAAAGTTGAAAATTTTATTTTAATATTATTTTTTGGACTATAGCATGATAATATGGTGGTAATAAAATTTTGTTCAGAGATTTTACCATTTGTATGCTCAATTTGTGAAAAATGACTAAATCGCGAGAAGTGCAAAAGTTGTGGTCTATTAACTAAAGGTGTTAAATAGCTATAGGAATTTAAATTGGAGGTCCTTGAATGGTAATTAGACCATTAAATGAGTTAGTGGATGTGCATGGCTTGGTAATTGAGTAATTTTTAAAGTTAGGTAAGGGTAAAATGGTAAAAATGCAATTAATGATAAAAATAAATAAAAGAAAAACCAAAAAGCTATCATCTTCTTCTATTTTTCATGCCATAGCCGAATTCACCATAGGAGAAGGGAAGAAAGTTTTTCTCAAGCATTTTCTTTGAATGTAAGTGCTATTTCATCCCGTTTTCATTGATTTTTATATTTTCGGAACAATTGTAGCTTAATCTAGCTAAATAGGGGACTAAATTGCAATATGGTTGAAAGTATAAGGTTTTTCCCTGAGAGAATATTAGTTTTTCTTCAAGTTTAATGGAAGAAAATGAACCCTTGCTGGTAAATAAATAACTTTTGTTAAGTGAGTTTTGATGAAATTATTAATTAGGGGTTAAATTGAGAAATATGAAAATTTTGTGATACTTTTTTGAATTTATGGAATATATGGGCTGATATGAGCATATACAAATTTTGGCTAGGCTTGGATGTAGTAAAATTTCATGAATTTCATTTTTTATGAGCCTAGGGACTAAATTGTAAAAAGGTCAAATGTTTAGGGGCAAAATGGTAATTTTTCCATAAAATGAAATTTGATTGAATTGAATAAAATAAATATTATATTAGTTAGTTTTGATTATATAGATCAAGAAATGCCACGTTCGAAATTAGATTGAGGCAAAGATAAAGTAGTGGATTGATCGCTGGATTGTCTCCGTGTAAATTTGAGGTAAGTTAGTATGTTTAAAAAGCATTAAATTATATGTGTTTAAATGCTTAATTGATATAATTGTGATGATATGACACCATGAAAATTCTCGACGAGGTATCGACAATGTATGGATCCCGCTTGAACCCTAGGAATAGATAGGATACAAATGACATGTCATTAGGGGTTACCAAGTTTTGGGTGCTGGTCTCGTACGTCCTACTGGTGGCTGAGTTTTTGGCATGTGTTGCAGTTACTTTATAGCTTCTGTGAGCAACATCGTGTAGCTATGTCTTGACTGACAGCTTGTGTGAGTAGACCTAATGATGGCTCGAGAGTGAGCATCTATATAAGATATGAGATAGAGGTGGTTTTGACCACGTATTGGCACTTAGTGTGAGAGATACCCCAATATATGATAGTATTCCAAATGGTTCAACCAGCAGAAATGATGATACAATGTTATAAGAGTTGATATGAACCAGTACAAGTATTCATGTGAAATACGGAAAGTAATTCATAGTTGATGTATTCATACAGGACTAACATTATTGTGATTATGTGTTAGGCTTTGGGCCAATTGAAATTTACCTATGTTTTAATTATGCTTATTAAATTGTGGATGAATGGTAAGTTGTATTTATTAGCCATAAGAACTTACTAAGCTTAATTGCTTACTCTATTTTAATTTATGTGTTTTATAGTGATTCGAAAGCTTGCTTAGTTTGGAAGTTGTCAGAGATCGTGTCGCACTATCAAACTCTCATTTTGGTTTTTTGGACTTTGTATATTTTGGTTAAATGACATGTATAGGTGTTTGGCTAATGTGACCTATATGTCTTGTTGTGTTTTGGCCATTTGAGATGGCTTGGAAAGTTGTCACATATTTTGATATGTATATATGTTCAAATGGCCCTTTGATATGTGGTGTATGGTTGCTTTATGAATGCCTTGCTTGTGAAATTGTATTTGGCATTAATTGGTTGAAATGGAGATGATTATGTATGCTAAGTTTTAGGCACAATGTTGATGCGAGCACGCCCTGACACCCACCTATCCCGAATAAAGAACCGATGGTGCTGCCCAAAGGTCCTATAACACAAGCTCGAGCTAAGCTCTTTGAAGAGGCCATTTTGGCCTTAGTCACTCGAATATGGGCTGAATTATTGACCGAACCCATTGAAGAAATCTAGACCAACTCAGCGAGGACTCCTTGCAACCTCTTGCAAGTCGACCCTAGCTCCTTTCCAGCTCCCCGAACTTCGTTCAGCTCAAATTAGCTCGTTTGAGCTCATTCCAACTTATTTTCAGCTCATTTACTTTATTGCTAGAAGAAACTAAACGATGACTTTCATTAGTTTATTTTATTTCAAGCTCATTGATTAGTTTAATAGATTATTACAACTTATTTCATGTTTTTTTTGTTTAGTTGGAGCTAGTCGAATTAACGTGTCTTAATTAGTCCATATTTAATTTGTCTTAGTTTCATTATATGTTTATTAATGTGTCTAAAGTCAGTCTTTAATTTTGGTTCAGCAAAACATAGCTTGCTTTTAATATGTTCATTATCTTTTGGTGCAACCAAATGCATGAATGATCATTAATGCAAGGTGCATGCATGGTTGGATGCAACGCTTGGAAGGTTCATACAAATTAAAAGTGTGTTTTTTTCTTAAATTGTTGCTTTTAAACCTTGTCTTAATTTTGGCCAGATTGTACACATTGCTACTACTAGGAAGCTCCCTCTTAAGCTTTTCGTATTGCGTAAACTACATTTAAGGTGCTAAACACAACCTCCCATGAGCCATTTCGTGAAAAGCAAGGCATCAAGTGTTTTCATACTTGACCATTCTGTTGGCTACCAAGTTCACACCTTGAGACTCTTCATACAACACAATCTGCAATAATGAACTACATATCCCAAGTGACCATTTGGTTATCAAGGCAGCATCAATTCATGTTCACACTATTGAAACCATTCAATTCCATGAACTCTCAATGACCAATGTAATTGGTTGTTTGGGAATACAAATTTCACAATGTGAAATTCTCAAGGGATGCTTTGAACGAATTAGTGGACATCAAACAAATTTATTCTGATTATTATCTCATTCCTATTCAGTTGGTTCCTTGTACAGCCTATAAATATGAGGCTTGAGACATTTTGTAACAACTTTGATGAATTTTAATCTTATTGTGGGTGTGCACTCTCCTTGTTCTCATTTGACTCAAATTGACTTATCAAGCATTCCTTGTGGTGTCAATCTGATTTTATTCGTACTGATCACTTCTTAGAAGTATGGCGTTCATCCTTTATACCGGTTGATTCCTATCTTGCTAAATAGAGGGTCACAGTTCTTGTTTTCCTTTTGTATTCATCTTAAGTATTAATATAAGGATTTGATACGACCTCGGTTTAGTAGTTGAACCCGAGTCGTTTAGTTCCCGATCGTAAACGAAGAAGTAGAATAGACGAGAATAAGATAGAATATAATTGAGTTTCAAGAAGTAAAGTAAGTCCGTGCAAAGTTGGATATGGATTTGGTTTAAGTCGAAATGGTATGACTAGAATGGTCGAGTTCGGTTTAAGATTAATTAGAAAATGGTATTTGGTTTTGGTACGTTTTGGTATTTGGGAATTGGTACTAAATGGTAAAGGATTTGGTACGAAATGGTAATGGTTCAAAAGGTTAAGAGTGAACCAACACTGAAGAAAAGTGTCGACCCGAAACTTATAGGACCAAATTGAGTTGGAAATGGTTAATAAGGACCTTGACCCGATACTTAGTAAAGTATGAACCAAAGGTATCAAAGGTGAACGCCACACTCGGGTTTTAGGAGTGATAAGTTCGGAAAAGACTCGTAAAGACGCCACTAAAAGCTTAGATAAGTCTTACGGGTCTCGAACGAAATTTGAGAGAAAATGCCTCACAAATTTGGCAGCAATTCGCTAATTAAAAAATGTCAAAAAGTCCTTTACAAAGTAAAATTTCAGCTATTTATAAGCAACACCTAAGCTAGCTGAATGGTCACTTACATTCCTTAAAAATTAAGCAAATGAATCACTTAAATGAACTAGCTAAATTCGGCTGAACATGGAGCTCCATTAGACACCTTCTAGATGAAGCATTAGACTTGGAAAAATTTGGATGATGCATGGATAGCTAGGTTCGGCCAATGGGCATAAATTAGCTCATTTATGTTGCAACTCTTGGCTGAAAAGTGACCAGCAATTAAGAGGGTAATGAGCAGCCAATTTAAGTGTGAAAGCTCAACATTGAAGAGTCATGGAGTGTGAACACATGGAACCGAAAAGCCAAGATGCATCCAGCAAATGTGAAAGGATTAATTGACAGCTTTGGAGTTGGAAACATTAGCTCTCTTGACTGAATAGTCACCTAGGAATGCCAAATTCAGCTCACCAATTTGATGCATGTATCTCCAGGTTCATTGAATCTATTGTGCATGCACCAAGCTAAATGAATCTCCACATTCGGCTCACCTTGCTAAATGAACCCCCACATTCGGCCAACCTACAAAAATAGGAAGAACTAAGATTAATGTGGTATTTAGCTGAACTAAATTAAGAATAAAAACAAGACACATTAATTCGGTCAACAATGACACTAAAATCAGTTCATTAAATTCGGCATTTAAATCATGTAATAAAACTTGACATATTAAAAACATGCAACAAACATATTAATAAGCTGTAATAAACTAATTAAATCGACTTAAATAAATATTCAACTATTAAATTAATGTCTAGTTGATATTGAGCTGAATTGAAAATGTTTGAGCTGAAGTTGAGCTAAGTCGAGCTTATTGAGCTGAAATGGAAGTTAATTCAGCTCGTATTAAAGTGCAAGGAAGGCTCATCGAGTTTGTCCAAGCTTCGTCAATGCGTCCAACCAAAGTCTCGCCCCAAACTTGATCTACTAAGGCCGAAATAGCCTCCTTGAATTGTTTAGCTCGTGATCGGGTGATTGGACCTTGAGGCAGCTCCAAAGGCTCCTTGCTCGAGCTAGGTTGGACTTGAAGCGTGGCTGTATCAGGATTGGGTCAGTATTGTTCTATAATATTGGTTAATTCTTGAGTCCTTAAAGCGAATCAAAGCCTATCCTTCCTTATTCTATTATTACCCATCAAACCCCCTTTTCAAAGCCAGCCATTAACATTCAACCTTTACTAAGTGCATTACATTGATACTTATTAATTTTGATCGGGAACTCTTGCGACTCATAATCATCATACGAGGACGAGCTCACATCATTGCCCCTCATCGCCTTGTACTCGCCCAACCGTCCTTTATCTTCTTTCCTCAAATGATGCCATAGTCCCAGACTAGGTCTTACACTACAGTCTTTTATCCCCATATGATGCTGATACGAGCTCGTTTCGGATGTAAAGACGAGTCGTAATCTTTCCCGATCGAAATTAGGTAGTGTCGGAATTGAATCAAATTCAAGTCTTGGTGTTTGAAGTTGGATGGCTTTAGGAACAAAGGAGTTTAATGGGTTGTTGTTTGCTGGGTAATTCGATGAAACAAGATCGAACCCTTATTATCAAATAAGGACCCGGGCTTAAGGTTTCAAAGAAAGAAATGGAAATAGGATAAAAACCGAGACCCTCTATTTAGCAAAATAGGAACCTACGGTATGAAGAACGCCACACCAATGGGTGATAAGTTCGAACAAAGTCAGATTGACGCCACTCGTTGAAGATAAGTCAATTTGAGCTTTGGAGAATAAAGAGAGTGAATTTCTCACTAAAATTATGTTTCATTCAGAAATTTGGCAAAAAGTCCTTTTACAAGAAATTCAGCAACTATTTATAGCTTGAGTGACTAGTAGCCGAATAGACAAGTTCAAGACTTAATATCTAAGCAAACATTGAAATAAATTCAGCTTAAATCCATGTATATTGGCCAATGTAGATTCGGCTGAATGGTGACCAAAAATTAAAGCTTCCAAATTGATCAAATGAATTTCGGAGATTCATGTAGCAGCCAAGTTCACCTAATGAGTTTAATTGACTCATTCATTAGGCAACTCTTGATGAAAAACGACCAGCATTAAAAGAGGAATTGAGCAGCCTTTTTGGGGTGTGAATGGAAGGTTTTGAAGAGTCCCCATGGTGTGAACATGGCTGAACCGAACAGCCATGGTGTGAATAGCCTTTATGCTCCCTTGAGAAGAGAATCGGCCAAGCTTGGAGGGATGAACAACTTGGACACTTTTGGCCGAATAGTTGCCTTGAAAAACACTAAAATTAATCAACTTTAATGCATTAAACCAGCTGCACATGCACCTTCACATTCATTGAATCTACATGCATGAATCTGCCCAATGTATCTTCAAATTCGGGTGCACCTACATAACACAAATGAACTTAATTAAAAACATAATGTGAACATCCTAATTATCATTGTGGCAACTTGAATATTAATAAACATGACACATAAATTCGGCTGGACAGATTTAATGCATGTATAAATTTAGACAAACTAAATAAAATCAAGACATCTTTAATTTAACTAGATCAAGACAAATTAATTAACTCAACTTATTAATGCCGAAAATAATAAGACACATTAAATGACTTAAAGGCACAATTAACACCTAGTTAAATTAGTTAATTAGCTTAAACTAAATTAACTAAAATTTATTCCAGCAAAATAAAAAAATGCAAAACTAAAAGAAACTAAAATGAGTTTATTGAGCTAGTTCGAGCTCATTGAGGTTGTAAAGAGCTGGAAATAAGCTAATTGAAGCTCCACAAAATAAAATTGAGCTACGTCCAGCTTGCAAACACGATGAGCCTCGCTTGTAGGCTGAAACAATAGCCGTTCCCGGGGGCGGGTCGTATCATCCCCTCCCTCTTTAAAGCGATTTGTCCCCAAATCGGGCCATTTGCTCGCGAAATATCCTTCCTTAACAAAGCCCCCTTGGTTGTTAAATTTAACAAACTTATGCCCAACAACCTGAAATTCATGAATAGATTGAAAATAACACCGATTAGTTACTTGCCCTCCCTCTTTAGGGCAAAGCCACTTCAAGGTGTCACCTACACAATAAAGAAAATTATGAATGACACGATGAACTAAAAACTTGCAAACTCTTACCAAATTTTCAATCACAATTGGAGCAAATAAGCTATTGTCGAATTCAAGAATATAGATAAGCCTTACCTTTCCAAATGGATTTTCCAATTTCATCAATGACCTAGTCATGGGAAATAATTCTTCAAATATGAACAGTTCATTCAAATAAACACATATCCCAACCCACACTTGATCAAAAGGATTCAAACACTCGTGATTCAAACAATTAAATTGATTTATCACACCTTTACCATGCAAAGTCTCATCCAATGAAGAAAATGATTTTAAAGAGTAACCACAAGTCGACAATAATTCATTTGAGCCAATATGTAGGACAAGTATTAGTCGGCCCAAACAAACAAGATCACTAAATAGAATCAAGTTTTGCACATTTAAATTTAACAATGGCCAACAACCTTTCACTTCTTCATCAAACTCATCATAGTCACGAACATCATCACTTCTTGAGCAAAACAGAGATGTTTTTAGTTTTTCAGAAATCAAACCTTGTTTATCCTTGAAATTAGGGATTTGAAGATCGGTTTTACCATTCTCTCGCAATATGAACCTTCTCTTCTCAGGAATATAATGTAATCGTAATTCCTTGCTTGGTTTAACCTGAAAAAATGAAGAGATAGGAAGACAACGATTAATCAAAACATTTTTCTTTCTCTCACTCAAATTTCTTTCACTTTCTTTTCTTTGATCTTGTTTTCTCACAATCTAGATTCTTTTCTTTTTCACTCTCTCTCAATTTCTTTTTTGTTCATTCAATTCTTCCAAAGATTGCTTTAATCGTTGTTGATCTTCCATCACTTGTTGTGGAGACAATGGGGCCAAAGTGATATTTTTGCCCTTGTGCTTGAACGAATATTGGTTAGAAAACCCATCGTGCTTGACTCGCCGATCAAATTGCCACGGCCTCCCAAGCAGTAAATGGCCCGCATGCATGGGCACAACGTCGCACAAAATCTCGTCTTGGTACTTTCCAATTGAAAAGGAAATCAAGGCTTGTTTGGTTACCTTAAGTTCGACTCCTTCATTGAGCCATTGCATCTTATAGGGACTTGGGTGCTTAAGGGTCAGCAAAGACAACTTCTTGATCATAAGTGTGCTTGCAACATTTGTGCAACTCCCGCCATCGATCACAACGCTACAAACCCTTCCATTAACATAACATCGGGTATGAAACAAATTCTCGCGTTGCGGTTCACCTATAGAGCTTTGTGCACTAAGACTTCTTTTAACAATGAGCATTTCACCTTCAACAGCAAATTCTACTTCATCTTCATTTTCGGATGGATGTTGAACTTCTTCTTCGTTTTTGTCTACTTCATCCTCCGATTCAATCTCACCATTGGGAAGCATGATCATTGTGTTACGATTTGGGCATTGGCTTGCGATGTGCCCTCTCCCTTGGCACTTAAAACACTTAATATCACGTGTTCGGGATTGAGTATTTTCAATGGCCTTACCTTTGCTAGATTCAGCCACAGACTTGTTGGACTTCATGGGCACCACAGTTTCTTTTGATTGATTTGTTGAAACATTCTTACTTGCCCCTTGGTTCCACTTAGATGCATTCGAAGAGGAATAACCACGTACGGCTCCTTTCATTTTGAGTTGCTTTTCGACCTTGATTGCCATGTGAACCATATCGACGATCTCTACGTAGTGTTGCAACTCAACTATGTTGGCAATTTCACGATTAAGTCCGGCTAAGAAACGAGCCATAGTTGCCTCTCGATCTTCCTCCACATCCGCTCGAATCATGGCCACTTCCATCTCCTTGAAGTAATCCGCCACGCTTCTCGTCCCTTGTGTAAGATTTTGAAGTTTTTGGTACAACTCCCGATGGTAGTACGAAGGGATGAAACGTCGTCGCATTACAGCCTTCATCTCGGACCATGTTTGGATAGGACGCTCGCCATTTCGCCTTCGGCTAGTTGTAAGTTGGTCCCACCACACCATTGCATAGTCCGAAAATTCGATAGCAGCCAACTTAACTTTCTTGGCCTCAGAATAGTTATGGCATTCAAATATAAGCTCGATCTTTTCTCCCACTCGAGATAAGCTTCGGGATCCGATCGGCCTTGGAATGAAGGGATTGACAACTTAATGCTTTTCAAGTCATCATCGAACCTCCCTCGATTTCGTTGGCCTCGGTTGCGTTGGCCTCTTCGTTGAACATTCGCATTGGACCCTTGATCACTTTCGTGTTCAATCGACTCGAAAGATTCATCATCTAAATCAGATTGTCGTCCTCGATTTCTTGGAGGGCTTAAGGGAGTTCTCCTTCGTTGGGCTCTTCCTTCCACACGATCAAGTCTATCTTGAATCGGTTCTAACTTTTGATCGAACAATCGGTCCACCTCGCGTAGCAATGCTTGCAAATTCAAGTCCGGCACATTTCGAACAGGTTGCCTTTCTGCCATGTTTTTTTGTAGGATTTCTTGATATATGAAATTATAACCTCTCAACAAAAACTCACAATTCACTCAAAAAGAAAAAATAATTCGGCACTCCACTCGTGTTTACACTCTTTAATGGCTTTTTCTTGATGTACTCTCTTGCCTTTTACCTCTCAAATCCAACTCTCAATATTCTAAAAAGCTACCTTAGACTTATCCCACTTGTGGGTCAGCTTCAAAGGCTAAACAAGGGAAAATCGTATGGTTTAGGGTAGGCTCGAAAGAAAGAAAGGTTTAAAGATGTGGCGTATAAAATGAATTCACGAATTGAAATTTTTTTTTAATAGTGAAATTTCACTCAAAGGGGTATAAAAGGGTGTATAATATGATTTTGGAAAAATTTTTGTTGAAGTGTTTCCAGACTCTTTTTTTTTTTTTTTACAGATATTTCACGTTCTTTTCGTACGCACCTAGACCGTATGCAATTTTTTTTTTTGCAATTTTTTTCCTTCTTTTTTTTTCGGATTTTTTTTTTCGAAACCTTTTTTTTTAACTTTTTTTTTTCCGAAGCTACGATTTACGTACCTAATTTAGCTAGCTCTGATACCAACTGATACGAGCTCGTTTCGGATGTAAAGACGAGTCGTAATCTTTCCCGATCGAAATTAGGTAGTGTCGGAATTGAATCAAATTCAAGTCTTGGTGTTTGAAGTTGGATGGCTTTAGGAACAAAGGAGTTTAATGGGTTGTTGTTTGCTGGGTAATTCGATGAAACAAGATCGAACCCTTATTATCAAATAAGGACCCGGGCTTAAGGTTTCAAAGAAAGAAATGGAAATAGGATAAAAACCGAGACCCTCTATTTAGCAAAATAGGAACCTACGGTATGAAGAACGCCACACCAATGGGTGATAAGTTCGAACAAAGTCAGATTGACGCCACTCGTTGAAGATAAGTCAATTTGAGCTTTGGAGAATAAAGAGAGTGAATTTCTCACTAAAATTATGTTTCATTCAGAAATTTGGCAAAAAGTCCTTTTACAAGAAATTCAGCAACTATTTATAGCTTGAGTGACTAGTAGCCGAATAGACAAGTTCAAGACTTAATATCTAAGCAAACATTGAAATAAATTCAGCTTAAATCCATGTATATTGGCCAATGTAGATTCGGCTGAATGGTGACCAAAAATTAAAGCTTCCAAATTGATCAAATGAATTTCGGAGATTCATGTAGCAGCCAAGTTCACCTAATGAGTTTAATTGACTCATTCATTAGGCAACTCTTGATGAAAAACGACCAGCATTAAAAGAGGAATTGAGCAGCCTTTTTGGGGTGTGAATGGAAGGTTTTGAAGAGTCCCCATGGTGTGAACATGGCTGAACCGAACAGCCATGGTGTGAATAGCCTTTATGCTCCCTTGAGAAGAGAATCGGCCAAGCTTGGAGGGATGAACAACTTGGACACTTTTGGCCGAATAGTTGCCTTGAAAAACACTAAAATTAATCAACTTTAATGCATTAAACCAGCTGCACATGCACCTTCACATTCATTGAATCTACATGCATGAATCTGCCCAATGTATCTTCAAATTCGGGTGCACCTACATAACACAAATGAACTTAATTAAAAACATAATGTGAACATCCTAATTATCATTGTGACAACTTGAATATTAATAAACATGACACATAAATTCGGCTGGACAGATTTAATGCATGTATAAATTTAGACAAACTAAATAAAATCAAGACATCTTTAATTTAACTAGATCAAGACAAATTAATTAACTCAACTTATTAATGCCGAAAATAATAAGACACATTAAATGACTTAAAGGCACAATTAACACCTAGTTAAATTAGTTAATTAGCTTAAACTAAATTAACTAAAATTTATTCCAGCAAAATAAAAAAAATGCAAAACTAAAAGAAACTAAAATGAGTTTATTGAGCTAGTTCGAGCTCATTGAGGTTGTAAAGAGCTGGAAACAAGCTAATTAAAGCTCCACAAAATAAAATTGAGCTACGTCCAGCTTGCAAACACGATGAGCCTCGCTTGTAGGCTGAAACAATAGCCGTTCCCGGGGGCGGGTCGTATCAGATGCCATAGTCTTATACTAGGTCTTACACTATATGGTCTTCTTATCCCCATATGATGCCATAGTCCCAGACTAGGTCTTACAGTATAGTCTTCTTGCCATGGTCATAAACTTCCATATTATAATTTGTGTTTATTATCTCGATGAACTCACATGTAAGTAGACTCATTATGCAGACTCATGTTTTATAGACTCACTCTTGCAGACATGCAACTTATGCACTTGAACTTCATGCAGAGACATGAACACACTTTTCATGACAAACAAAATCATGCTTTCAGACGTGTTTATGCATGTACACATTTTCCTTCAAAACAAAAGCTTATCATCAAGCTCATTCCCTCTTTACACATTCATCGTGCACACATTTCTTTTTCTTAATAGAGATGCATAACATTACACAAGCATCACATACAAATTCATCAAGCATTCATCCTCACAGAATTGGCATATTACATTTGCATGCCTTTTTTTCTCATTTCACAAAATGGTCTTTAACATAAAGAGATCAGTCAGAGATATGCAACTTATGACCCTCACGATACCCTCACGTAATCCTCACCTTTGGTAGCTTCAAAGTTAGACCTAGGCTTCCATCGATTAGATTAGCAGCTCCTAAAAATTCATCGACAAAAAACTCATCAAGACCTATTCATCTAACTCATTTTTCCCTTTTTATCTTAAACACTAAAATCACATAGCAAAGCTCTACCAATTTTGCTTTACCAAGCTAAATAGATTTTCCCTCCGACAGTTTAGCATGCAAGGTCAGGAGACTTACCTTACAAGGGGGAGAGGTTTTTCCCCTCAGCTCACCCTTTTATAGACAGATAATACTTTATGACGAAGAAAGGGAACAATCCCCATCACTTACCCGGTCATCATATATTTTTCCTTTGTCTCATTAGATGTTCAAAAAGTGTATTAATCCATGTGATCACCAGTTAGATGCATGACACCTGTAAAGCGACACGTACAAGCATACTGACACATACATAGCTTACGCTTCGGTCCTAGCCCATCCTTCGTTAGGGCGTAGCTGACTGCTCGACTGATCACACGTTGGCGCATCACGCCTTCTTGGTGGTGACTCTATTACTTGAGTCCACTATGTCTTTTACTAGGTATCCTTTTCTAACGGCATCTTCCATCAAATTTCGTTATAGACTATGCGCCCACATATACGTCAAAAGTCTTAGTGGGGCGGATAACATTTTATTTACTTATAGACTTCATAGTTCACCATTCAGGTGTCACCATACCTCGACCTTGCCTAATCCTCAGGCCTTTTATTTAGCTCTAAGGAGTTTTTCTATCTTCCTTTATAAGCCTTTTGACCCGTCCTTAAACTTTATTGGGACTCAAAAAATGTCACATCACTCGTTTTGTATTCTTATCCAAATCTTACGAATTCCAAGAACGAATAAAGTACTTTCATTTGGTTCTTAAATATCTTAGTTCTCATTTGGTTATCTCCTAACTATCTTTTCCTTATATCTTAACCATCTCAAGGCCAGTGTTACTAGATGTACTTATTACTGACATAAGCTTCTTATCATAGGGTTCATTTTCTTACTACATATAATAGATTTTACCTACTCGATGCACGCCAATCAGAGGCCTTTAGGGTGAACCCTTCCTTATTGGCCAATTTTTTGTTTATTATGTGCTAGTCCCAGTGTTTGTCAATCTCTTAAGGCATCAAGGATGCATCCGGGTAGTTTTTATACATAGACTAGTTCTAATATTTATACATTTCTACACTTATCATATCATTCTTATGTCTAAGGTAGTACTTAGATACTAAGACTTCATCTGGCGGGATGTTACAAGTACAATTTAATTGTGCTCTTGTCTATTTAAATGTTTGTAACTGATGTAATGCAATACTGCCAAGATGAGACCAATCGAATGTGTTTTTGCAAGGCGAGTTTCCTTTGAGAGTATCGTGGTTAAATTGTATGGTAACAGTGAAGTACGATTGCTAGGATATAGTTGAGTTGTGTTTTAAATTTATTGTGTTCATGTCATTTCCAATGCTGGTAAATGCCATGGATTATTGTCGTAAGATGTCCAAATTGCACATAACAAAAGTAATTTACTTGGTTGTTGTGGTAACTGTATTGTTCGATTTACTTGTGGTGTTTAAGGACTATTAAAGATCAGGATCATGTTGTGGTTTGTGTTGTCCTAAATAGAACAAATTAATTGTGTTGTGCCTTAATGAATGCCCTGCATGGTTACATGCAATTAAAGACGTAAAAAAGTTAGTTGCATTAAATGTTGTTTAATATTTAGACAACTTGACAATGGGCTATAGGTTGAACATCAAGGTTTATTTGTTGTGTTAAATGCTTGGATAATCTATATGTGAAATTGTAAGATTCATTTTCATGATTAATTCCTCTGATAAGGCATGTAAATACATATTAGGATTTGGTGAAAACTTTTACTTTGCAAAGGTTCAGTGGATGAGAATAGGGTTTTAGCATTGCATATCATTAAGAAAATTATGGTTTTACGAAGGTTCGGTGGATGAAAATGGGGTTTCAATATTAAATATTATTAAGTAAATTATGACTTTGTAGAGGTTCGGTGGATGGGAACAAGGTTTTAGTATAAGAAGAACAGGAAATGGTCTTCCAGAGGAAATGTTGTTGTAGTCGATTGTATATCGCTTGTAATTCAATTTTATTTTTGTGCCTTATTTGGTTTCTTACAAGTTGGTTTCTTTATTGCCAAGTAGGTTACAATAAAATTTGATCTGAAGTGGTACCCATGATGCTACTTGTTCGAAGAAAAAAATCATGTTATACGTATTACGTATAAGAGTTGCTAGTATATAGAATAGGGTGAATATTTTAACCCCTTATACTCGTCGCTATGCTCATATGACCGAGAATTTATATGCTCGTATCTTAATGCAAATAAGCCCTAACCGGTTGTAGTTAAACTACATTCTACTATCAACTATATAAAATTAAACTTATTATTGTTAAGTGAGTTTTAATTTGAGAACCTCAGTAATACACTAGGCAACTCGAGGTGACAGATCTGTGTACTTGTACCAAGTTTGATTTTGATTATTAGAAATACAATTACATAAAATGATCAAAAGATGATAAAATATTGCTTGTGATTTAAATGGTAGATTTAATTATTTATGTGATAAATAGAAGTAGTATGATTTAATCGATACATTGTACTCAGTGTTAAAATTGAGTTGAAATATGTTGTGTACTGTAATGGGATAGTGAATTGAGGAAGGATTGGGATTGATAGAATGTGAATTGAACTTATAATGAGATTGGAAATTTGTTACCTATTAAATGTTTAGGTTACACTTTGGTTGGTAGATGATGCACTTATGTACCTGTATAACTATTTTGATTATCTGATGATGTATTACGATACTGAATTGGGATGCAAGCTGATTGATCTATGTATCTGGCTTAATTCCAAGCTAGATTAATAAAAGTTATAACAGGTGAATAATTAAGAGAAATATAAAATTTGATATATTATTAATAGCATTTGAAAGATAATGTGATCCAGTTAAATGAGTCAAGGACTGATAAGGAAAGATAACAAATGAATTAATTGATTCAGAAATGAAATTCTATTACCCCCACCTCTTTCCAAGTAAATTTCGAGGATAAAATTTCTTAAGCGAGGGGAGAACTATAAAAATCCGAAAATTAATGGTGTTAGAAAAATACGATTTCGGACTCCGTTTCTATAAACTAAGCCCGTAAATTTAAGAAGTTATTTTATAAGTGATTTGAATTTCGGATTAGTAATTTGGCCAAATTAGCTATTACTTAAGGTTTGAGGACTAAATCATAAAAGTTGTAAAAGTTAATTGCTATAGGTTTTAATTACTAAATGACTAAAATATTAAGCCAAAGCTCAAATTTGCAATTAAGCCATTTACTTTTGACAGTGGACGGTTTGGTGGTATTTTTAATTATTATATATATTTTGTTTGTGAATGATGCGAAAGACTTGTCTTCTTGGGAGGCTTGGTTAATTGAGTTAATATAGAATGAAAATTTAACCATTCAAAGTTAACTAAATAGGTATAGTTGCTTGGAGTCTTGAGGGGGAAGAAGGTTAAAATTATATTAAACAAAAGAAAAATATGTCATAAAAAAGGAGGGTTGCATGCCATGATTATGGTTGGCTAAATTTACTATCAACTTATATCATTTTAATGCTTATTGAAAATGGAGGAAAAGAGGATAGTGGAAGGGTAGTTGGACGGTGATAACAAGGAAAGAGATAAAGGTAAAAAATAAAGGATTTTATTTCTTCTTCCATCCCATTTTATTTTTTGGTCGGGATTCAAATGAAATGAGGGGGAAGGCATGACTGCATGTTGATGAATGCATGAGAATTTGCTTGTTTAAGAGAAAAATTCTCAAAATTGCTTGCAAGAAGGGAAAGAACTCAATCGGGAAAGGGAAGTCCAAGATAAAGTAGGTAGCCTCAGCCTTAGACAGATTTTCTAGTGAGTTTCAAACAAAACATTTCCAGCCTTTTCTATTTCCATTTATTTCCATAGTGTGGAATGCAGCTGTAGAGTTTGTTGAAGAATCAAATTTGAATGTGAATCACTATCCAAAATGGTATTAGATCTCTCCATTGCATGCTTTGAAAACTTGTTCAAATTTGAATGTGAAATTCTATCCAAAATGGTATTATATATATTACATGCATCAAATTATTATCCAAATATGAATGTGAATTATTGTCCAAAATGACATTAATTGTATCCATTTCATGTTTCAAGATACTATCCGAATATAAAGGTGAATTTTTGTCCAAATTGGTAATAATTGTATATATTACATGCTTCAAAATTTCTGTCTGAACATGAATGTTAAGTGTTGTCCAAATTGATATCAATTATATCCATTACATGTTTTAAAGAGTTGTTCGAATTTGATGTTTAACATTGTTCAATTTTCAATAAATACTGAAACTAATAATGTTTCAATGTTGAATTGTATAGGTCCAAATGCTATGGTTTAACTTGAACCAAAGGGTTCAAAATTGATATCTTGTATATATTGTAATACCCTAAACCTGGCCTAGACGTCCAGCCCAAGTTTGGTGAGTTATATCATCAATCATCAATTACCATACAAAAAACACAACAAGACTAAGCCATGCATCACATAATATTCATCACAAAAGTTAATTAAGTGTATAGTCTTCCAAAGTCATATTGTTATAGTTTACTCCTAAAGTACTACTTAAGAAAAGATAAATGCTTAACCGAACTCCCACAGCACTGACCTATTTAAGACTGGGAACCACTTGAAATCTAACCAATAACAAAATGAATTGTGAACTCAGTGCATAAAAGGAATTTATTCAATTAATGCTCATTTATAAAGTAGTTCCAATTTCAGAGGTTTGGTTCGGTACAGAAGTAATTTCAGTTCAGATTCAGAGCAGGTTAGCTACATATATATACAATTTTAGTTCATATGCGATACAGATTAGTTTCAGATGCAATATTCCTACCCCATCTGCTACACACCGTCTTCAACCATCCCAACATACCATTAAGGACATTCAATGGCCAACCAACCCTACACACCTTAAAGTTTTCGTTCACACTTTTACAGAAACGCGGCTTGGCTACTAGTTCAATATGCGATAAGTGCCAGAATCAAATTTATACTCATTATGGCATAACCACGATTTTAGAACAGATTTCTTCCTCCTTTACAATATCCCAACACATATCAATGCAGAACAAAAATACCCATTTCACGTATTCAGTTATTCTAATTCATTACTTAATTAAATAAGATAGTTCAACACCAGAATAAGCATTATAGTGTACGTATAACTAAGTTGATCACAGATCAATCTTAGAGTATCAGACAGTTTTCATACAATCAAATTCAACCATTTGTACATTGAAGGGGCCAATATTAGTGTTAAGTAACATATTCGACCTTGAAAACAGGTGATGGGCCCCAATAACATGCCCAGGTGCCTTGCCTGTGTGGTTCCGAAGCATAAACAATGAGTTACACGGCTTGGACACACGTCCATGTCCCTGCCCGTGTGATCTTGTACCAAAAAAAGTGAGTTACATGACCTGGGCACATGGTCGTGTCCCTGCCTGTGTGATCTTGTACCACAAACCGTGAGTTACACGGTCTAGGCACACGCCCGTGTCCCTGTTCGTGTGGTCTTGTATCACAAAAAGTGAGTTACACGACTTGGGCACACGCCTGTGTCCCTGGCCGTGTGGTCTTGTACCACAAATAGTGAGTTACACGGCCTGGGCACAAGCTCGTGTCCCTAGTCGTGTGGTATTGTACCACAAACAATGAGTTACATGGCCTAGGTACAGACCTATTTCCCTGGCCGTACAAACTCTACACTAATATGGCCACACACGCCCTTGTCGCTGGCCGTACGAACTCTGCACTAATATGGCCACACACGGCCTAGACACATGGCCGTGTGCCTTGCCCGTGTGACCCCAAATCAATGTACACTGAGTTACACGGCCAACCACAAGGCCTGGGCACACGCCCATGTGCCTGGCTATGTGGCGTCGACATCCACCATTTTCGGTGACCAAAACTTGCAGAAATTAAGGTTTTCGATACGGACCTTGAGAGATTTTGAAGTAACAACAACACAAAAGATCCTCGAAGCGTAAAACAATCATTTAGTAACACAATTTAGCCATTTAATCAACAAAATACCCCGATTACTCACTTAGTGCCTATGTCGAAAGTTTCGACACGAAACCTTCAACTAACCTAAACTTACCGAAACTTCAGTGACAATCACAGAAATTGTCGTGTTGCTATTCCTTATTATTATTCTCCCCTACTGGGGAAAAAAACAATCGTTTATCAAAACTTCTCGTAACTCACAAAAATACTCCATTCTAAGCAAGTTACAAAACGAAGAAACATCGCGGAGACTCTCACATTGACAAGTACTTACCCGATAGCCTTCTGACCAGCGACTAACAACAAAATTTTAGTTAATCCCGTATTCCCCTATGACCCGATTAGCAAAATAATGAAAATTGAAAAGAAGAAAAAGAAGATAGAAATGATGAAGAAGAAGAAAAATAAAAAGATAAGGAAGAAGAAACTATCGTTATTTAATTTCCTAACTTCCAAGCATATTTCTAGCATTTGAAAAAATTTATCCTTATTGGAAACCTTTGGGACTCAAACACAGGACCTAACAGAATACAAACAGATGCTTATTCAGTGAACCAACAGGCTTATTCTTGACACAGTTTCCCACTGAATTAAACTTAACCGGGAACTCATGATTATGGGTTGATTTTAAAACAACCAAACTTTTAATGATGCAACTCGAACTTCAGACCTTAAACACAAAAGCAGAGCACTGAACCAGAAATACCAAAATTTAATTACTATAGATTCTTACAATTAAATTATCAAAATTTTGGAACGTTACATACATTGTATATATATAAATGTGTTGAACAAGATTTGGTTATAAGATACATTTGTATTGATTAATAAAATAAATATTGGAATTGCATGCATTTTGATTATTGCTTATAATATTTTATTTGAATTATAGCAATACAACTGAGCTTTATTGCTCAGCGCATGATTTTTGTTTTTTGTGTGCAGATTAGGTTCAATTTGAGATCTCGAGTATTTACTTCTGTGTCCAGTCAAGATCACAGACTCAACAATGTTTGTGTAGCTACCTTTTTGTTGGTTAAAAGGTATGTACCTACTAGGTTAAGTAATGTTAGTTAATGAATTGATTACATGAATAGAATTAAATTATTGTTTAACAGTCCTTTTTACTTAATTAACCATCTAAACTTCAAAATTTCTTAACGAAACTTTAATACGACCCTAATATAATATCATAGACTTTAAATAAATATTAAAATATTTATTCTCTCGTCAGAATCATGGTTCTGAAACCCCTATTTCTAACACCACTAAACGGGATGTTATAGGGGGTGCTAGGGATGTTACATCCTTATTGTGGTATTAAGTGCTTGCAATCACTCCAAATATGTCATGTTTGAGTTGTGACAAAGCCAATTGTCAACATGTCATAATGTTCTATTGATGCTAAAGCTGAAGCCTTTGCTTTGTTGATGTAACTCATCAATAAATATATTAAATCCTTATTTTTAATTACTATATTAGTTATAATTAAATATTTACTTCAGTAGGAAAAATAAATTTAAATTAACTAATTAGTTTAAATTGTTGTTAAATTACATATAGGTTACTACAATCATTAAGAAAAGAAAATAAAGAGATATAGATTCATCTTTATTTATTGAAACTTATGTTAATGTTGTTAACTAAACAATTTTTTTAACAATCTCATTATAGGTTCTGATCATATCTGCTCTTTTTGACACAATGCCTAGAACTATCCATAGCCCCTCCCCAACACATAAATAGGAGGATAATGCACTTCAACACACTCAAACCCACATCCTCCTACATTAGCAACAATACCCATGCCAATCAAACTAAGACTCAATCAACCAAAACAAGTTTATATGATAATGTTTATTTAATAAAATGTTAATATAATTTTATATCATGGCATATACGTCAAAATACAATAAAAGATATTATATCATACATTTAAGGTAAAACTATAAGTTGATTATCATATAAAATGTCATGTATAAAGCCTTTACATAGTTTGAATAAATTTTACTATTTTATTCAACATTATAAGACGTGATATAATATTAAAATTATTACTTAATTATGAAATAAATTAAATTATTTTGTTGATTTAAATATATCTTATGAGTATGTTTAATGGTAATCATACATACTAGATTTTGCTTAACAGGTCATATACTTTATTTTATATTATTTCAAATATATTAACTGATACGAGTCACAAAGGTCTTAGATGCATACATAAAAGAAAGAGAAAATCAAGATTCACTTTCTTGTTTTCAAGAAAATCAAGAAACCGAATCTTGGCCCAATCTTGCTGTTTGGAGCGATTTCAAGAATCAAGAAAATCAAGATTTCAAATCTTGGAAATCTTGGTCCAAGAAACCAAATCTTGCAGCCAAAGCGCATTGGATCTCCGTTACGAGCATCAACGAACCAATTTCGGTAGAAGATGGAATACAAGCCCAAGTTATTGAAGGCAAGGCCCAATAAGATGATTCCAAGCCCAAACAAGAAGACAAACCATACTTACTTGAAAATCAGGCCAAATTGTCAAAGTGGCTCAATTTGTAAAGTTTTATTTTTTAAATACTTAGTTTAAATTTTTATGTAGATATTCAGTCCAAGAGGCCCAATTAAAAGCCCTTGGCCGAATTTCCATTTAAATATTAAAATAATTAGGAGTTTTTTATTTTTAGTTTTCTAATTAGATTACGAAAACACTTGATAGGCCTATATAAAGGCTTGGCCGGCCACCTTGTTATTCACTTCTCAAATATATTAAAAATTTCAGATTTGTTTAAGTGCAGAATTCTCCTTGAGTTTTTCTCCAAGAATTCTCTCTTGAGTTTTCTTTAGAAGTTGTTTTAACAATCTTTTGATTGTGGGAGCCATTTCAGCCTTCTTCTTGCCATTGATATTCCTTTGGAGGGGAGATTAGAGTCATTTGAAGGGAGTTGTGATATCTTTCGGGATTTCAAGGCTTCTTAGGACTTATCTTTTAATTTCTTGCTGTCATTTTTTTTCTTTTAAATTCTGCTTGTGTCGATTTTATTTAATCACTTTGTTTGCTATTCTTGTTGCGTTTCAGGCGTTCCAAAGCATTCCAAATTTGATTCGCCCTCTTCTTTACTAAAGATCGGATCGCCCCTTTTGTTCTTGGCAGCAAAATTTGTTCAAAATCCCTAAATTCATTGTTCTTGCCGATTTCTTTTTTTTCAGATTTAGGTTGTTTTGATTGCTGGAATTTTGGGGAAATTTAACTTGCTGTTTGTGTCTTTCTTTTCAGATTCGGTAGATTGGAGTATTCTTTGGGTTCAATTACATGTTCTTGATTCCCCAAGAACCTTTATTAACACTTATTCCTATTCTCAATTTGATTCTTTGTTGATTTCGAGATTTTTTTTATTCCAGATCTGGAAATTCAAAGTTCTAAACTTTTAATTTCTGTGTCGTTTTAGATCTGTTCGTTTAGCGCCTCGTAGGAGTTTTCTTGTGACTTGGCAACTTGATCTTGGTCCGCGCACAACCCTCTATCATTTGGTATCAGATTTTGGACGTTTTGGGTGTTCTTGGTTGATTTCTTAATTGATCTCTATTTTTTAAACTATAAATAGCAGTTTTACCCAGAAAAGTTTTTTGAAAAAAAATCATTTGAGTAGGTAAACGTTGTCTGATTGATCTGAAATTTTAAATACATATTTTCAGCACTATTATTGAATATTAAAAAATATTTCCCGCAAAAAATTCAGTCGAAAAAGTCAAAAAAATTGAAAAAGATAAAACCCAATAAAAATTTTAAAAAAAGATTCAGCAGGTTGAGTTTAGTGCCCAAACTTTCTAGATCAAAAATTAAATATTTAAGGACATTTTAGATTCAATTTCGTGATTTTTGGAGATTGGGAACACCTCGAACGAAGTTGTCAAGTTACTCCGCAGTTTTTCGAGTTTTTCGATTTCAGCAATTTTTATTGATTCTTAGCTGTAGGTTTTCATTTGTTTGCCTTTATTCTTCCTTTACACTATCTAACACCTTATTGTTTCTTGTGTTAGTAGGATTTTAAGGTGTGCACAATTCTTCCTCGGTGCAACACAAATTAATTGGTGTCTTGTCAGTTTTTGGCGTCTTACTGCAAATTAGGACTCTTTGGTAGTTTTGGTTCATACACTTTCTAATTGGTTGATATAGACTCTACTAAAGAACTCACAAGAATGAATTCTACCTCATTGAGAATTCGATTTTTCTTTTTGAGTGACTAACGGTGAGGTTTGCTAATTTTTCTTTTGAGTGTTGAGTATTTGTTTTACAGGTATTTCAAAAAAAAAGAGAGAAAAAAATATAAGATGATAGTCTGCCACACCCTTAACATCCAAATGGGAGACGATTGTGATAACCAAAGGACCAATATTTTTCATTCTAGGTGTTTTATGAAAGGTAACTTATGTTCACTTATTATTGATAGTGGGAGTTGTTCGAATGTAGTTAGCAGCTATTTGGTGGATTCCTTAAAGTTACCTTGTATCGAGCACCCTAAGCCGTATCACCTTCAGTGGCTGAATGAATCCTCAGAAGTTAAAGTTACAAAATAGTCCTTGATCACTTTTAAGCTTGGGAATTATGAGGATTAGGTATGGTGTGATGTGGTCCCAATGCATGCGGCACACTTGCTCCTTGGACGGCCTTGGCAATTTGATCGTGATGTTACACACCAAGGCAAGCTTAATAGATACTCTATTGTGTTTAAAGGTCGAAAATTCACTCTTGCACCTTTAAATCCCAGTGATGTATATAAAGATCAATTAAAAATGATGAAATTTTATGAGGGGGTGAGGGAGAAAGGACAAATAAAAAAGACAGAGAGAAAAGAGGCTAGTAGTGAAAAAAGTCAAAATTTAAATGGCCCAAAGGTGAGTGAATCCGCAAGTGGTAAAAATAGAGTGAAAAATTTAATTGCAACAAAAAAAAATGTGCGGAGAGACCTATTCAATGAACAACCTTGTATCTTTGTGAGGTTTAGGCAAAATCATTTATCTCTATCTAACACTAATGAAAATTTGCCTAGTGTGTTTCAATGTTTTTCGCATGATTATGAGGATGTTTTTAGTGAGGCCCCTAAAGGTTTACCACCTTTGCGTGGGATAGAACACTTCCATTGGCCACATATGAAAGATAACTTCCAACTTCAATACCTTTCCGATGAAAGACACTTTCATACGATCAACATAGGCAAAGAGGAAATCACACTACATGAGCCCGAAGGTAAGCGAGGTAAGGAAATTTTATCAACCGAGTCCCGTGCAGATTTGAAAATTATTGATAAAAATTTTGGTGACTTAATTCTTAAAAGATCCCCTCATTTTGATCCGATTAATTGTTATTCTTCGATTGTGGTTGATAAAGTCATTACGAAAGGAAGCGTGAGTTGTTATTCTCTTGATTTGCCTTGTGTAACATCCGCGAATTTGTGCAAATCTGTTTCAGTGAATAAGGTAACGAAATTTGCCAAATTTGTTTTCAATTTATATTCGTGCCTTAAACAGTTTAGGTGGTTGTACATGAAGTTTGAGTTCCATTTGACAAAGGTTAATTCAACAATAAAGCTTCAACTACACTATGCCCCCGATGAGCGAAGGTTTGTATTAAATGGGAAAGGTAAAATCGACCCTTCTTCTTCTGCTTATAAAGGTAAGATGCTTGAAACTTTTTAAACACTTTTGTACTCCTCAGATAGTGACAAAGATCACATTGATGACTTAATTTTTGTAAAACACTTAGATCGAAACGTGCTTGACTGTCCTATTTTATTTAGTGATGATCTATATGTTTTGATGGTTGATAAAAAGATTCTTGTTTTTGATAATGCATGTGTGAGTGAATCTATAGACCGTCAATTACTGCATACTATGATTGTGCAACTCTGTGAACCGTGTGAACCTTTTCAAATACCTACATGTGGTGATTACGTTTACCATTTGATTTATTACTCGCGATTTATTCATGGTTTGTGGAAACAATTTGAGATGATTGAATGCCTTAAAACATGTCCATCTTTGTTTAGAATATTTGATGAGGCATTGCCGAGTAAATTAGCTTGTCTGCATGGTAATCTGAATCTGTCCATTCGCATGCGTTATACTTGATTTGTTATGCTTATGTTTGGACTACAAGTTCTACTTTCAATGTGGTTGACTTATCTCCTTTTGATTTTTCAGATTCGAGGACGAATCTTTTTGAGGAAGGGGGGAAGGATACAAGTCAAAAAGGCCTTGGATGCGTACATGAAAGAAAGAGAAAATCAATATTCACTTTCTTGTTTTCAAGAAAATCAAGAAACTGAATCTTGGCCCAATCTTGCTTTTGGAGCGATTTCAAGAATCAAGAAAATCAAGATTTCAAATCTTGGAAATCTTGGTCCAAGAAACCAAATCTTGCAGCCAAAGCACATTGGATCTCCGTTACGAGCATCTACGAACCAATTTCGGTAGAAGATGGAATACAAGCCCAAGTTCTTGAAGGCAAGGCCCAATAAGATGATTCCAAGCCCAAACAAGAAGACAAACCATAGTTACTCGAAAATCAGGCCAAATTGTCAAAGTGGCCCAATTTGTAAAGTTTTATTTTTTAAATACTTAGTTTAAATTTTTATGTAGATATTCAGTCCAAGAGGCCCACTTAAAAGCCCTTGGCCGAATTTCCATTTAAATATTAAAATAATTAGGAGTTTTTTTATTTTTAGTTTTCTAATTAGATTAGGAAAACACTTGAGAGGCCTATATAAAGGCTTGGCCAGCCACCTTGTTATTCAGTTCTTAAATATATTAAAAATTTCAGATTTGTTTAAGTGCAAAATTCTCCTTGAGTTTTTCTCCAAGAATTCTCTCTTGAGTTTTCTTTAGAAGTTGTTTTAACAATCTTTTGATTGTGGGAGCCATCTTCAACCTTCTTCTTGCCATTGATATTCCTTTGGAGGGGAGATTAGAGCCATTTGAAGGGAGTTGCGATATCTTTTGGGATTTTAAGGCTTCTTAGGACTTATCTTTTAATTTCTTGCTGTCAATTTTTTTCTTTTAAATTCTGCTTGTGTCGATTTTATTTAATCACTTTGTTTGCTATTCTTGTTGTGCTTCAGGCGTTTCAAAGCATTCCAAATCTGATTCGCCCTCTTCTTTACTAAAGATCGAATCGCCCCTTTTGTTCTTGGCAGCAAAATTCGTTCAAAATCCCTAATTCCTTGTTCTTGCAGATTTCTTTTTTTCAGATTTAGGTTGTTTTGATTGCTAGAATTTTGGAGAAATTTAACTTGTTGTTTGTGTCTTTCTTTTCAGATTCGGTAGATTGGAGTATTCTTTGGGTTCAATTACATGTTCTTGATTCCCCAAGAACATTTATTAACACTTATTCCTATTCTCAATTTGATTCTTTGCTGATTTCGGGATTTTTTTATTCCAGATCTGGAAATTCAAAGTTCTAATCTTTTAATTTCTGTGTCGTTTCAGATCTGTTCGTTTAGAGCCTCGTAGGAGTTTTCTCGTGACTTGGCAACTCGATCTTGGTCCGCGTGCAACCCTCTATCATTAACGAATGTGTTATTTATGTTATGTTTTATTTTAAATTTCCTAAGAAAGTTTGTCTTGAGATGAATACTATAGTGGCCAATTTCTAGTGGCGATAGAAGGTTAATGAGAGGAGGATTCATTAGAAATATTGGGAGCAACTTGCACTTGGTAAGCATGAAAGTGGTATGGGTTTTAAAGAGCTAGAGACTTTCAACCTAGCTTTGCTAGCAAAAAAATGCTAGAGATTGTTGCATGAACATGAGGCTTTATGGGTGAGAATACTGCAAGGTATATATTTTTCCAACTACTAACAAGAAAGAAAGGTAAGGCATATTGGCTGTGAGGTAGTTTGTTGTATGGTAGAGATGTTTTGAGGTCTCATCTGATTTTCCAGGTTTTGGATGGGGAAACTGTTCAAATTTGGAACAACAGGTGAGTGCCTAGCATTACTGATGGCAAACCAAGGCACCCTGGACATCTGAACATGCCTTTAGATATACGAGCAATGGAAATTATGTGTAAGGAAGAAGGTAGTTGGGAATTATCTAATATTTCTTGCTGGATGGATGATAATATGATTGCAAAAATTTTAAAACTCCCAATTTGTGATACTTAGAAAGAAAATAGAATTGTTTGGCCGTTTAGCAAAAATGGAGAGTATTCTTTCAGATCGGGATATCATGTGTTAAGGAGGAACAACAAGAAAAGATGAGAGTTGAAACCCTCAAGCTGGGGAAAACTATTTGGAAAATGGAAGTTCCGAGCAAGTTGAAAGTTTTTTGCTAAAAGTTATGCTCTAATATTGTTCCCTCGGGGCTCAATCTTTGGAAGAGGAATTGTTTCTCCAACGCTTTTTTGTTTTTTGTGCTAGATGGAAGACTCTATTGAACACATCTTTTATAGATGAAACTGGGTAAAGGAGTAGTTGGTTTGAATGTTGCTTTGGTTTACGAATTTACAAAGAGTATATATATTTATTTGAGCATGATTCACTGAAATTCTGTCAAATGTTGGGGGGTTGAGGGTTTTACCGCTAGGATCATTTTTATATGTAGGTTTATTTGGAAAAAGAGGTGTGAGGTCATTCTTGGTGGTAAGCAGGTAGATATTAATGATGTCATCTGCAGAATAAAATCTACTACTTAAGAATATATGGTTGTCAGGAATGAATGTTCGATTGAGAGGAATTTAAAGCAGGAGGGTGTTGTTGAAGAAGTTTGGGGGAGACCACCTGAAGAATGGGTTAAGATTAACTGTGGTGGGGCATTCGATGTTAAAAATGGTAAAGCTAGTGTAGATGTAATTTGTAGAGACTATAGAGGAATGGTTCTTGATGGAGCAGCTGAGAAGGTGATAGCGGATGAGGCTAAGGTTGTAGAAGCTAGGGCAATCACTAAAGGGATCAAACTTGCTGTTAAAAACAGATGGGAGAATGTGCTTCAGGAAACTAATTCGTCTTCTGTGAAACTAAGAAAAATGATTCTGAGAGAAGGTTGAAGCTGAAACCGATTTTGAAGAGGTTTGATACTTTGAAAAAAGTAGGTGAACAACTTTTTAATCTAAAGGATTAGAAGGGATATTAAGAAAGCTGCGGATTGGGTAGCTAAGCATGGTAAAGTGGAGATCTATTTTGAGGGTTGGATTCACCACCTACCATCTTCCTTAGTGTTTATCTTGGGAAAGGATGGCTTGTCATCTTTGCCTATCGCCTAATTTCGAACTAGACCTAACATTAGTAGAGTTTATTTTTTGTTTGCTCTTTTAACTTTGTTATACTCTGATACGAACTCGCTTACGATACGTAATTGAGTCGTTAAATGCTCGATCGATAAGTTAAGTAGTTTTCATTTTAGTTTAACAAAAGGCTATGTAAAAGGAAGAAGATAGTTAAGACAACTAATGATAATAAAGATATAATGATGGAAAGATGGTATAATGAACTTAAAACAAGAATGAACCCGTAATAGAGATTAAGGACCCGATTTTTATAAGTTTTAAGGTGGTTGATAGATAGCTGGATAGAACCGTGACCCACTATCTAGAAAGATAGGAACTAGACGATATATGGGATGAACGCCACACTTGATGAGTGATAAGTTAAAGAAAGAAACAAGTTTGATGTCCCTAGCTAACTAGATAAGTCAAACTGAATCTCGAAGAACAATGAGAGTGAACAACTCACAAAGTCTGTTATATTTCATAAAAATATCAAAGTCAAGTAAGTAAGTAACCTTCAAAAAATTTACAAATGAACTATTTATAGGCTGCTAGATATCTAGCCGAATAGCCATATATTGAATGCAAATAAATTAAGCTAAGTTAACTTAATGTCTAACTGAAACGATCCAATGAACTCAATCAATAATCAACATCCATTGAAGTGCCCGAACAGTCTTGAGAATGTGTTCTTTGGTGTGCCCGAACAACCTTTGATAATAACCTTAATGAGACACTGAATGAAGCTTGGTTCGATTAATGTAGTTATGGCTGGAGTTAATGCTTGAAAGGTGCACCGAATGAAGAGTTAGCTGATGAGTATATCTGGTGGCTACCGAATGATCTTTAGTGTGAACACTTGAATTTTGAAAGCCTTTGAGTGTGAACATCAAACGTCGAATGGTCACTTGAAGTGTTAGCTGTTCAGCTCACAATTGTTGGCTATTTGATTCATGAATAGTCAATTGAGTGAATGCACCAAGCAGGTTCCAAAGTACATGCACAATCGGGTGTATGCTCCACATTAATTAGCTTCAATGAATGGACAATGTGCATGAATGTCCAGTTGCATGTTTCAATTACCTGCCAAGACAAATTAAACACCTGGTTAAAGCATCAACAAGGCAAATTAAATGCACAAATAAATATGTAATAGACTAAGACACATTTAAGAATTTGACTTGCTAAAATACAAGTCTTTCCGAAATTTAACATACTTAATGGACAAACAATGACATGATTTAAATATGTGACAGGCTAAGACACAATAAAGGCTGAATAACAATGACATAATTAATATAACTAAATAATCAGACATGTAATTAAAGCTGTAGAAAATTAAACATAATTAAATAAATTATTGTAATTAAAATGTCCAAATCTTAGGAGCTGAGTTAGCTAGCTAAGTCGAACGCAGCCTCAAATAAATTGTAGATGTCCCTTGTTGAATCATCCAACACTTGATTGATGAAACCATTTGTAGCTTCCTCCCAAACTTGTTCCATTAAAACTGAAGTTGCCTCTTTGAATCGCATTGCTGGGGCTCGAGTGATCGGTCCACTAGGCAGCTCGATTGGATCTCGTTTGGAGTCAATTGAGTCCTTGGGCAAGTTCGTATCATTCCCCCTCTTCAAGGTGATTTGTCCTGAAATCATCGCCTACATCAAAAAGAGACAAGTTAGATACATTAAAACTCGTGCGGGCATGATACTTACCTTTGTGGTCCAATCTATATAAGTCTGTAACAATTAGCTCCAACACTTGGAATGGACCATCATCTCTAGGTAGTAACATTTCAAAATAATTCATTCTTAAATCAGGCCATTTGCTGGAAAAGAATTTTTGTTGTTCACGGTTCCTTGAATTAGATCCTCCTTCCATCGGATTGAACACAAATCTTTCTGAAACTTGGAAATCAAGAACAATTACAGTGACAAACATAAATTGAAGAATTTCTTTCAATCTATTGCTTACACTATCTTGGAATAATTCAAAGATGTTGTAATTCGTATAAGCATAATGAACATCAAGCATTCCTTCTAAATAATGTAAACTCAACTTAACTCCGGGATAAAAAATAAGATTGTCTTACCATTTCAATCTGACTCCAGAGTTTCATAGCTAGCAAGATAGAAGAAACATGAAGTAATCAAAAGTTATAATCATGCAAGACATGTTTGAATCCTTTCAACCATAATTTGGAACAAAAATGTCTGAAATCAAAGGTTGGATTTTGACTTTGTACATCATCAAAGTTCACATATTTGGCTTTTGAAAATAGCAATAAATAATGGAGCAAATGAAAGTGGCCAACATGTTTATACAAAATAGAACTAAGATGCTCACCTTATTTCAACAATAACTTAAGAAAACTTGCTCCGGGTTTAAACACATGGCTTTGCTCGCTTATTTTCGAATAAATGAAAACTTTTCATTCAGCAACAATGCAAACATGCTAGACAAATGGAATTTAGAAATTGGTATTAAGCAATCAAAACTTTCAAAATTCCTTTGAATAGGTAGTAGTATCCAAAATATTTGCTCGCATGAAGTTAAATAATTCTTATGGCATTCTAAATTGAACAAATTAAACCCTTTATCTGTCAATTATTTGTCGCATACGAAAATCAAATTTAGTTGGCTTATAGCTGAACCAATAACATCAATGCCCAAGTCATCTTTCAATTTGATGTTATTTGAATCAGCACGAAGCAAACAATGAAAGAAACATTTCAAGATACTATTCGAAATAGATTCAGCAACTCTATTCAACGTACAACAACAAAACAAGTCATTGTAAAGAATTCTTTAAGATAAACTACATGGGAAAACTTGTCAACGAAATTGAAAAAGTTCCAATCTGATTGAATCTCGGTAAGTTCCTTACCTTGCTTACCTTTGGAAATGTTAAGAACATTT
The DNA here is from genome assembly GCF_007990345.1 of Gossypium hirsutum. Lineage (NCBI taxonomy): Eukaryota > Viridiplantae > Streptophyta > Magnoliopsida > Malvales > Malvaceae > Gossypium > Gossypium hirsutum. Next base: position 35,042,223 of record NC_053437.1, read on the forward strand.
TTACTCTTCAACTCACCTCTTTCGATTAATTGGAATCGTCTCTTGTTGGTAAGGTAGTGAAGTTGGAACTTTTCAAATGAATCTTTAGTGACTTGAAAATAAGAAAATTCACAAGGCAAACTCGCTTGGGGTAGTCAGGACATTCCTCACTTTTTTCTTGATCACTTTCGTCTTTTTCACTCGTTTCTTTTTCAATCTAATTTTCAAACTCTCTTTCTTTTCCCACTGTCTCTTTTATTTCTTTAATCTCAATGAAACATTAACTTTTCTCATTTTTTTTCTTTTGCTCTCCTTTTCCTCCTTTTCACTCTCAAACTCTTTTTCAAAGTTCTTTTCTTACTCGCACTCTTTTTCTTTTCCTTTTTTTTCTCGTTTTTGCACTTCACCTTCTTTTACCTCACTCACTCTTGATTTTACAACAGAAGAGTTTAACTTAAGTTGATCCTCGTACACTTGTTTTAGAGTAAGCGATACTAAGGTTACTTTCCTCCCTTAATGCTTAAATGTATACCTATTGGTATAGCCATCATAAACCCTTTGATCCAATTACCATGGCCTTCCTAGCAGCAAATGGCAAGCATGCATAGGCACCACGTCGCATACAACCTCGTCTTGATACTTGCTAATAGAAAAGGTAACGATCACTTGTTTGGTAACCTTGAGTTCGTCTCCGTCGTTAATCCATTGCAGCTTATAGGGGTGCAGATGCTTGGAAGTGGTTAAACTAAGCTTTTCCACCATCATAGTGCTGGCCATATTTGAGCAACTTTCACCATCAATGATGAATCTACAGACTTTAACTTGTACATGGCAGTGGGTATGAAAGAGATTTTCTCGTTGCTGCTCGTTCTCCACACTTTGAGGGTTTAAACTCCTCTTGATGACAAGGGTTTCATCTTCGAAAGCTTGTTGCAAGTCTTCTTCTTCTTCTTCATCGGATGGTTCATGGAGCTCTACTCCTTGTCTTTTTTTCTTTCATTACAGGATGAGGTTGACATGAAAGAATCAGAATGAGAAGTTTTATGTTGGGTAAAAGTGGAAGGACTGTTATATGAGACACGATCAACTCTTCGTGATTGAACATCCATTAAAGAGTATTTTGGTGCACTCGAAGAAATACTTATGCATTCTCATTTGTAACTCTGAAAGCTTTCCAAGCTCGTGGTTTGCTTTTCTCCGACTTGAATCCCTTGACGAATAAGAATCACTACATGGATCTCTTCTCAAGAAAGCATAGGACGATGGACTCCTTAACGATCTTGCTTCTATACGATCTAATTTTTTTTGCATTTTCTCTGTTTCAAATCACATAATTCTTCTCATTTCTTCCCTCATCATTTGCAATTCAAACTCAGAGAGTTCTTGGGACATGATTTCAACAAAGGATTAGAGAACAAAAGAAGAATTAAATAGAATATAAACCTCACCACATTCAAAATCCTCACCAATCTCTCGCAAAGAAAAACAAAAATGAGCTCTCCACTCGTGTTTCACTCAAATTTTGGCTTTTACCTCTTTGATTGAAACTCTCCACTCATGCCTTTTACCTCTCAAGTTCACCTCTTGAAGTTCTTAGAGATTTCCTTAGACCTATTACAAAGCTTGTAGGTCAGCTTCAAAAGGCTAAAAACTAAAGGAATGATGTTAGGTAAATAGGTAGGCTTGAAAGAAAACAATTTCGAAGAGTGTGGCTGAAAACAATTTTTATGAACAAACAAGAAAGATCGGGAAATAAAACACTTTGTAAGCTAGCTTTTCTTTTGTCGAAATACACAAAACCCAAACTCCTACTTTTGTATTTTCAAATTTTGTATTTTGCATACCTCTTTTTTATATTCAAAATAATTTTTTTAAACCAAAATTTTTTTTAATACTTCTCTTCAATCTGGTAGTATGAAAAATGATAAAAACTTACTTAATTTCATTAGCTCTGATACCAAATGATATGAACTTGCTTACGCTGCATAATTGAGTCGTTGAATGCTCGATTGATAAATTAAGTGGTTTTAGTTTTAGTTTAACAAAAGGCTATGTAAAAGGAAGAAGATAGTTAAGGCAACTAATGATAATAAAGATATAATGATGAAAAGATGGTATAATGAACTTAAAATAAGAATGAACCCATAATAGAGATTAAAGACCTGATTCTTATAAGTTTTAAGGTGGTTGATGGATAGCTGGATAGAATCGTGACCCACTATCTAGCAAGATAGGAACTAGATGGTATATGGGATGAACGCCACACTCGATGAGTGATAAGTTCAAGAAAGAAACAAGTTTGATGTCACTAGCTAACTAGATAAGTCAAATTGAATCTCGAAGAACAATGAGAGTGAACAACTCACAAAGTCTGTTATATTTCATAAAAATATCAAAGTCAAGTAAGTAACCTTCAAAAAATTTACAAATGAACTATTTATAAGCTGCTAGATATCCAGTCGAATAGCCATATATTGAATGCAAATAAATTAAGCTAATTTAACTGAATGTCCAACTGAAACAATCCAATGAACTCAATCAATAATCAGCATCCATTGAAGTACCCGAACAGTCTTGAGAATGTGTTCTTTGGTGTGCCCGAATAGCCTTTGATAATAGCTGAATGAAGCCTGGTTTGGTTAATGTACTTATGGCTGGAGTTAAGGCTTGAAAGGTGCACCAAATGAAGAGTTAGCTGATGAGTATATCTGGTGGCAGCCGAATGATCCTTGAGTTTGAACACTCGAATTTTGAAAGCCTTTGAGTGTGAACATCAGGCGCCGAATGGTCACTTGAAGTGTTGGTTGTTCAACTCACAATTGTTGGCTATTTGATTCATGAATAGTCAGCTGAGTGAATGCACCAAGTAGGTTCCAAAGAACATGCACAATCGGTTGCATGCTCCACATTAATTAGCTTCAATGAATCGACAGTGTCCATGAATGTCCAGCCGCATATGCATGATTGTCCAGCCGCATGTTTCAATTACCTGCTAAGACAAATTAAAGACCTAGTTAAAGCATCAACAAGGCAAATTAAACATACAAATAAATATGTAATAGACTAAGACATATTTAAGAATTTGACTTGCTAACATACATTAAGTCTGTCTGAAATTGAACATACTTAATGGACAAACAAAGACATGATTTAAATATGTGACAAGCTAAGACACAATAAAGGCCGAATAACAATGACACAATTAATAGAACAAAATAATCAGTCATGTAATCAAAGTTGTTGAAAACTAAACATAATTAAATAAACTATTGTAATTAAAATGTCCAAATCTTAGCAGTTGAGTTAGCTAGCTAAGTCGAACTCAGCCTCAAATAAATTGTAGATGTCCCTTGTTGAATCATCCAACACTTGATTGATGAAACCATTTGTAGCTTCCTCCCAAACTCGTTCAATCAAAGCCGAAGTTGCCTCTTTAAATCACTTGGCTCGAGCTCGAGTGATCGGTCCACTAGGCAGCTCGATTGGATCTCGTTTGGAGTCGGTTGAGTCCTTGGGCGAGTTCGTATCATACTCTTATTTTCCTTTGTTGTTCACTGATGTTTTTCTTTATAGCTAATACTATGATGTTTTGTTTGTTCAATAAGTACATGAAAGTGTTTTTCTAGCAAAAAAAAAAGAAAAAAAGGTTAAACTAAAATTGATATTTCGCTTTAAAGACAATAAAAAAAGTTTTAAAAAAAACAAGACATCATACACAATTTAAATTAAACAATTTAAAAATATTATTGAGTAAATAATTTATCATTTGAATAATATAATAATTTATATTAACAATTTAAATAATTTCAATCTTTTTAACTATGACATAAGATTTTATAAACATTTTCATAGTTATGGTATTTGAAAATCTTTCACTCAATTCTTAAATAATATAAAAAGATTAAATGAAAATAAATAATTTAATTTTTTAACTAAAATTTTGAACTTTAAAACGTCAATTCCGCAAAGCGGTAGCATATTACTAATTTAAATAATAAAACTAAATATTAACTACAAGCGAAATAAACTAGTTTATAATTGTTTCAACTGCGGTCCAAAATCCCAGTTGGAACACAACGGAGAATACGAAAAGGAAAGAGAAAGCTCAAAGAGGCCTACCTCCTTAATAATTCCCTTCGAATCTAGAACCACTAAAACAAAGACAACCCATTACAGATAAAAAAGTTGTTTAACCACGCCAAGCGTGGTTTAGACTCGAGTGAATTTGTAACATAAAACCCATTGCGAGCAACTATTTTGTTTTGTTTTGTTTGTTTTTTATTCTCACTTTTCTTTGGATTGAAGTTTGAAGAAAGCCAAGCGTTCTAGTCTGGAAAGGAAATGAAATGAAACGAAACGAAAGAGAAATTGGAAAAGAGATGAAAGAGCTTTAGGTTGGGCCCATCGACTTTAGTAAATGTCGAAATCAAATGGTCCCAACTTTTGAGCAATCCCACGAGCTGTGCCTAGCAACACAAAATCAACCCACATGAGTACATGGGTTACTGTCACAGATCCCATCTACACAGAAAGATACCCAGAAAAGGGGCGCCAGCTAGAAACAACTAAGCGTACATTAGGTTCTTTTCTTTCCCCATATATATATATAACCAACTCTACATCTCTTTTCCTTCATTATCAATTTAGAATTTAGAGAGAAACATGGCTATATTCCAACATATTATTTTGCTTCTTTGTCTCTCATTGTTTTGCATGACAAGCTTAGTTTCTTCACACAACAAGCATTACACCACTCCTACCGTTCCACGTTTAACAGACTTATTTAGCCATGTCTCAGTGAATCAAAGTTTTTCCAATGTTTTTGGTGGACCAAATATCAAGATTCTCAACAATGGGTCCACGGCCACTTTTGCTCTGGACAGAACCTCAGGTGAACTAATCAACACCCGTTTTGGCTTTTTACAGAAAATCACTCTTCTTAGAATTCTAGTTAGCTCTCAAATCTCAGCTAATCTCTCAATGATCTACTTTCAGGGTCAGGATTGGCATCTTGGAACAAATATAACTACAGATTCTTCAGTGCAGCAATAAAGTTGCCTGCAGGTCTCACATCTGGAGTGGTGGTAGCCTTCTATGTAAGCTCCTTTCCATCTGCATTTAACAATTTGTATATATGTATGTATGTGTGTATATATATGAACATTTGTACTCGGTTAAATGGCTCATTTGTGATGAAAGTGGGATATCCGAATATGTGCAGTTGTCTAATGCAGACATGTATCCACACAGTCATGATGAGATTGATATTGAATTGCTTGGAAATGATAAACGAATTGATTGGGTCCTCCAAACAAATGTATACGCAAATGGTGTCAGTACTGGAAGAGAAGAGAAATTTTATTTCTGGTTTAATCCAACACTGCAGCACCATTACTACAGCATTCTTTGGAACAATCATCATATAGTGTAAGACTATTGAAATCAACTCCATATTTAATCCAACAAAGAAAGCCTAAATTTTGATCAACTTAATGGAATATTAATGAACTGCCTGCCTTTAAAAAATATTACAGGTTCCTGGTTGATAATATACCAGTGAGAGAGTTCCCAAACAATGGAAAATTTTCTGCCGCACATCCCTTGAAGCCAATGTCTCTTTACGTCACCATATGGGATGGGTCGCAATGGGCAACTCATGGAGGGAAATACCCTGTGAATTACAAGTATGCTCCATTTGTAACTTCGCTGACTGACGTGGAAATGGTTGGGTGTATAGTAAATCCTAAGCAGCCTAATTCATCTTGTTCCAGTGCCAGCGTTTCAAGTATCGACCCTGTCGAAGGACCTGACTTTGTTAAGCTATCGAATCAACAGATGTCCGCCATGGTTTGGGCTAGAAGGAAGCTCATGTTTTACTCATACTGCAAAGATACATCAAGGTTTAAAGTCTTACCTCCGGAATGCAAGTAAATTGTCCTATGATTATTATATAGTCACATATATATACATTCTTTTTTTCCTATTCTAAAGATTATTTTCCCATAAATGAGCAATAACGATATGTTCCCATTTGTTATTAGAAAGAAATCATAAAGCATTATAGTTTATACTCCCGTATCTATGCTTTCATATTGCTGCTTTTTCATAATTACTCGCATTCGAGAGTTAATGAGATTAACAAACTAATATGTGATTAGTTCAATCTAGGTCAATATTATCACTGAGGGAAGACACGAACACCAACGATCTCTCCTGCCTTTTGGGACCGAAGAGAGTACAATTTAAAGGGTAAAATTACACCACAATGAATTACGGGTTATTTTCTTTTTTGTTCACCCAATAATGAATATATTTTTTTAAAATTGGTCACCAATTATACAAATTTAGCTCTCAACTTTTATTTATTGTATTGATTTAGTCATAATTTGAAAAAATTAACCCTCAAAATTTGCAAATGGTCTCAATTTAATCCTAATTCTAATTTTTTTAAACTATATATATAAAAACATAAATATTTCAAAAAATATAATAATAAATTTAAATTTTATATTAATATTAATATTGAATAATAATTATTTAATATTAAATAAAAAAACTCCCCTCTCCCCTGTAACACCCCGAACCTGAGACTGTCACCGGAGTCGAACACGAGGTGTTAACAGACTTTAAACCACTTATAAAAAAATTTCCCAGACACTGCCAATCTGCGTACTAGTCGCTTTAAAAATCATATCTTGAGTTCAGAAACTCGGAATCCAGTTCCGTAAATTTTCCCTGAAACTAGACTCATATGCCCATCTAAATATTTTTTTCTATAATTTTTGGTTGGGCCAATTAGTACATTTTATTAGTCAAAATCTCCCATGTTACAGGGATCGACTACACTGACCTTTGCGCATTACGACTTGGATATCTCCCTGCACAGAGCTTCAATACTGATACCGTTTGTTTCTATAGAAACTAGACTCAGAGAGGAATCTATACATATATGGCATGACTCCTAATTATCTCTGGTTAATTTATAATGAATTTCCAAAGTAGGAAAAGGGAATCCAGAAACCGTTCTGGCCCTGTCTCACGAGAACCTGAATATCTCTTAACATACTGTCCATATGATTGTTTTGTTACTTTCCTATGAAAATAGATTCATCAAGGTTCGTTTACATAATTTATTCACTATTTAATTCCATTCCTACTATTTTTAGTGATTTTCCAAATCTACATCACTGCTGCTGTCAGCATCTTCCTTTAAGGTAGACTTTACCTATTTCATAGTTTCCATGATTCAACTAGCCCTTTTAGCATAAATAGCACAATTTATGATAGTGATTAACCATTCTCATGGCCAATCCTTGTTAAGCATATCCACACCTCTCAATAACCATATCCGTACCAAATGATTATAACATTATACTCAAACATATTTAAGCCATTTTCGCATGGCTAACCAAAATTATACAAGTCCAAAGGGTCCATGACCCACAACAAAAGGGTAGTCCTATACATGCCATATCCAGAGTTCAACTAAAAGAGTACCAAAAGGGCTTTGATAGTGTGGATGACTTCGACTTCGATGATCCCGAATCCGATATTCGACGAACAAAATCTATAAAACAGAGAGCCAAAGCAACGGGGTAAGCATTTTAAAGCTTAGTAAGTTTCAAGTAATGAAATCGGCTTTGACTAAAGTATTACATTCACATAGCTAAATGGATCACTTTATTAATACACATTCTCATACACATCCTTACTTCACACTTCATCAACATATACACACAAGGTATTAACCTATCTAAAAGTCGAAAGTTCGTTAGTCGATTGAACGAATACTATTAAAACGAATCGACTTTTCCGATGCATACGAACACATACCTTATCGTTTGGGTTTTTTTCGAGCGTTTTAATTGAATTTATTACAGCACAACATGCTCACCTTCGAACCCAAGTTTCTTCGGAATTTAGCCGGATATAACCACAAGCACAAATGCCTCCGGGTCTTAGCCCGGATATATCAACTCGCACAAATGCCTTCGGGTCTTAGCCCGGATAAAATCACTAGCACAATTGCCTTCGGGTCTTAACCCGGGTATAGCAACTCGCACAAATGCCTTCGGGTCTTAGCCCGGATAAAATCACTAGCACAATTGCCTTCGGGACTTAGCCCGGATATCATTCAAATGCTCATGCACCCATATATCAACAATCATGACACATCCATATTTCATTTTCGTTACTAAGGCTCAACACAAAGCATTTATTTAACCTTTCCAATTTCGGCTCAATAGCCACACACAAAGAGCATGATTTCAATTGGCTTTATAACATAGTCTCTATGCACATTCGGCTATCCGTCATAGTATGACTAATCATTTCAATATAATTCAAGTAGGGTCATTACTCGAAGACTTACCTCGGATGTTGTCGAACAACTTTAATGGCTATTCAATTACTTTTTCCTTCCCTTTATCGGATCTAGTTCCCCTTTGCTCTTGAGCTCTTCTTAATCCTCATCCAAACCGAACATAAAGCAAGAGAACTCTTTCTTCTTCCTTTGATTTTTCGGTCAAGAAGAACAAAGAGCATGAAGCCTTTTTTTTTCTTCTAGTTTTTGCAAAATGGGGGAGCAAGGATGAAACAACTTTGGTTTCTCCTCCCACTCCCCTCATATTTTATTGTTCTTAACACAACATGTTGTTATAAACTTTTCATAATATGTTTTACCCATCACAATTTGTCTATCCACCTTGTCATGGCCGGCCACTACTATTTAGGGGGGAATTTGACATGCAAGTCCCCCCTTTTTATTTCATGCACTAATAGGTCCTTAAGCTTTGACCTATCACATTTCAAAATTTTCTCACATAAGTCCTACTTACTAAAATTCACTTACAATTAAACAAAATTCAAACACGAAATTTTCACACATGCACATGTACATATAATGAGCATCAATTATGACGGTTAATTATTTTTATGACTCGGTTTAGCGGTCCCGAAACCACTTCCCGACTAGGGTCAATTTTGGGCTGTCACATCCCCCACCCCTATGCCTTTCTTTCTCCCCACCATTCCTCTCCCTCTCTACTGCATCAAATCAAATCTGTCCACTTGTTTTCACTTAATTGGCAGTCTTGACCCCTTTGGATTTCATATAGAACAAGTGCTTCCTTAATCGACTTGGTCTCCTCCAAGAATTGTAATTTTGATTCGGTTTCCTTAGGACATCTTCACGCCACAAAAACCCTAAACCCTTTTTTCTTTTTCATTCTTTTAACCAAAAATCTAATTTGTTTTGTTTTTGTTTAGATCTCAATTCAATATCTACTTTTCGTCCAATAACGGTTCAAATCATCTTAATATACTTGATTCTTCATGTTATTTACTAATTGGGCCTTCTTTTAATCTTTATTGTGATTTCATTCGGTTTTGATCTTTATTCTTCAAATCTGTCCAACCATTTGTTTTCACTTAATTGGTAGCCTTGACCCCTTTGGATTTCATACAGAACAAGTGCTTTCTTAATCGATATGGTCTCCTCCAAGAACCTTAATTTTGATTCAGTTTCCTTTTTCTTTCACTACTTGATTTGTGTTGCAGCCCTTTTAATTCTAACTTTGATTGTTTGAGACTTGTGTGGGGTTGAACTCCAAGATTCCTTTTGTTGATCTAGAGCCCAAAGTAAAATTCGCAACTTGGAAAAAATTTTGATCATGTAACGCACACATCACTTTATAAACAATTGATTCAGATTTAATAACTAAAGAATATCAAATAAATTCAATTGATTGTGATAGAAAAAACATCAAATAAATTCCAAAGAAGTAAGGATGCCAAGAAGGGATGTAACGCCCCAAAATTTTAAGTTTTTAATTTTTTTATGTTTTGACACAACTACTTGTTTGCTTTAGTGGTTAAGTAATTTGGGTGTGTTTGGGAGTATTTAAGGAGCCTGAATTCAAGTATTGGCCTTTTCAAAATTTTTAGTTTTGCTTTTAAATGAATCTGGATATTGGTATGTAGGCCTTATAATTAGTAGTGTTTGTTTTATGACACAAAAAGAGCTTGTGGTCTAGTGGCAAGGTGGCATGTTATCTAACTGTGAGGTTTGAGGTTCAAGTCCTGGGTTGTGTAATGGAGAATTTATTTTGCTGATTGAACAGGGTAGGTGGTAGAGTTGGACTAAAATACTGCTCAATGGACTTTGAATTGGTCATAGAGAGAGTTGAGGAGAATTTGGTGGAGAAAATCAAGGAGGGATAAGGGGAGAGATATTAGGAGAAAATCAAGGAATTTGATTAGAGGGGAGGTGTTGTGCCGTTTGGGGGACTTTAGCTTTGAGTATTCGGCTAAGGGGGGAAAAGGTTGCCATTTTCAGCTTTTGGAGGGACTTTTTGGGGTAGCATCTACCGGAAATTGGTCTTTAGGCATTAGAGTATCGGTTTTAGGGTTATTTTTATTTCTCTCTGCAGAATTTAGCAACTTTGAGAAGTACCTCTCGAGTTGTGCACTTTTTTTTCTGCTCTCCCCTCTTCTCTTGTTGCCAAACCCTCTCTTTTCTCTTCTCTTCTCTTGTCTTCTTTTCTTCTCCACTTCATTCCAGTGCTTCAAGTGTTGTTGACTACCAGTAAAGTGTTATGCTCTTCACTCTGTTCTCTTCTTTCTTTTTTTTCCTAAAATTGAATACCCTCATTCGTAATCTTTGATTATCGACTGTTGATGCTTTCCTCACAATGTGCTACTTGTTGCAGTTTTAGGGTTTTCCTCGAGGAGGGTGGAGTGTAAGTTATTAAAGTCGTCGAACCACTCTCTCGTTCTTTGATCAAGGTAAGTAGGCTAGTCTTTCTTTTAAGTGTAGGCCGAATGTTCCTATGGTTCTTTAAATGATCATGTGAGGATTTCAACCACATGATTAAACAATACTGTTCAATGAAGTTCGCTTGTACTACAGATATCCATCAAAAAGATTGAAGTCTACTTTTGTCGGTAGTATAGGTGGGTTAAGTCACTTTTAACTAATCGAGAAAGGTTTTAATTTTAGTGTTGATTAAGGGTATAAAAGGGGTTTAACCCTATTGTTTAGCAACTAATGAAAACCCTTTTTGAATGTAGGCTTTGGTGTTCGTAGATCTTGGTGCGATTTCAAGATCAAGTGTGTAATCACCCCACTGCAACCGTAGATCGGTGAAAAGCCAAAAAGGCGTAAATACGACATTTGAATCCACACGGGCGTGCGATCGCTCGAATGGTAAGCCCAACTTGCGATTTGTAGGCAAATGATCGAAATACCCTCAGAGGGTAAAATGACCAAAATACCCCTAGAGGGTAAAATGGCTGAAATACCCCTAAAGGGTAAAATAATTGAAATACCCTCGAAGGGTAAAATGATCGAAATACCCCTGAAAGATAAAATGACTAAAATACCCCTGAAAAGTAAAATGACAGAAATACCACAAAGGGTAAAATGACTAAAATACCCTATAGGGTAAAATGACTGTTATACTCCTAGGAGATCAAATAACCGTTATAGCCTTATGATATGTATGGTTGATTTGTGCCATGATATATATATGACTATTATTGAGTATGACGTTCTACATTCACGTATGATTTATGACATGACATATTGCATGAGGTTGGGATACTGATATGGGGGAAGTATACTGTACTGGTGGCTTTGCCACATATACTGTTACTGGCAGCTTTGCTGCGATATTGTGTGTTGGTTGGATGGGTCGATTTTATCCCCACATGGTGTGTTGGTGGTACGGAGTGGTGTGTTGGTTGGATTGGGATGGTTGCATTATTGCACAGTACTGGTTACTGTATTGGGCTAAGGACACACTATTACTGTACTGGGCTACGGCCCACACTATTATTGTACTGGGCTAAGGCCCACACTATTACTGTATTGGGCTAAGGCCCATATTGTTACTACTTTGGGCTAAGGTCCACACTGTACTGTTACTGTATAGGGCTCAAGCCCAGATTGATACTACATGACTACTGTTTGACTGTTAAGGGATTACATGCTGAGATTCGTATACTCACCCTCTCCATTTAACTGTGCAGGTAATCCTCAGCCTTAGGCAATTCGATGCTGTGAGAGACTCAGAGGTGGCCACACGACTGCTGCTGTCCACGCTTGCTTTTATTTTTATTTTAATTATAAGTTGGGTTTTGTTTTTGTAATAAGGCCTTTGAGTTGGTTTAAATTTTTAATTGGGCTTTTACTTACATATTTTAAACAGCTAGATAGGAGAAGACGACTTTTAAAAAAATAATTACTGATTTTAAAGGCATGAGTTTTAAATAATAGAATTTAAAAGCTTTCACCATTTTAGACCAACTTATTAAAACAATATCAGATAAAAAGACAAACATTTTGTCTAGTTGATTTGTTAAGTAATTAATAAAGGGGTTTTTTGTAATAAACTTTTACCAACGAGTTAAATTTTCGAAAGACACTTCAATGTGACACGTCAAATTCGACCATAACGTCTAGGTCAGGTTTAGGGTGTTACATTTAGTGGTATCAGAGCCCAGTTACAAAACTCCGCTATGGAATGGGTTTTTGAAAATATTAGAATTTCTAGAAAATTATTTTTGAAGTATTTTGGAAAGGTTTACAAGTGTGGCACACCGAGTCTCCAACACTGAATCTGTAAGTTTCTTTATACTGTAGACTGCTTGAACTAAAATTCATTGAGAGATTACTATAGATAGACTGTACTAAAACTCTTAAATTAGAGAAAACTGAGACTATAGGAAAACTGGAAACTGTAGGGAGACTCTCAAATTACAAAAATAAACTCTGATTATTTCTTTTCATAAGACAACTGCTAATAATTACTGGAATTGCTAACTAATGTATAAAACTTTGTAATCAAATTATACGTTATTCGATATGAGCGTTAGAGGTACTCGCAGAAGGGGTACACGAGGCCTTGGTAGAGGCCAAGGAAGTGCTAGGGTTGGGTCTTCGACGTCAGGCCATATGCCTAATGTTGGGGCGAGGGAAGCACCAGCTTCACCAATGACTGAGATGGGATCATTTGATCGAGCGGCTGGGGGCGATGCACTATCCCAAGCTATGCTCTGCATTCTGGAAAGGGTCGCAGGGACCAGTACTGGTGCTGTGGGCCGTGGGCGGATTTCAGAATGACTTCGATCGAATGGAGCGGAAATTTTTCGGGGTATTTCTAGAGTAGCCCCTAATGTGGCTGAATACTGGTTGGAAGCCATGGAGAGAATAATGGATGATCTCGACTGCACTTCTGAGCAAAAATTAAAAGGTGCAGTGTCTTTACTACGATATGAAGCCTATCAGTGGTGGCTTACTGTGAGAGAAGGTACTCAGGTCGACCGATTAACGTGGGATTTCTTTAAGTCAAGATTTCAAGGAAAGTATGTGCACACAAGTTATGTGGACGCCCGAAGAAAGGAATTTTTGAGTTTGATCCAGGGGAATAAAACTGTGGTAGAATATGAGGCAGAGTTTTTGCGACTGAGTCGTTATGCTCGCGGGATAGTGGCGACTGAATATGAACACTGTGTACAATTTGAGGACGACCTCCTGGATGAGTTGTGAGTTTTGATAGCTTCGCAGAGGGAACGAGATTTTGCTGCCCTAACTGAAAAGGAAAAAATCACCGAGGATGTGAAGCGCTCTGAGTGCTAGAACCGTAAGAAGGATAGGGGCAGATATAAGAGGGATCTGAGGCCTCAAGTTTTTCTAGAAGGCCTGAAAAAAAGGCTAGGTTTGATGGGCCAATCCGAGTTGGGGTTCCTGTGTCAAGACCACAGTCTTGTGCTGATTGTGGGAGACATCATCTGGGTTAGTGCTGGAAGAAGATTGGGGCATGTTTCAGTTGTGGGTCTATGGAGCATCAAGTTAAGATTTGTCCTCAAAAGCCTATTCAGATGCAAGCTATAGGTTAGGGTTTTGTTCAACCAACGAGAGGTGGTCAGCAGCCACCGAGGGGACGTGGGCAGGTTAGAAGTGGAAATGGTGTGGAACGAGGTCGTGGAATGTTAGGCAGAGTTGTTGGTAACAATGAGGCAAGGCAGCAAGCACTAGTTTATGCTGCTCGTCCAGATGTTATCACTGGTACGTTCCTAATATATAATGTACCTTACACTACTTTAATTGATATAGGGTCTACACATTCATACATTACATGCACTGTGTCTGTCACCTTAGGTGTCATGTGTGAGAGTACTATTAATGAGATGACTCTGTTAAGTCCACTGGGACAATCAGTAAGGGTAGACAAGTTGTTTAGAGATGTGCCCCTAGAGGTTCAAGGAGTTATATTTCTAGCGGATTTAATAGAGCTACCGTTTGGTGAATTCGACCTAATCTTGGGGATGGATTGGTTGGTTAAACACCGTGCAAATTTGGATTGTGCTGTTGAGCGTATGGTATTAAAGACCATTGAGGATGAGGAGGTGGCTGTGATTGGGGAGCGAATGGACTTTCTGTCTAATGTGATCTCTACATTAAGGGTCAGAAAATTCGTTCGCAAGGGTTGTGAGCCGTTTCTAGCCTATGTTGGTGTATCTGATTTTGAGGGTACTTTTGTTGGAGATATCAGAACTGTTAAGGATTTTTTTGATGTTTTTCCTAATGAGCTTCCTGGGTTGCCTCTGAGCTGCGAAGTTGAATTTGGTATTGAGCTCTTGCCGGGAACAGCACCAGTGTCCATCGCCCCTTATAAGATGGCACCGAAGAAGTTGGTGGAATTAAAAGCTCAAATCCAGGAACTATTCAATCAAGGATTCATTCAACCTAGTGTGTCTTTATGGGGAGCACCAGTGTTGTTTGTAAAGAAGAAGGATGGGACCATGCGCATGTGCATTAACTATCGACAATTGAATAAACTGACTATCAAGAATAAGTATCCTTTGCTAATGATAGATGATTTATTAGATCAACTGCTAGGAGCTTTAGTTTTCTCCAAAATAGATCTTCATTTTAGGTACCCTCAGCTGAGGGTTAAGGAGGCTGACGTGTGTAAGACTGTATTTAGGACTCATTATGATCATTACGAGTTCCTAGTGATGCTGTTTGGGCTAGCGAATGCACCAGCAGCTTTCATAGACTTGATGAACTGAGTATTCCAACCCTACCTAGATTGGTTTGTGGTGGTGTTTATAGACGATATCTTGGTGTATTCGAGAACTGAGGATGAACATGATGCTCATCTCTGAATTGTTCTGTAGATTTTAAGGGAGAAGCAGTTGTACACTAAGTTCAGCAAGTGTGAGTTTTGGCTGCGAGAAGTGACATTTCTAGGTCATGTGGTATCTACCAAGGGGATTAGGGTTGATCCTCGAAAAGTTAAAGTCGTACTAGATTGGAAAACACCTAAGACCGTATCTGAGATTCAAAGTTTTTTGGGTCTGGCAGGGTATTACAAAAGTTTTGTTGAGGGGTTTTCCTTGATTGCTGCACCTTTAACTAAGTTGCTGCGAAAAGGGGTATCATTTAACTGGACTAATAAGCAGCAAGATAGTTTTGAGAAACTGAAGAAAGTTTTGACTGAGGCCCCTGTCTTAATATTGTTAAAGTCTGGAAAGGAATTCACTGTCTACAGTGATGCGTCACATATTAGTTTGGGTTGTGTGCTGATGCAGGAAGGTAAGGTGGTTGCTTATGCGTCTCGCCAGCTTAAGCCTCACGAGGTAAATTATCCTACTCATGACTTGGAGTTAGCCGTTGTAGTATTCGCACTAAAAATTTAGAGGCATCATTTATATGGTGAGAAGAGTACTATCTACACAGATCACAAGAGCCTTAAGTATCTCCTCACTCAGAAGGAGCTGAATCTTAGGCAACGAAGATGGATAGAGCTGCTTAAGGATTATGATTGCTCAATTGAGTATCACCCTGGTAAGGCTAACGTGGTAGCTGACGCGCTGAGCCGTAGGGCTGTATCTGATTTTAGAGTGATGTTTGCTCGTCTCAGCTTGTTTGATGATGGTAGCTTGTTGGCTGAGCTGCAAGTTAGACCGACGTGGACTGAGCAGATTAATGGTAAACAGTTGTTGGATGAGTCATTGGTTCCTTGTTTCCGATAGGTTAAGAGTAGGGAAACTTTAGACTTTGGGTTGAATGGTGAAGGAGTACTGTGTTTCCGTAGGAGAGTCTGTGTACCGAGGGATGTCGATTTGAGATAGTCTATACTGCATGAGGCGCATAGTAGTCCTTATGCTATGCATGCTGGTAGGAATAAAATGTACCATGACCTTCGTGAGTTATATTGGTGGCCTGGTCTTAAGCGTGAAGTTACTGATTTTGTGGGTAAGTGTTTAACTTGTTAGCAAGTGAAGGCTGAACATCAATTACCTTCAAGGTTACTACAGGCAGTTAAAATTTCACTTTGGAAGTGGGAGAGAGTAACCATGAATTTTGTGAGCGGACTGCCCTTAACACCTACTAAAAAGGATTCAGTATGGATTATTGTAGATCGATTGACTAAATCTACTCACTTCATACCAGTTTGTACTGATTACTCTTTGTAGAGGTTGGCTAAACTGTATGTGGCCGATATTGTAAGACAGCATGGGGTACCGATTTCTATTATATTAGATAGAGATCCTTGCTTCACGTCTCGATTCTGAAAGAAGTAACACGAGGCTTTGGGTTCAAGATTGGACTTTAGTACTGCGTTTCATCCCCAGACAGATGGTCAATCGAAAAGAGTGATTCAAGTACTGGAGGATATGTTGAGGTGTTGTGTATTGGATTTCCCAAGCAGTTGGGAAGACTATTTGCCATTAGCAGAGTTTACGTATAATAATAGGTGTCAGTCTAGTATTCAAATAACACTGTATGAGGCATTATATGGTCGAAGGTGTCGTACTCCTACCTATTGGACTGAGCTAGGTGAGTAGCGAGTTCTAGGGCCTGAGTTAGTTTCTGATACCAAAGAAAAGGTAAAACTGATTCGAGACCGGTTGAAGGAAGCATCGGATAGATAGAAGTCATATGCAAATCTTAAACACCGAGAGATTGGGTATTCTATGGGGGACTTCATATTTCTCAAGGTCTCCCCATGGAAAAAGATATTGAGGTTTGGGCAGAAGGGTAGGCTTAGCCCTAGGTTCATTAGGCCGTATCGTATATAGAAGCGTGTGAGACCGGTTGCTTATCAACTTGAGTTTCCTTTTGAATTAGACTGGATTCATGATGTGTTCCACGTCTCCATGTTGAGGCTTTACCGCTCTGATCCCACACACAGTACCAGTCGAGGAGTTCGAGGTTAGGCCAGATCTGAACTTCGAGAAGGAGTCACTGCAGATATTGGATCGTGAAGTTAAAAAACTGAGGAAGAAATCTATTCCACTAGTCAAAGTGCTTTGGCGTAACCACAATTCAGAAGAGGCCACGTGGGAACCCGAAGAGGCGATGCGAAAATAATACCCTCATCTTTTCTGACCAAGTAAATTTCGAGGCTGAAATTTCATTAAGGGGCGTAGTGTTGTAACACCTCAAAAATTTAAGTTTTTAATTTTTGCATGTTTTGACACAACTACTTGTTTGCTTTAGTGGTTAAGTAATTTGGGTATGTTTGAGAGTGTTTGAGGAGCCTGGGTTTAAGTCTTGGCCTTGGCAGAATTTTTAGTTTTGCTTTTAAATGATCTTCACATTGGTATGTAGGCCTTATAATTAATAGTGTTTGTTTTATGACACAAAAAGAGCTTGTGGTGTAGTGGCAAGGTGGCGTGTTGTGTAACTGTGAGGTCTGGGGTTCAAGTCCTGAGTTGCGCAATAGAGAATTTATTTTGCTGATTGAGTTGGGTAGGTGGAGTTGGACTAAAATACTGCTAAATGGAGTTTGAATTGGTCATAGAGAGAGTTGAGGAGAATTTAGTGGAGTAAATCAATGAGGGATAAGGGGAGAGATATTAGGAAAAAATCAAGGAATTTGATTAGAGGGGAGGTGTTGTGCCGTTTGGGGGACTTTAGCTTTGAGTATTCGGCTAATGGGGGAAAAGGTTGCCATTTTCAGCTTTTGGAAGGACTTTTTGGGGTAGCATCTACTGGAAATTGGTCTTTAGGCATTAGAGTATTAGTTTAGGGGTTATTTTTGTTTCTCTCTGCCGAGTTTAGCAACTTTGGGAAGTACCTCTCGGGTTGTCCACTTTCTTTTCTTCTCTCCCCTCTTCTCTTGTTGCCAAACCATCTCTTTTCTCTTTTCTTCTCTTCTTCTCCTCTTCACTCTAGTGCTTCAAGTGTTGTTATGCTCTTCACTCTGTTCTCTTCTTTCTCTTTTTCCTAAAACCAAATACCCTCCATCGTAATATTTGATTATCAACTGCTGATGCTTTCCTCACAATGTGCTGCTTGTTGTGGTTTCAGGGTTTTCCTCGAGGAGGGGTGGACTGTAAGTGATATTAAAGTCGCCGAACCACTCTCTCGTTCTTTGATCAAGGTAAGTAGGCTATTCTTTCTTTTAAGTGTAGGCCAAATGTTCCTATGGTTCTATAAATGATCATGTGAGGATTTCAACCACATGATTAAACAATACTGTTCAATGAAGTTCGTTTGTACTGCAGATATCCATAAAAAAGATTGAAGTCTACTTTTGTCGGTAGTATAGGTGGGTTAAGTCACTTTTGACTAATCGAGACAGGTTTTAATTTAAGTGTTGATTAAGGGTATAAAAGGGGGTTTAACCCTATTGTTTAACGACTAACGAAAAACCTTTTTGAATGTAAGGTTTGGTGTTCGTGGATCTTGGTGCGATTTCAAGATCAGGTGTGTAATCACCCCACTGCAACCGTAGATCAGTGAAAAGCTGTAAATACAGCATTTGAGTCCACACGGGCATGCGATCGCTCGAATGGTAAGCCTAAACTTGTGATTTGTGGGCAAATGATCGAAATACCCTCGGAGGGTAAAATGACCAAAATACCCTTAGAGGGTAAAATGACTGAAATACCCCCAAAGGGTAAAATGACCGAAATACCCTCAAAAGGTAAAATGATCAAAATACCCTCAAAGGATAAAATGACTAAAATACCCCCAAAAGGTAAAATGACTGAAATACCACAAAGGGTAAAATGACTAAAATACCCTTATAGGGTAAAATAACTGTTATACCCCTAGGAGATCAAATGACCGTTATAGCCTTATGTATGGCTGATTTGTGCTATGATATATATATGACTATTATTGAGTATGACGTTCTGCATTCACGTATGATTTTTGACATGACATACTGCATGAGGTTGGGATACTGATATGGGAGAAGTATATTGTACTGGTGGCTTTGCCACATATACTGTTACTAGCAGCTTTGTTGTGATATTGGTGTGTTGGCTGGGTGGGTCAATTTTATCACCACATGGTGTGTTGGTGGTATGGAGTGGTGTGTTGGCAGGATTGGGATGGGTTACATTATTGCACTGTACTAATTACTGTATTGGGCTAAGGCCTACACCATTACTGTACTGGGCTAAGGCCCACACTATTACTATATTGGGCTAAGGCCCACATTGTTACTATTTTGGGCTAAGGCCTACACTATACTGTTATTGTATACGGCTCAGGCCTAGACTGATACTGCATGACTACTATTTGACTGTTAAGGGATTACACGCTGAGTTTCGTAAACTCATCCTTTCCATTTAACTGTGCAGGTAATCCTCAGCCTTGGGCGATTCGGTGCTGCAAGAGACTCAGAGGTGGCCACACGACTGCTATTGTCCACGCTTGCTTTTATTTTAATTTAAATTATAAGTTGGGTTTTGTTTTTGTATTAAGGCCTTTGAGTTGGTTTAAATTTTTTGGGCTTTTACTTACATATTTTAAATAGCTAGATAGAAGATGACTTTTAAAAAATAATTACTAATTTCAAAGGCACAAGTTTTAAACAATAGAATTTAAAAAGCTTTCGTGATTTTAGACCAACTTATTAAAACAATATCAGACAACAAGACAAACTTTTTGTCTAGTTGATTTGTTAAGTAATTAATAATGGGGTTCATTGTAAGCTTAGAAACAAACTTTTACCAACGAGTTAAATTTTTGAAAGACACTTCAATGTGACACGTCAGATTCGACCATAACGTCTAGGCCGGGTTTGGGGTGTTATAAGGGAAAACAATCGACTAAGAAAATATTTGAATAATTGATAAGGACACGTACGGAATAGGATCCCAAGTTTGTCCAAGTCACAAATTTTCTCTTCTACTCTAGACAAAAGATGAAACTTTGATTTTGAGTCATCTTGAAAATGCAACTATCCAAGGATTCTTAGGACATCTTCATGACACTAAAACCCTAAAACCCTAAACCTTAAATCATAAACCTTAAAACATTAATATTTCTTTTGATTTCATTCAATTTTGATATTTATTCTTCAAATCTGTCCAATCGTTTATTTTCACTTTATTGTCAGCCTTGACCCTTTTGAATTTCATTAAGAACAAGTGCTTCCTTAATCGACTTAGAACCCTAATTTTGATCCAGTTTCCTTGTTATTTTATTACTTGTTTTATGTTGCAACCCTTTTAATTCTAACTTGGATTGTTTGAGTTTTAGGTGGGGTTGAACTCCAAGATTCCTTTCGTTCATCTAGAAACCAAAGTAAAATCCGTAGCTTGGAAAAACTTTTGATCCTGTACTGCATGTGTCACTTAATAAACGATCGATTCAGATTTAATAACTAAAGAACATTGAATAAATTCAAGTCATTGTTATAGAAAAAGAACAAGTTAACAGAGTAAGAATAAGGATCTTGAAAGAGGTCAAGTCGGTACATAAAAAGGACTTGTTCTTGATAAATTCAAATCGAAGTAAGGATGCCAAGAAGGGAAAACAATTGATTAAGAAAAGATTTGAAAAATTGATAAGGACATATTCGAAATAAGATCCAAAGTTTGTCCAAGTCGCGAATTTGTTCTACAGCTCTAGAAAAAAAGATGAAACTTGGATTGTGACTAATCCTGAGAACGTAATAATCCAATCCTCCTTGGGACATCTTCATGCCATTAAAATCCTGTAACCTCCCAAACTCAGCCTAGATGTTATGGCTAGATTGAGAAGGCTACAATAGCCACCGAAATGGCTATGCTAACTCACGTTGACTGTTAAAATTGGGCTGATTTCTTAAAAGTTTGTAATGTTAAGGGTGTTAATCAAAAAATAAAAAGATCAAGGGCACAAAACCAAAAGCCCCCAAATGTTGAGGGTTTTTTTTGCAATTATGCCTTTTTTATATTATAAAAGAGTGCCAAGAATTAATATGTAAAATTTTAGATCATTTGAAAAATGTTTACCCACTGCAAAATATTGTTTTCTAAAACCTATCTAACTAAAAAAATTTGTTTTGAGACTATTTTTTGGAAATAAGTTTATAAGAATAAAAAGGACACCTAAAATGCCTAAATCTGATACCAAATGATAAAGAATGAGGTGGATGAAGACAGAAGTAGATCATAAGTTTGCTCAAGTCGCGAATTTGACTTAGGGCTCTAGGTGTTAGGAAATAAACTTGGATTTTAACACAACCTAAAACACAATCAAATCCAAGTAAAATAAAATAATTAAAATAAATAACTAAGATAATTAAAATAGAAGAATAAATCTACGATTAGAATAATAAGGCAGAAAATAAAGAAGATAGATGGAAAGATAGGACATGGTATGTAGATGTAACGACCCTATAATCAGAGGTGTCAAAAAGTACATTCTTGAGACCGTTCCCATAAATTGGGCTCGTAAATATTTATTAAAAATATTTACAAAGTTAGTTGTGTAGTTAATTAGATTTTGGTTAAGTGAATTTGTATGAATTAAGAGTTATTATAGTATAAGGACTAAATCACATAAAGGTTAAAAGTAAAATTATAGATTAAAGTTAACTAAATGGACTAAAGTAGCAAATATACATTATTTTATGTTAGTGGATGGTCCTACAACGGCTTTGACAATTGGTAAGTGATCAAAGGCTACTTTCTGCTTTTCTTTTAAAATCGTGTGCACCTGTGTTCTTCTTTTCTTTTCCAAAACCGAACAACCCCTTTAACCAGTTGTTATTTCATTCTTCTTGAACTGCACCCTTTGCGATTCTAGGATCTTCCTCGAGGAGTGGCGAAGTGTGAACGGGTTGGAGGAGTCACACTTTTAATCTCAAACATCTGGTAAGGTAATAAGTTTACCTCTTGATTTTGGGGATGGCCGAATATGCCTTACCATTTTCTAATCAGTTCTTGACTGTACTTTAGGAGGTAGCAAAGGCGTGGTTGGTTTCTGAACAGCAAACGTTGAGGGATTAAGGTCACCCTCATTCAAATAGGGTTAGGTTCTCGTAAGTCTTGGAACGACTCCGCAAAAAGGTGTGTAATCACACTGTCTCTTCTGTGAATCGACAAAAGCCAAAAATTGGAAAAGCCGGAAGTAGGGCGATTGAGGGCACATGGGCGTACGAACACTCGTGTGGTGAACCAAGCCCATGAAACATGGTGTTAGACTGTAGAGGCCACCACGAGTGTTATCGTGCTCTTGGGCCGTTATGGGCCTCGTTGGGCTAAAATGGGTTGTGTAGGTCCAATGGGCTCATGGGCCCCACACGGATAAAATCCACATTAAGTGACAAATACTGGACTGGGCTATGTAGTTCGCATAGTCCTGACTGAATTTTGGCTAAATAGGCCACACGAGCGTGTGGCCCCACTTGGGCCGAATATGGGCCTTGGGCCCATTTGCACTGTTATGACCATTTAGGTTATCTGTGTTGCTCGAGGCAACTATAGGCCTTCGAAAAGGTTGTTAAATGACTGAAATACCCTCGAAGGGTAAAATGATAAAAATACCCCTAGGGGTAAAAATTTTACCCCTAACTGAAGAAATGACCGCTACACCCCTAGTGGTAGGTTGACTGATGTATGTATGAAAGTTATATGACTGATATTGAGCATGACATTCTGCATTCACGTATGTTACTATGGCATGTCATCCTGCATAGGGTTGGGTTAATATTAACAGAGGAAGTGTATGGCTTGTAACTGTTCTGTTCAAGGATTACTGCCTTTCTACTTATGGCTTTTAGTCGTTCTGTTAGCTGGTAGTGTTGCTGTGATATTTATAGCTTTCAACCGTTCTCTCTACGGTATCGAGCCATTTTGTTGACTTAGTGCCGCAACCGGTGCTATGCTTGGTGTGTTGGCTGGGTGGGTCGATTTTATCCCTACATGGTGTGTTGGTTGGTATGGGTGGTGTTTTGGTTGGATTGGGTTGGATTTCTGTCTGCATATCTGCATATGATACTGATTCTATAATTGATACGAGTCACAAAAGCCCAAATTCTTGAAGGCGAGGCCCAATAAGCAAATTCCCAGCCCAATCAAGAAATCCATCCATACTTAGTTGAAAATCAGGCCAAATTGTCAAAGTGGCCCAAGTTGTAAAGTTTTATTTTTATTTATTTATTTATTTATTTACTTAGTTTAAATTTTTATGTCAATATTCAGTCCAAGAGTCCTAGATAAAATGACCTTTGACCAAATTTTCATATTAAAATAATTAGGAGTTTTTTTATTTTAGTTTTCTAATTAGATTAGGACTAGTTATAAGGCCTATTTAAAGGCATGGCTGTCCACCTTGTTAAACACTTATCATTATTATTAAAATTTCAGATTTGTTGAGAGCAGAATTTTCTTTGAGTTTTCTCCAAGATTTCTCTCTTGAGTTTTCTTTAGAAGTTGTTTTAACAATCTTTTGATTGTGGGAGCCATCTTCAACCTTCTTCTTGCCATCGATATTCTTTGGAGGGGAGATTAGAGCCGTTTGAAGGAATTTGTGAATTCTTTCGGGAATTCAAGGGTTCTTAGGACTTTTCTTTATTTCTTTCTGTTTCGATTTGTTTCTTTATTCCTACTTGTGCCGATTCATTATCTAATCTTTTTTGCTGTTCTTGCTTGTGTTTCAGCTTTGTTTAACTCCAAGATCCTTCCATTTAATCGGTCTACTTTTGGGCAGTAAAGTTTTGAACCAATATCCCTAAATCCTAGGGTTCTTGTCGATTAATACATTCTGATTTTGGGGAAATCAAGTTGCTGGAATTTGGGGTTTTTATTGTCGGTTTGTTCTTGGGCAGATTCGGCTTGTGAGATTTCACTATTGGAGTTCGACTTCATCTTCTTGAACTCCGAATACATTTATTCATTCGTTCTTTGTTCCTTGCTGCTCATTTAATTGAATTTGGGGATTTAATTTCAAATCTGATTAGTTTAATCTTGTTCTTTGTTTTAATTTTCAGATCTGTTCGTTTAAAGCTTTCATAGGAGTTTCTCGTGACTTGACGACTCGATCTTGGTCCGCGTGCATTCCTCTATCAATAATGGGCTTAGGTCCACCTGGTTTTATTAATGGGCTCAGGCCCAGTCTGTTTCTGCATACCCTATATCTCACCGTTTGTATTATAAGGGATTACACACTGAGTTTTCGCAAACTCACCCTTCTATCTAACTGTGCAGGTAAACCCCAGCCTTAGGCAATTTGGAGTCGCGAGAGACTCGGAGGTGGCCACACGACCGGTGACTCTCTGCTGTAGGCTTTTTATTTGAATTTTATATTTTGGGTTTTAATTCTGTTATAAGGCCTTTGAGGGATTAAATTTTTAAAAGCGCTTTAGATTTCATTATCTAAAACTGCTAAACATGAATTTTTAAAATTAACAATTATTTTCCAAAAACACTTAAAAACAAACATTTTTACATTTCAAACTTTAGTAGCTTCTGCAATTGTAATAACCTAAAGTATTAATGCCAGACATTAAGTAAACATTTTTGACAAGGTGATTTGCTAAACTCGAGCAAAAGGATTTAAACATAGAAATGAACTTTTAACGACAAACTCAGTATTTGATCGACGCTTTGATGTGACGGCCAGATTCAGCCATAATGTTTAGGTCGGGTTTGGAGTGTTACATGAAAAATTTGAAATTTAAGGGCTTAATTGAAAATGGGAAGCTAAATTTAGCTTAAAGTGAAATTAGTATAAAATATGGGATTAAATGTGAAGAATAAAAATTAGTCTCGGTTTAGGGACTAAATTGGAATTTAAGCAAATATTGAGTAAAAATTGAAATATTCAATGTGCAATTGAATTGTGTAGTATTAATGTATTTTAATTATTTTAATTCCATAGCTAACATCATACCAGAATCCTTGAATAAAAAAGGGAAGGATAAATTCAACGTCGAATAACTTAGAATTCATGGTTTGTATTTCTATAATCTAAACCTACTTGTTAATTTGTTGTATTTTGATTTAATGCATATGGTAAGTGGTTGAGGTGAGTATTTTGGCACTTTGACAGTGAATTGAAATTATAGTTGATTGAAATGGATTGAATTAGTACATACATTATGAATGTATTAATTATTTGAATTGAAATGAATATATGTGTAAATGTGATAATGTGCAAATATGAGAATTGGATATTGGTTGTAATTGCAAAGTGAAATGAAACCCTATTAACTGTATCGAGCTGAGTCAGATATAGATGGCATGCCATAGGACAGGAAGATTTTAGGGATTTCTTCGACTTCGAGTCGATGAGGCACTGGGTGCCAATTTTCTTCAGTTTAATTGATGAGACACTGGGCGTCAATTTATATAGCGCTGGGAGCAGTTTTGACTTTGAATTTATTCGATGAGGCACTAGATGCCAAACTGGTGTGTTGATTGGATCTGTGTATCCGTCTGAGTCCGAGTCATGTTAGTGGGGGTAATTAAATAATAAGTTCTATGGTCGATATTGAAAAATGGCAAAATATGTAAATTGGAAATGGAAAAGTGGATTGATATATGAAAGGTGAAAATGGTGTGATCATAAATGAGATATATGAGTAATGTACTCATGGATTGAATATAGTTGGTTTACGCGCCATTATTGAAATGAATTGTTGAATGATCTATGAAAAGCTATTTTTATAGCAAGTGATATTAATTGAGTTATATGTTAAACCAACTAATGGAAGAACATTTGTGAAGTTGAGCAAATTATGAAATAATGAGGTATTATGCATGAAATTGAAATGGTGATAAATTATAATTACTTGTTTATATAGTAATGTGATTATATAATTCAAATTGAGCATTCATGTATCTTATGTCTTTAAATGTTCAGATTATAGAAATATCACTGAGTTTTACTTAGCGTAAGGTTTTGTTTTCCATGCACAAGTTAGGTACTTCTCCTTTGATCGCCGACTCATCATCCAACAACGATCCCGATCTCAAATGTCGTGATGTTTACCTTTTGTGATGGCATGTACCTAGGATGTCTTAGTTGATAGTTATTTTATGAATGGTTTGTAAATGGAGTTATAAGTATAATGTTGGTTTGAGTATATAAATATATGTTTGTGTTTGAAGCCATAAATTGGCATGTTATTTTGGAACCATTGCTTGTGAAGTGTGTGTGAACTTAAGATTGATATTTTAGGTAGTTATAAGGTAGGTTAAAGTGAATGAATTACTATGCTAAAAATATTGATTTGAATGATGCATTGATGATATGTTTTGATGATATAAATGTGGTACCAATGAGGGTACATTAGTTACACACCTAGGATGATTGTTTTTGATGTGAGCTTGCCTACGAACCAAATGGAGAACGAACAAGAAGCTATTAAGCTGCCCATTGGTCCGATAACGCGAGCTAGAGCTAAACGATTTAAAGATGCTATTTTAGCATTGGTGGAACGGATTGAGGAAAATGAAAGCAAAGAGCTTAAAGACGAGCTGAATATTTTCAACTTCTTTGAAGTTGAAATTCGTTCTAGCTAATTAAATTGCTGCTGGATTTTAAACCAATTAAATAAGCATTTAATTAAGTCTTATTACAGCTTATTAATATGTTTTTATTTAATATAAGTGTTTAATATGTCTTAATTTAGTTACATTAAAGATGTCTTGATTTCATTTAGTTTGTCTAAATTATTACATGTTTTAAATCTGTTCAACCGAATTTGTGTCATGCTTTATTAATATTTAAGTTGTTTCAATGTTAAATTAGGATGTTCACATTATGTATTTACTTAGTTCAGCTTAATTTGATTGAAATTAATTAAGTTCATGTGTGTTTTTAGGTACAGCCGAATTTGAAGATTCATTGGGCAGATTCATGCATGAAGATTCAATGGATGTGAAGATGCATGCATGTTGGGTTCAACGCACCAAATGATACATGCATGGACTATATTAAAGATGGTGTACTGATTGTTGAAGTTCTCTAAGTGACCATTCGGCCAAAAGAGATGATTTTCCATTCTCCAAAGCTGCCATTTATTTCCTTCACATTGCTGGGTACATTGTGGCTATTCGGTTCATGATGTTCACACCTTATGGTCATTCAAAACCGTCCATTCACACTTCCAAATGACTGTTCAAGTTGCTAATTAATGATGGTAATTTTTCAGCAATAGTTGCTTCATGAATGACCCCATTATGATCATTGATCGAACCTAGCCTATTCATGCACATCCAAGATGTTCAAGGTGCATTTTCCCATCTAGAAGATGACCATTGGAGCTCTCATTCAGCCGAATCTACATGGGCTAATAATTTTGCATTCATGCTGAATTTTAGTTCATTGTTTACTTAGAAACTAAGTCTTGAATTTGTCCATTCGGCTACTAGTAGAAAGGCTATAAATAGTTGTTGAATTTCTTGTAAAAGGACTTTTTGCCAAATTTCTGAATGAAATATAATTTTAGTGAGAAATTCACTCTCTTTATTCTCCAAAGCTCAAATTGACTTATCTTCAACGAGTGGCGTCAATCTGACTTTGTTCGAACTTATCACCCATTGGTGTGGCGTTCTTCATACCGTAGGTTCCTATTTTGCTAAATAGAGGGTCTCGGTTTTTATCCTATTTCCATTTCTTTCTTTGAAACCTTAAGCCCGGGTCCTTATTTGATAATAAGGGTTCGATCTTGTTTCATCGAATTACCCAGCAAACAACAATCCATTAAACTCCTTTGTTCCTAAAGCCATCCAACTTCAAACACCAAGACTTGAACTTGATTCAATTCCGACACTACCTAATTTCGATCGGGAAAGATTACGACTCGTCTTTACATCCGAAACGAGCTCGTATCAGTTGGTATCAGAGCTAGCTAAATTAGGTACGTAAATCGTAGCTTCGAAAAAAAAAAAAGTTAAAAAAAAAGTTTCGAAAAAAAAAATCCGAAAAAAAAAGAGAAGGAAAAAAAAAATTGCAAAAAAAAAATTGCATACGGTCTAGGTGCGTACGAAAAGAACGTGAAATATCCGTAAAAAAAAAAAAAAAGAGTCTGGAATCACTTCAACAAAAATTTTTCCGAAATCATATTATACACCCTTTTATACCCCTTTGAGTGAAATTTCACACTATTAAAAAAAAAAATTTCAATTCGTGAATTCATTTTATACGCCACATCTTGAAACCTTTCTTTCTTTCGAGCCTACCCTAAACCATACGATTTTTCCTTTGTTTAGCCTTTGAAGCCGACCCACAAGTGGGATAAGTCTAAGGTAGCTTTTTAGAATATCGAGAGTTGGATTTGAGAGGTAAAAGGCAAGAGAGTACATCAAGATAAAAGCCGAAAATAGAGTGAAACACGAGAGGAGTGAATTTTTTTTTCTTGTGAGCGAATTTGTGAGGTTTTTGTGGTGAGGAAATATTTTGTTCTTATTTTAAACATGTCTAGGAGTCCGGATCGTCGAGCAACAAGTGGAGGAGCTTCGAATGCTGCTGGTGGAGGAGTAAACCTTCAACCGAGGAGAAACGTTCCCGGAGGTGGAGTGCCCGATCTCCAAGTCCAAGCAATCGTACGAGAAATCTCTCGTCTGTTCCAACCTCAATTCGATTCTCTCAATGAACGAATGGAACAAATGGAGGAACAAAGCCAACGTGCGAACACCCCTCCTATTCCGAGAAGAGAGCGAGAACGTCCATGGCAACATGCAAATGATCTATATGAACAAAGTGACGATGAAAGTGATCGAGGTTCACGACAAAGTGCAAGGAGACGAGGTCATCGAGCACGAGAACAAAGAGATCAAGAGAGGCCCGATGATGATTTAAAGAATATTAAAATGGCGATTCCTGCTTTTCAAGGAAGATCGGATCCCGAGGCCTATCTTGAATGGGAGAAGAAGGTGGAATTAGTTTTCGAGTGCCACAATTACTCGGAAAGCAAAAAGGTGAAGTTAGCTGCTATAGAATTCTCCGACTATGCAATAATATGGTGGGATCAACTCACGTTGAGCCGAAGACGCAATGGAGAACGTCCCGTGTCTACATGGGCGGAAATGAAAGCAATAATGAGAAAGCGTTTTATTCCTGCTTACTATCACCGGGAGTTGTATCAAAAGCTCCAAAGCTTAACTCAAGGCCAACGAAGCGTGGAGGATTATTACAAAGAAATGGAAGTGGCCATGATCCGCGCCGATGTGGAGGAAGATCGAGAAGCCACCATGGCTCGATTTCTCGCCGGCCTTAACCGAGATATCGCAAATATCGTCGAACTACACCACTATGTTGAGGTTATTGATATGGTCCATATGGCCATAAAGGTCGAAAAACAACTAAAAAGAAAAGGTACGTCACGAACTTTCTCTAACACTTCTTCTATGCCTAGGTGGGGGCAAGGGACCAACAAACGTGACATACCAAGCCGAAACAAAGAAGTAAGTGGTGCCACCAAGTTCAACAAACCGATTGCCGAAACGAGTAAAGGAAAGATGGAAGCCCAACCAAGTCGATCTCGAGACATAAAATGTTTCAAATGCCTTGGAAGGGGCCACATCGCGAGCCAATGTCCAAATCGGAATGTGATGTTTGTTCGAGACGATGGCGAGATTGAATCTGAAAGTGAACAAGAGAAGGAGGCCATTGAACAAACCGAAGATGAAGAAGATGTTGAACAAGCCGAAAATGGAGAAATATTGGTGGTAAAGAGAAGCCTTACTTTGCAAGGTGCCGAAAACGATCAACAACGCGAAAACATTTTTCATACGCGATGTCAAGTGCAAGGTAAGATTTGTTGCGTTATAATTGATGGGGGAAGTTGTACAAATGTGGCAAGTTCAATGATGGTGGAGAAACTCGGATTGGCCACCATTAAACATCCCCATCCGTATAAACTCCAATGGCTTAACGATGGTGGAGAATTGAAGGTAACGAAGCAAGTGTTGATTTCGTTTACAATTGGGAAGTATCAAGATGAAGTTATGTGTGACGTCGTACCAATGCATGCGGGGCATCTTCTTTTGGGGAGGCCTTGGCAATTCGACAAGCGAGCGATTCATGACGGATATACAAACCGATACTCTTTCAAACACATGGGACGAATGGTGACGTTAGCTCCATTATCACCGAAACAAGTGTATGAAGATCAACTCAAAATGAGGAGTTCGATTGAAAAATCAAAAGAAATCGAGAGAGAGCAAAAAAATGAAAAGAATAAAGAAAAGAGTGAAGAAAAGAAGAAAAACAAAAAGATGAGTGATAAAAAAAGAGAGAGTGATTCAAAAGAAAAAGAAACGAGTGATGAAAATGAAAAAAAGAATTTGTTTGTAAAAGAGAGAGAAGTTCGAAAATCGATGTTATTGAAACAACCATTATTGGTTCTTTTGTACAAGGAGAGCTTGCTTGGCACTAACGAATTTGATGATAAGTTGCCCTCTTCTATTTTGTCTGTGTTGCAGGAATTTCGAGACGTATTCCCGGAAGAAATCCCGAGTGGGTTACCACCTATTCGTGGAATCGAACACCAAATAGATCTTGTGCCGGGAGCTGCGATTCCAAACCGACCTGCTTACCGGAGCAATCCTGAAGAGACGAAAGAATTACAAAAGCAAGTAAATGAACTCCTTGAAAAGGGCTATGTGCGCGAAAGCCTTAGTCCATGCGCCGTGCCTGTTTTGCTTGTCCCGAAAAAGGATGGAACGTGGAGGATGTGCGTGGACTGCCGTGCTATAAACAAGATAACTATCAAGTATCGTCATCCTATACCACGATTGGATGATATGCTTGACGAGCTAAGTGGCGCAAGTCTGTTTTCAAAAATTGATCTTAAGAGTGGTTATCACCAAATACGGATGCGTGAGGGTGATGAATGGAAGACTGCGTTTAAAACGAAGCATGGGCTTTACGAATGGCTCGTTATGCCATTTGGCTTAACGAACGCCCCAAGCACGTTCATGAGGCTTATGAATCACGTTCTAAGACCTTTTATTGGTAGATTTTGCGTCGTATACTTCGATGATATATTAGTTTATAGTAAAAATTTAGATGATCATGTTTTACATTTGAAGGCTGTTTTGGAAGTATTGAGGAAAGAAACTTTGTATGCTAATTTAAAGAAATGTGAATTTTGCACTAACAAGGTTGTGTTTTTAGGTTTCGTTGTTAGTTCGGAGGGCCTTGAAGTCGATCAAGAGAAGATCAAGGTGATCCAAGAATGGCCCCGTCCGACGAATGTCTCCCAAGTCCGAAGTTTCCATGGATTAGCAAGTTTTTACCGTCGATTCGTGCCAAACTTCAGCACCTTAGCCGCACCCTTGACTGGAGTTATTCGTAAGAATTCCAACTTCGTTTGGGGAGAGGAACAAGAAAAATCCTTTTTGAAAATTAAAGATTGTCTAACTCATGCACCGTTATTAGCTTTGCCTAATTTTGATAAAACCTTCGAGTTAGAATGTGATGCATCAGGTTTAGGCATTGGAGCTGTGTTGATGCAAGATGGACGGCCTATTGCCTATTTTAGCGAGAAACTCAATGGTGCCGTCTTAAACTATCCGACTTATGACAAGGAGCTCTATTCGTTGATTCGAGCCTTAGAGACGTGGCAACACTATCTTTGGCCCAAAGAATTCGTCATACATACCGATCACGAATCCTTGAAGTACTTAAAGGGTCAACACAAGTTGAATAAGCGGCATGCTAAGTGGGTAGAATTTCTCGAATCTTTTCCATATGTTATTAAATATAAAAAAGGTAAGGAAAACGTAGTGGCTGATGCACTATCTCGAAGGTATGCGTTGTTAAATATTTTGGATGCTAAGTTAATGGGGTTTGTATTTCTTAAAGATTTATATGTCAACGATGCTGACTTTAGTGAATTCTTTAGGTTATGCGCAAAGGGAGCTTACGAGAAGTACTATCGACATGATGGGTACTTGTTCCGAGAAGGAAAGCTTTGTATACCCCAAGGTTCCGTACGAGAAGTGTTGATCGAAGAATCTCATAGTGGAGGATTAATGGGGCACTTCGGAGTTGCAAAGACGTTAGCCATGCTCAACGAACATTTCTTTTGGCCTAAGATGCGACGAGATGTCGAACGGTTTTGTAATCGATGCATTGCATGCAAACGGGCTAAGTCACGAATTAAGCCCCATGGTTTGTATAAGCCATTGCCTATTCCGGAAACCCCTTGGTCTGATATCTCAATGGATTTTGTGCTAGGTTTACCGAGGAGTAAAAATGGCCGAGATTCAATATTTGTGGTTGTAGATAGGTTCTCAAAAATGGCTCATTTTATAGCCTGTCATAAAACTGATGATGCCGTGAATATTGCTAATTTATTTTTCAAAGAAGTGGTCAGGTTGCATGGCATGCCTAGGACGATTGTGTCCGACCGAGACGCGAAGTTTCTTAGCCATTTTTGGAGGACACTATGGGGGCGCCTTGGAACGAAGTTGCTGTTTTCAACCACTTGCCATCCGCAAACGGACGGCCAAACCGAAGTGGTCAATCGGATTTTGTCTACATTGCTTCGAGCTATCATCCGGAAAAATTTGAAGGCTTGGGAAGAATGTTTACCACATGTGGAGTTTGCGTATAATAGAGCTATTCACTCAGCTACCAAATTTTCTCCTTTTGAAATCGTTTATGGTTTCAATCCGTTAACACCATTAGATTTAATGCCATTGCCTTCTAACCAATTTGTGCATGTAGATGGAAAGCGTAAAGCTGATTTCGTCAAGCAATTGCACCAACGAGTTCGAGAAAACATTGAGGCAAGGACCAAGAACTATGAACAACATGCTAACAAAGGTCGTAAACGAGTTGTGTTCGAGCCGGGAGATTGGGTGTGGTTGCATATGCGCAAGGAAAGATTTCCTATGCAACGACGATCTAAACTACTTCCGAGAGGGGATGGACCGTTTCAAGTCCTTGAACGAATTAATGACAATTCTTATAAATTGGACTTGCCTGGTGAATATAATGTTAGCGCGACTTTTAACGTTTCTGATTTGTCTCCGTTTGATGCAGATTCCGATTTGAGGACAAATCGTTCTGAAGAGGAGGGGAATGATGTGAGCTTGCCTACGAACCAAATGGAGAACGAACAAGAAGCTATTAAGCTGCCCATTGGTCCGATAATGCGAGCTAGAGCTAAACGATTTAAAGATGCTATTTTAGCATTGGTGGAACGGATTGAGGAAAATGAAAGCAAAGAGCTTAAAGACGAGCTGAATATTTTCAACTTCTTTGAAGTTGAAATTCGTTCTAGCTAATTAAATTGCTGCTGGATTTTAAACCAATTAAATAAGCATTTAATTAAGTCTTATTACAGCTTATTAATATGTTTTTATTTAATATAAGTGTTTAATATGTCTTAATTTAGTTACATTAAAGATGTCTTGATTTCATTTAGTTTGTCTAAATTATTACATGTTTTAAATCTGTTCAACCGAATTTGTGTCATGCTTTATTAATATTTAAGTTGTTTCAATGTTAAATTAGGATGTTCACATTATGTATTTACTTAGTTCAGCTTAATTTGATTGAAATTAATTAAGTTCATGTGTGTTTTTAGGTACAGCCGAATTTGAAGATTCATTGGACAGATTCATGCATGAAGATTCAATGGATGTGAAGATGCATGCATGTTGGGTTCAACGCACCAAATGATACATGCATGGACTATATTAAAGATGGTGTGCTGATTGTTGAAGTTCTCTAAGTGACCATTCGGCCAAAAGAGATGATTTTCCATTCTCCAAAGCTGCCATTTATTTCCTTCACATTGCTGGGTACATTGTGGCTATTCGGTTCATGATGTTCACACCTTATGGTCATTCAAAACCGTCCATTCACACTTCCAAATGACTGTTCAAGTTGCTAATTAATGATGGTAATTTTTCAGCAATAGTTGCTTCATGAATGACCCCATTATGATCATTGATCGAACCTAGCCTATTCATGCACATCCAAGATGTTCAAGGTGCATTTTCCCATCTAGAAGATGACCATTGGAGCTCTCATTCAGCCGAATCTACATGGGCTAATAATTTTGCATTCATGCTGAATTTTAGTTCATTGTTTACTTAGAAACTAAGTCTTGAATTTGTCCATTCGGCTACTAGTAGAAAGGCTATAAATAGTTGTTGAATTTCTTGTAAAAGGACTTTTTGCCAAATTTCTGAATGAAATATAATTTTAGTGAGAAATTCACTCTCTTTATTCTCCAAAGCTCAAATTGACTTATCTTCAACGAGTGGCGTCAATCTGACTTTGTTCGAACTTATCACCCATTGGTGTGGCGTTCTTCATACCGTAGGTTCCTATTTTGCTAAATAGAGGGTCTCGGTTTTTATCCTATTTCCATTTCTTTCTTTGAAACCTTAAGCCCGGGTCCTTATTTGATAATAAGGGTTCGATCTTGTTTCATCGAATTACCCAGCAAACAACAATCCATTAAACTCCTTTGTTCCTAAAGCCATCCAACTTCAAACACCAAGACTTGAACTTGATTCAATTCCGACACTACCTAATTTCGATCGGGAAAGATTACGACTCGTCTTTACATCCGAAACGAGCTCGTATCAGTTTTGACATGTATTGAGTATGTTTGATCGTGTTTTGAATAGGTTAAAAAAATGGTTTTTGAGTTGCTTAATGCCCAAGCAAGTAGGAAATGGTAAACTTGTTGTTCAAGATACAATTTAGGTTCAGACGGCCAGTCACACGGGCGTGTGAGGCCATTTTGAGAGTTACACGGCCTGGCACATGGGCATGTGGCTTGGCTGTGTAACCCAAGTCAGTGAGTTACATGGGCACGAACACGGGCTTGGACATGACCATGTGTCCCTATGTCAAAAGTTACACGGCTTGAGACACGAGCGTGTGTCTCAGCCGTGTGAGTCACACGGCCTGACCACATGCCCATGTAAGTCACATATTTATAAAGCTACAATAGGGCTGTTGTTTACCAAGAAGAATCAAATGCTGTCACACTCAATCGGCTGTTTTGTTTTGACATTAAAGGGTGTGCATTTGGTCACTTAAATTGCTAGTGCTTAAAGGGAATGTTTTTGGTGGATAATGAAGCACTCAAAGCTCATGATGGTGGCTGTTCAAATGGACCAAGAGTGACTCTTCAAGTGTAATCAATTACATGCACTCAAAGCTAGTTATGGTGCACATTAAAGAAATGAATACACAAGTCTTTTGACATTCGATTTAAGGGAGATGAAGGGATACCAAACAACACATTAAGGGTTCATTAAGTAAACAATAAAGTGAAGAGACATGTCTTTTCATCTACACCAGAATCAAGTGAAGAGACATGACTTTAAAAATGAAATTAAAGTTTCTTAAAAACCTTAGTTATTTTCTGGAGGTGAAAAGTTACAAATAGGCATTTGACTAGTCATAATAGTGCTTATAAATAGATTGTAAGAAGACATTATTTTGAAGATGACTTTTTTCTAAGTATATGAACTTTTGTTCTTTGTGAGAATTCTACTCTCATTGTTCTTTTTTGGAACTGATATGACTTATCAAGCATAGCTTGTGGCATCTATCATTTCCTTTGTTTGCTGAACTTATCACTTTTGAGTGTGGCATTCGTATACCTTTGGTTCTTATCACCATTGATAGCGGGTCAAGGTTCTTTGCTATTTTCCTATATCGTCATTCACCTAATAGCTACTTTGAGACTCGGGTCAACAATCTCTATTGTTGGTTCATTCTCTGCCCTTAGCCAAACTTTCCATTCGTTGTTAAACCTATTTCCCTTTTAAACTTTTTTTTGTAGCCTTTCTTCTATTTTGTAGAAACGAACTTAGCCTTACTCAAATTCAGGAACGGGCAAACACATACGACTCGAATCCATCCGAAACAAGTTCGTATCAGTTTGTCATTGGGGGCTGTTATAATTTCAAGGATAAGTCTATGGACGTTACCTAGGTAGAGTTAGAAGCATTTCAAGAAGGCTTAAAGTTGGCTGAAAAATTAAAAGTTGCCTAGCTAATTGTGGAATCTGACAGTGCTACGTTAGTCAACACGGTCAAAAAGAGAATGAAGGACATCACTATTTTGGGTCAACGCATTAGACAAGAGTGTGAAGCCTTTAAAAATTTTGATTTGGTCCAAGTTAATTGGGTTAATCATAATAGTAATAAAGTGGAAGATTCTCTTTGTAACTTAGCCACTAGGAATAAAAATGATTTGTATTTTGATATGGATTATCCATTGCACATCCATAACATTATTATACAGGATGCAATAAATTGAGGTTGACCTCCGAGTTGTGTTTGTTTCAAAAAAAAAGACACCAACAACATTCATGATATTTTTGGCACACAAATAGACCATGGAGTGTTCTTAAAGAGGCAATTGGTTATGGAATTTGTAATCACTCCTTTGTCCATTGCTATTCTTGAACAGCTCCTTGGAGAAGATGGAGAGGCTATTGAATTTTAATGATGCATATTGCTCTCCTTTTATTGTTGTAACAGCCCCTTGTATGTAACCAATTCCAGCTGAATAGTCACATTTATCACTTTGTAACAGACCTTGTACATAACTGATTCCAACTAAATACTCACCTACAAGCATTTATTAACAAACACATTAAAACACATTTAAACACAGTAAACTTAATAAGCTTAATTAATAAAATGTAAACACTTAATTTAATAAACTGTAAATAAACATATTTAACAATAAGTTTTTCTAGCAGTTAAATAAACTAAGATAAGCATTTATTCCAACAATTAATTAACTAAAATGAGTTTTAAAAAAATAAAGTCCAACAACTCAATTATTAACTAAGATGAGTTTAATTAAATTAAAGTTTAGCTTGTAATAAATTTCAAGGGACGCCTATTGAGCTGGTCCAAGCATGATCAATGGATTCAGCTACTTGCTCTCCCCAAGCTTGATCAACATAGCTTGCTAACCCATCTTGAAACCTTTTAGCTCGTGACCGAGTTATAGGTCCTTGTGGTAGCTCAACGGGTTCAGTGGTAACTTCCTGAGCTAGGGTCGTATCAGAAAGATTGGTTGATCAGCTAAGAGCTAAATTCAATGATCGTTCATTGAAAATTGAAGAGTGTATTCATCAGCTCCCAAAATGCATGCACAATCGGGTGCATTGTTTCTCATTAAATAGCTTCAATGAATTTACAAGGTGCATAAATTGTCCAGCCGCATATTAAACAATCTGTTAAGGCAAAATAAACACTTGGTTAAAGCATCAATAGGACAAATTAAACATTAAAAATTCTGACTTAAAACATGCATTGATGTTGTCCCAATTAAGACACACTTAATAAACATAAATCAAACATGCATTGATGCTGTTCGAATTAGGACACACTTAATAAACATGAATCAAAGTAAATAGTAGGACAAATATTAATGCTCTACAATCTAGGACTCAATTAATAGACAAAACACATAGACATGCAATAAAGCTGTAGGAAAATTAAGCATAGTTAAAATATTTGAAATAATTAAAACGTCTAATTCTTAGTAGCTAAGTTAGCTAGCTAAGTCAAATTCAGCCCGAAGTAATTGTAAATGTCACTTGTTGAACCATCCAACACATGATTGACAAAACCCGTTGTAGCTTCCTCCCAAACTCATTCAACCAAAGTTGAAACTGCCTCTTTGAATCACTTGGCTCGGGCTCCAGTGATAAGTCTACTAGGTAGCTTGATTGGATTCCGAATGGAGTCGGTTGAGTTGGCTGAGTCTTTGGGCGATTCATATCATCCCCCCTCTTCAAGGTGATTTTTCCTTAAATCTTCGCCTACATCAAAAGGAGACAAATCAGATACGTTAAAACTCGCGCTTATATTGTACTCACCTGGTAGGTCCAATTTATAGGAGTTTTCATTTATTCGTTCCAAGACTTGGAACGGGTCATCTCCTCTTGGGAGTAACTTGGATCTTCTTTGCGCGGGGAACCTTTCTTTGCACATATGAATATAAACCCAATCTCCCAGCTCAGAAAGAACTCACTTTCGCCCCTTGTTGGCTCTTTACACATATTCCTCAATTCTCTTTTCAATGTTTTGCCTTACCTTCCGATGTAGTTGCTTCACATATTCAGCTTTCCACTTTCCTCTACATTCACAAGTTGATTAGAAGACAAAGGAATTAGATCAAGAGGCATTAATGGATTAAAACCATAAATAATTTCAAAGGGAAAGTGTTTTGTAGCTGAATGAATTGATCGATTGTAAGAAAACTCTATTTGGGGTAGACACTCTTCCCATGACTTCAAATTCTTTCGAATGATGGCTCATAGTAGAGTGGATAGGATTCGATTGACTACTTTGGTTTGGCCATCCATTTGGGGGTGGCAGGTTGTGGAAAATAGCAATTTGGTGCCAAGCCTTCCCCACAAAGTCCTCCAAAAGTGACTAAGAAAGTTTGCATCTCGGTCGGACACAATGGTTCTTGGCATGCCATGCAATTGAACTACTTCTTTGAAGAATAATTTAGCTACATTCACGGCATCAACGATTTTATGGCTAGCAATGAAATGAGCCATCTTAGAAAACCTATCAACTACAACAAAAATAGAATCTCTTCCATTCCTACTCCTTTCTACAGGCAATGCATCGCTCGCAAAGCTGTTCCACGTCTCGCTTCATCTTCAACCAAAAGAAGTGTTCTTGCAGTGTGGCCATGGTTTTTGTTACCCTAAAATATCTCATCAATTTGCCACTATGCTCCTCATTTACTAAGACATCTCGGATGGATCCTTGAGGAATGCATAGGTTTCCTTCTCGAAACAGGTTGATACGATCATGGCTTAAGACTCGCCTAAAGCTATCGAAGAACCCATGGAGCTGCCAATGGGCCAAATCACTCGCGCTCATGCAAAGAGGTTCAATGATGCTATTGTGAGCCTTATAGACCGAGTTTAGGGTGAAATTATTGCTGGACTTATCAATCATTCATGGAACTACAATTCGAGCGTGTCGTGCAACCTTCTCCAAGCTCAATTTAGTTTACTTTAGCTTAAAGTTCATTTGCTAGAATAAGAGAATTAATTCAGTCTAGCTAGTTAATTAGTTAATTAAATTAGTTAAGTTTCATAAATATTTCATGGTTTAAACATCAATAATTAGAGTGTAAATGTGTCAAAATCTAGACATTTTAAATGTGTTTTAAACTTATTAATTCTGTCCAAATTCATACATGGTTATTTTTGACCTATTAATCATGCTCATTTTTGGACAGAATTAATTCATATTGAGAAGTTAGATTATTAAATTTGTATTAGTCTATTACATCTTTAATTGTGTGTTTAATCAAGTGTCTATTATTTTCTACAGGTTCAGCTGAACATACATGCATTTGGAGCTGCTGTTTGCTCTCTCCTATGCATCTTTTCGTGGCAACCAACAACCAAGAGCTACCTTACTTAATTCAGCAGCTGAATAATTTCAATTCACACTTTATTGACTACTCATTTCGGCTGTTAACATAGTTGGTGGCTGTTCATGCGCCACAACCAACATTAATTCAATGTTGTTCATTCAGCTACCTAAGGGAGATTCAATTCATACTTAACACCTTAGCTGATAAGGAACTTGCAAGATTCAGCTAACCTTCAAAGTGCATTCAGTTGACTGTTCGGGAATGGCAATGGCCATGGCTGGTGGCGTCTTCAAGGGCAACAACATTCAAGGAATTAAAGCTTAAATTAATTAGCTGCTAGCTTAACCAAGCTGAACATGCATTTGACAATTCGGCTAGCCTTGTAAAAAGCCTATAAATATGTGCTTCAAATCTTGCATTCAGAACTTTTTGCACCTATATGAAACTTAAGCAAATCGTGAGTTATTCAACTCTCTTTGTTCGTTTGAGACTTGGTTGACTTATCTTGCTAAAGTTTAGTGGCGTCAACCCGATTCTTCTTTGAACTTATCACTTCCAGCAAAGTGTGGCGTTCAACCCCTATACCATTTGGATCCTATCTCTTTAGATAGAGGGTCACGATTTTGTCATTTCAATCAAGCTATTGTTAAATGTTGACATAGGAGCCCGGTCAATATTCATTTATAATATTGGTTCACCCTTCAACCTTAATTTTTAATTTCAACTTATCCAAATTGTCCATCCAAAATTTCCCTTTGAAAACCGACCAGCTTGAAACCCATTTCGAAATTAGCCTTCAATTATGGTACTTCTTAATTTACGATCACGAGTTTGCATCATTTGGTATCAAAGCTAACCAAATTGAGTAAGTAATTTCATTTTTGAAGCTCCTGGGATCGAGTAA
Source organism: Gossypium hirsutum (assembly GCF_007990345.1). Classification (NCBI taxonomy): domain Eukaryota; kingdom Viridiplantae; phylum Streptophyta; class Magnoliopsida; order Malvales; family Malvaceae; genus Gossypium; species Gossypium hirsutum. Next base: position 35,082,701 of record NC_053437.1, read on the forward strand.
AAAAAAGAAAAAACGTGATTGTAATTGTAAAATATAAAATGATGCGATCTTGGCCGCATCATGTTTCGATACAACTCGACGACCTTAGAATTGGCCTAAGCTCAAGGGGCCCAAGTGCAAAATGAAGCTTAATTTCAGCTCAATGAGCTCAATTCTAGCTTCTTCAAGCTCGTCTAGTTCAACCTAGGCTCATTTAGCTTAACTTCAACACATTTTTAACTTGCTGGAATAAGTATTTAGTTGCTCGAATAAATTACTCATCTTAGTTATTTAAGTTGTTGGAATAAATTGCTCATATTAGTTAATTAAATTCATCTTAGTTAATTTAGTTGCTGGAATAATTTATTGTTGCATGTGTTTTTAGTTTATTAAATTAAATTAAGTGTTAAATGTGTTTATTTACAGTTTATTAATTAAATTTATTAAGTCTAATATGTGTTTAAATGTGTTTAATGTGTTTGTTAATAAATGCTTGCAGGTGACTATTTAGTTGCTTATTAAGTTTAGTGTGTTTAAATGTGTTTGTTAATAAATGTTTGCAGGTGACTATTTAGTTGGAATCAGTTAAGTACAATGGCTGTTACAAAATGTTAATTGTGACTATTTAGTTGGAACCGGTTACATACAAGGGGCTGTTACATCAATTAAAGGAGAGCATTATACATCATTCAAATGAGCTGTTACATTATTTAAAGAAAAGCATTATACATCCTTTAAATTTAGTAGCCTATTCTTCTTCTCCATAGTGTCTATTTGGCTATCCAAGGGAGAATTTAAAGCTCTTCCTAAACTCTTTGGCTGCTCAAGAATGAAACCTAAGCATTCAAGATCATTTAATCAGCTGAATTGGAATATTAAAGTTGTTGTTACTTAGGCCAGGAATTTCAAGAGTTTGTGCTTAATGATTAAGTTAATTTCAGCTCATTATTAGCTCATTTAAGCTGAATAATTGTGACTTTTCAGCTAGGCCTTATTTAGCATTATAAATACTTGTAATCAGCTCATTGTAAGGGACTTTTTTTGCTGAATTTATGTTAAAATTGAAACTTTTGATATTTCCAATTCTCGTTCTTTTTGGGACTGAATTGACTTATCAAGCTACCTTGTGGCGCCATTCCCTTCCTTTGCTACACCGAACTTATCACCTTTGACATGACCACACCCTGAAGCTCAACAAGCTCTAATTGTGACCCCATTGAGCTCCCAAAATGACCCATGACTCGAGCTCAAGCTAAGAATTTTCACGAAGTGTTTCATATTTATTAATCCAACTTTGGAGTGAAAACCAGTTCGTTGTTGACGGGGAAGCTCAAGCCAGCTAATACGAGTCACAAAGGCCCAACCCAAGCTTAAGAAGGTGATGGGCTCAAATCAAGAAAATCAAGATTCACTTTCTTGTTTTCAAGAAAATCAAGAAATCAAATCTTAGCTCAATTTTGCTGTTCGGAGCGATTTGAAGAATCAAGAAAATTAAGATTTCAAATCTTGGAAATATTGGGCCAAGAAACCGAATCTTGCAGCCAAAGCACGTTGGATCTCCATTACGAGCATCAACGACCCAATTTCGGTAGGAGATGATGGATCACAAGCCCAAATTCTTAAAGGCGAGGCCCAATAAGCAAATTCCCAGCCCATCAAGAAATCCATACATATTTAGTTGAAAATCAGGCCAAAATGTCAAAGGGCCCAATTTGTAAACATTTTAGTTGTTTAAGTTAATTTTTAAGTTTTAGGAATATCACATGTTAAATTCGGCCCAAAACAGCCCAATAGGATGCATGGCCGAATTTTCCTTTGTTTTTTTAATTGAGTTTAAATTTTTTAAGTTTTTTAATTAGATTAGGATTTGTTGGAGGCCTATATAAGCATTGGCCAGCCACCCGTTGTAAAGATCTTATTATTATTTTTCTATCAAATTTTAGATTTGTTGAGTGCAGAATTTTCTTTGGGGTTTTCTCCAAGAATTCTCTCTTGAGTTTTCTTTAGAAGTTGTTTTAACAATCTTTTGATTGTGGGAGCCATCTTCAACCTTCTTCTTGCCATCGATATTCTTTGGAGGGGGATTAGAGCCGTTTGAAGAGATTTGTGAAATCTTTCGGGATTTCAAGGATCTTTAGGACTTCAATTTACTTTCTTGTTGTTCATTCTTTTCTTTTAAATTCTGTTTATGCCGATTCTTTTGATCTAACTTGTTTATTCTTCTTGTGAATTTCCAGCCATCTTTATTACTCAAAAAGATCGATCGGTACTCATTCTTGGTAGCCAAATTCAACTAAACTTATCTTTTCCAATTAATCTTGTCGAATTCTTCTTGTCAAAACTGACTGTTTTAGGTTGCTGGAATTTTGGGAAAAATCAAGTTGCTGGAATTTGGGGCTTTATTCATCGGTTTAGTTCTTGGACAGATTCGGCTTGTTGAAAATCAATCTTGGAGATCGATTTCGTGTTTTTGTATTCCGAAGACATCTATTCATATGATCTTTGATTCTTTGCTGTTCTTGATTGTTTTGGGGATCTTAATTTCCAGATCTGATTTGTTTTTAATCTTATTCTTTGTTTTGATTTCAGATCTGTTCGATTAGAGCTTTCGTAGGAGTTTCATATCTATCGAAAGATATTGCTGTTTTCGATTTCTTTCTTTACTTTTCTTTGCTTATACTTGTGTCGATTTCTCATCTAATATTTTGCTATTCTTGTTTGTTTTCCAGCATTGATTAAACTCAAGATCTCATCGTTTAAGTTGTTCTCCTATTGGCAGCACCCATTCGAACCCAAAAATCCCCAATTCCTAGGGTTTGGCCGATTGGATCTCTTTCAATTTGGGAAACAATTGATTGCTGGAAATTGGACATTCTTGGCCGAATCAATTCCTTGGCAGATTCGCATCTTTTCTTTCTTCTCAATTTCGTTTGATTCATCGATTCTATTTCTTTTCTTCTTGCTGCTCTTTTAATTGAATTTGGGAATTTTAAATTCAAATCTGATTTGGTTTAATCTTAATCTTTGTTTTTGTTTTCAGATCTGTTTGTCTAGGACCTTTCGTAGGAGTTTCTCGTGACTTGGCAACTCGATCTTGGTCTGCGCGCACCTCTATATCATTTGGTATCAGATTTTGGGCATTTTAGGTGTTCTTGGTTAATTTCTAAACTGATCTCAATTTTTTTTAAAGCACAAACAACAGTTTTACCCAAAAAATTGTTCGAAAAAAATTCATTTAAGTGGGTAAAAGTTGTCCAATTGATCTGAAATTTTACATACATATTTTTGCACTATGATTGAATATAAAAAAATTAATCCTGCAAAAAAATCAGTCAAAAAGGTCAAAAAAATCAAAAAAGACGAAATTCAATAAAAATTTAAAAAAAGATTCAGCAGGTTGAATTTGGTGCCCAAAATTTCCAGATCAAAAATTCAATATATAAGGACATTCCAGATTTAATTTCGTGATTTTTCGAGATCGGGAACACCTCGAACGAAGTTGTCAAGTTACTTCACAGTTTTTCGGGTTTTCTGTTTTCAGCAATTTTTATTGATTCTTAGCTGTAGGTTTTCATTTGTTTGCTTTTATTCTTCCGTTACGTTATCTAACACCTTCTTGTTTCTTGTGTTAGTAGGATTTACACGTGTGCACAACTCCTTCCTCGGTGCAACACGAATCACTTGGTGTCTCGTCAATTTTTGGCTTCCTAGTGCAAATTAGGATTCTTTGGTAGTTTGGTTCACACTCTCTAATTGGTTGATATAAACTCTGATAAAGAACTCACAAGATTGAATTCGACCTCATTGAGAATTTGATTTTTCTTTTTGAGTGATTAATGGTGAAGTTTGCTAACTTTTATTTTTGAGTGTTGAGTGTTTATTTTTTACAGGTTTTGAAGATGTCTAAAGGTGATAATAATGATGCACTTATGAATGTCCAACAACAGTTAGACGGACATACTGCTGCAATCACACAAATAAATGCTACACTTCAAGCATTGAATACTACTTTGAATGAGGTACAAGTGAATCAAAAACATCAATATCGAGATCCAATCAGGGAAGATAGGAATAACCAGCCCCATAGGCACGGCCCTCGACGTGTCCCTAGAATGGATGATGATTTTCATGATCGTGGACAACCTTCTTTGGCAAAACCGAAATTCACAATTCCCCAATTTCGTGGTAAGAATGATCCTGACGCTTATTGTGAATGGGAATCTAAGATTGAACTCATGTCTCGGTATTATAAATGTCCGGATGATGAAAAGGTAGTGTTAGCAACACTGGAATTTTCTGATTATGCATTAAGTTGGTGGACTCAACTTGGGGTAAACCGCCATCGGAATTATGAAGGTGAGATTTCGACATGGGATGAGTTGAAACAGATTATGCGTAAAAGGTTTATTCCACCTCACTACTATAGAGAAATTAAAACAAAGTTGAGAAGACTTATCCAAGGTAGTAGGACGGTGGATGAATATTTTAAAGAGATGGAGATGCTCATTCAGAGAGCTAATGTGGAGGAAGATGAAGAAACAACTATGGTTCGATTCATTGATGGTTTGAACAGGCCGATAGCTAATACATTGAGCTACAAACTTACATTGATTTGGAAGAAGCAGTTCACAAAGCCATTGAGATCGAGCAACAATTAAAGGAACAAAGGTTTGGGTCCTTCTCTACTTCACAATATTATCGAGGTAACAATTCCAATTCTGATTTTAAGAGTTCAAAACCACCTTTTGTTACTAACAAGTCTTCTTTGAGTAATGGAAGTAAACAATCAGATTGGAAAAAAGGGGCTCCTGCTAAAACGCAAACACCTTCTAAGCAGTCCAATTTAGGTGATTCGAGTGCGAAGAGGACTCGTGAGATTGAATGCTTTAAGTGCAAAGGGCGTGGTCATTATAGTAGAGAATGCCCTAACACGAGATTACTTCTTCTAAAAGATAACGGTGAGTACACTTCTGACTCTGATAATACAGATCCAGATATGCCAGAACTTGTGGATGACAGTGATAATGGCGACGAGTAGGTCGAACCACCAAAGGAAGGGGACTTTGCTAATTTTCAATGCCTTGTAGTTCGTCGAACCCTTAACATTCAGATGAAAGAGGATGATAGCCAAAGGGCCAATATTTTCCATTCTCGGTGTTTTATTAAAGGTAACTTATGTTCACTCATTATTGATAGTGGTAGTTGCTCAAATGTGGTGAGTAGCTATTTGGTTGATTCTTTAAAGTTGTCTTGCACCAAACACCCTAAGCCATATCACCTTCAGTGGCTTAATGAATGTTCTGAAGTTAAAGTTACGAAACAGTCGTTGGTCACTTTTAAACTCGGCAATTATGAGGATGAAGTATGGTGTGATGTAGTCCCAATGCATGTGGCACACTTGCTCCTTGGACGACCTTGGCAATTTGATCGTGATGTTACACACCAAGGTAAACTTAATCGATACTCCCTTGTATTTAAAGGTAAGAAATTCACTTTTGCTCCTTTAAATCCTACTGATGTATATAAAGATCAATTGAGGATGATAAAATTTTGTGAGGGGGTAAGGGAGAAAGAGCAAGTTCAAAAGACAGAGAAAAAAGAGGCTAATAGTAGTGGAAAAAGTCAAAATTTAAAAAGCCCAAAGGTGAGTGAACCCTCTAGTGGTAAAATGAGCGGAAAAAATCTTTTGGCAACAAAAAAAGATGTGAAGAGAGCCCTACTTAATAAACAGCCTTGTATCCTTGTGAGGTTTAGGCAAAATTATTTATCTTTATCTAACATTAACGAAAATCTGCCTAGTATATTTCAATCTCTTTTGCAGGATTATGAGGATGTTTTTAGTGAGGCCCCTAAAGTTTACCACCTTTATGAGGGATAGAACATCAAATTGACTTAGTACCCAGAGCTTCAATCCCAAATCGACCAGCCTATAGATGCAATCCCGAGGAGACAAAGGAATTGCAAAGGCAAGTGGAGGAATTACTAGACAAAGGGTGCATTCGTGAGAGCCTAAGTCCTTGTGCTGTTCCTGTCTTATTGGTGCCAAAGAAAGATGGTACGTTTCGTATATGTGTTGATTGTCGCCCAATCAACAAGATAACGGTAAAGTATCGACACCCAATCCCTAGACTTGATGATATGCTTGATGAATTACATGGTTCAATAATATTTACAAAAATTGATTTAAAAATCGGTTATCATCAAATTCGAATGAGGGAAGGGGATGAATGGAAAACAGCTTTTAAAACAAAATTTGGATTGTATGAATGGTTAGTTATGCCTTTCGGCCTTACTAATGCACCTAGTACATTTATGAGATTAATGAATCATGTTTTGAGGCTACATTTGGGTAAATTTGTAGTAGTTTACTTTGATGATATTTTAATTTACTCAAAGTCATTAGATGATCATGTTTTCCATGTTCGAACCGTTTTGGATATTCTACGAACTGAAAGATTATTTGCCAACCTTGATAAATGCACATTCTGTTGTGATAAACTAATATTCTTAGGTTTCATAGTTAGTGCTCAAGGTATTCATGTCGACGAGGACAAAGTTAAGGCAATTAAGGAGTGGCCGACTCCTAAATCGGTAACTGAGGTGAGATCTTTCCATGGTTTAGCCAGTTTTTATAGACGATTTGTGAAAGATTTCTCTCCTATTGCTGCCCCATTGACTGAAGTTATAAAGAAATCAGTGGGTTTCAAATGGGGTGAAACCCAAGAAAAAGCTTTTCAAACTCTAAAAGCTAAGTTATGTTCTGCTCCTTTGCTTAAATTACCTGATTTTGCTAAAGCTTTTGAACTTGAGTGTGATGCTTCAGGAATTGGAATCGGCGCTATTTTAATGCAAGATAAGCAACCTATTGCTTATTTTAGTGAGAAATTGAACAGTGCACAGTTAAATTACTCGACTTATGACAAAGAACTATTGGCATTAGTTCGTGCACTTCAAGTATGGCAACATTATTTGCTGCCTAATGAGTTTGTCATACATACAGATCATGAGTCTCTTAAATGGTTAAAGGGACAAGGTAAGTTGAGTAAAAGACATGCCCGATGGGTAGAATTGATGCGATCCCGGTCGCATCATGTTACGACACAACTCGATGCTACCGAGATTGGCCCAAACTCGAGGGGCCCAAGTGCAAAATGAAGTTTTTAATTTCAGTTTGTCAATTTGGTAGCTGGAAAATAAGGACTTTGATTCATTAATTTTTAGTTATTTTAGTTTGTGTTTTTCATTATGTCATAGTTTACACATCATTAATATGTGTTCTGCATTTAATAAAGTCATGCATTATGTAACTTTCATGTTAGTTAAGTTTGCATCATTAAATTAAGTCAAGTTAGTTTAATTATGTAACTTTCATGTTAGTTAAATTTGCATTTCAAAACCATGCATTTAAGCATCTTAGTTTAATAAATGAGTTGCTGGACATTTATTCAACTCATCTTAGTTTTAATTAATAAGTGTTTTTGTTGAACTTTATTTAATAAGTGTTGTTCTTAATTAATCTAGTTCCTAGGATTATTTATTGATGCATGAGTTAAGTTCATTTAATTATGCTTCTTTAATTAAACTAGTTGCTGGAATAATTATTGCATATATGTTTTAGTTCATTTATTTAAGTAAGTTTAATGTTTGTTATTATTAATAAGTGTTTTCATTTGTTTAATAAACTCATTTTAATGTGTTTATTGCAGGTGACTTTTTAGCTTATAGTGGTTACAATTCAAGGCTGTTACACATTTAATTAAGTGGTTGTTCAAGTTCTTTTGAGTTACAATTAAAAGGGCTGCTATAAAGGGAGCTTAAAATCATTAAAGGAGTTTTTAAAGAGCATTTTATCCCCTTTAAAATTCAGCAGCAACTCTTCCACTTCCAGCCGTTTTTGGAGCTTTCAAGAGAAATTAATCAAGCCTTTGAATGTCATTAATGAGCTGGTTAAGAGATGGTGACTATTCAACTAGCCAAGGACAACTCAAGAGTCATTGGACAACTCAAGAGTCATTTTCTAAGCCATTAAAGACATTCAAATCAGCTGAATTAAAGTCATTTTATGGAAGGAGTTATTTGGTTCAAAGAATAAGAAAAGACATCAGTTTTTATGGCACATTAAGTGGATGTTTTTGACCATTCGGTTACCTTGTTTTAGCATTATAAATAGATGTAATTAGCCATAGAGAAGGAGAACTTTTTGCTGAATATAGATGAAATATTTGAATTGTGAGCTATCCAATTCTCTTTGTTCTTACGGAATTGATTTGACTTATCAAGCTTAGCTTGTGGCGTCTATCCATTTCTTGTTTTCGAACTTATCACTTTCATAGTGTGGCGTTCATCATATACCAAGGTTCCTATCATTCTTGATAGTGGGTCTAGGTCTTTTCTTTATTGTTTTCCTATACTGTCATTCACCTAAGAGCTACTTTGAGTCTTGGGTCAACAACTTCTATTGTTGGTTCATTCTCAGCCCTTAGCCAAATTTTTCCATTCGTTGTTAAACCCATTTCCCTTTTAAACGTTTGTTTGTAGCCTTTCTTCTATCTTGAAACAAACTTAGCCTTACTCAAATTCACGATCGAGCAAACACTAACGACTCGAATCATCACAAAACGAGTTCGTATCAAATTGGTATCAGAGCTAGCAAATTTGGAGTAAGAATCGACGTTGTCGGCATTACGGTATAGTAGTTTCTCGAAAAAAACTCGAAAAAGAAATTCAAAAAAAAATTCAAAAAAAAATTCAAAAAAAAATTGGTTTCCGTTCAAACTCAAGAGATTGGATATGAAAAAAAAAGAAGAAGCTAGTTTTGAAATTTTGTTGTTGTTTGCTGCCCAAATTATAGTTATTACTACCTTCTACTATTTCGCCACATCCAACCTTTCATTTCTTGATTCACGCCTACTTTCCTTTATCCTACAATATTCTTACCAAGCCCAAACATCAAGGTTGTAAGCCGACCCACAACAACTGCTTTTAAGTTTAAATAATTCCTAAGAACTTAGAGAGAAGGAGTGAGTGGAAAGAGGCAAGAGAGTGGTGAGTTTATTCGAGAGTATAAAAGCCAAGTGTGTGAGATTTCTTTGTGAGTGGATAGTGAGATTCTTTGTTGTGAGTTCTTAAAAAATGTCACGAAGTTTGGAAAAAAATTCAGACAAGGGAGTTGGATTCCGTCCTGTAAGAATTGTTGGAGGAAGTGTGCCAGATTTTACACTCCAAGCCTTTACGCATGAAATGGACCATCTATTTGATCGAAAACTCAAACCCATCAAGAAACGATTGGATCGTGTCGAAGAGCGGAGTCATCGAGCAAGAACCCAACGGGAGCAAATTTATCCAAATGGAAGGACGGAAATGAGATCATCAAGGAGACGAACATTCGACGAATATGTGAAAAGAGACCTTTATCCAGATTCCTATTCTTCAAGGAATTTAGGCCGAAATAAATCCAGCTATGAGTTTGAAGCCTATCAAGGTAACGAACGAGAAAGTACAAGTCATTCTTCGTATGCATCAAAGTATTCATCTACGGAAAAATCCTTACGAAGAAGTGAATGTGCTTCGTATAAGAACTCATCCATGGAGGTTTATTCACGAAGAGTTGATCGTGACTCTTATGAAGATTCTTCCATTTCTTTCCAAGGAAAAGTCTATTGTTTTGATTCTTTTGTATTATCTCCATTTTGTAATAAAGTTGAGAGAAGAAAAAGAAAGACGAGAGAAAAAGAAACCGAAAAAGAAACGAAAATTAAAAAAGAGAAAAAGATTGGAGAAAGAAAAGAAAGAGTGCGAGAAACAAGTGTTGTTGAAAATGAAAGAGAATTGATGAGTGAAAGTGAGTTTTCAACAAACAAAGAGATTGTGGAAAAAGAAAGAGAAGTTGAAAAAGAAACGAGTGGAAAAGATGAAAGTCAACAAGAAAAAGCGAGGAATGTTTTTACTAACCAATCTGCAAGTTGTCCTCATATTGTTTCTTCTTTCCAGGTTTCTAGAGATTCAAATGACAAGTTTCAACTTCATTACCTTCCTGATGAGAGACGATTCCATTTGATCGAAAAAGGTAAGGTTCAAGCGCTTAAAGGTAAGCAAGGTAAGAAGTTTTTAGTCAATGAATCATGGCAATCAAGTTTGAAAGTTGTTGATAAATTTTCGATAACTTGTTTTAAAAAGATCTCTTTATTTTGATTTGGTTAATTGTTACTCGCTATTTGTGGTTGATAAATTCGTTTTAAGTGGAGGCATGAAGAGTTGTTCACTCAATAAGTTTTATGTTGAAAAATCTTTTGATGTTGTTCGATTAAATCCACAAATACAAAATCTGATCATGTTTGATAAAGAGCTTTCATGTGAAACGCTCAATCTGTTTGATCATGATGGTAATGAAAATTTTTTAACTCTTAGTGTGAGATCTTCGTATATTTGCATGAGATTTGAGAGATTTGATTGTTCAAATTTATTTTTGCCTACATCTTCTTTATTTGGCATGTGTGATGTCTTGGTGAAAGTGAAGTTTTTGTTACGTTACGGAACGACCGATCAAAACCATGTTTTTAAACCCGGAGCCTATATTCCTAAGTTGACGTCAAGCGAAGGTGAGTATCAAAATTGTATTTTGAATCAATGTGTTGACCCCTTCTATTTGCTTCAAGTTTTATCTTTATTTAGTTCGAAAACCAAACATGTGAATTTCGTTGGCTTGCCAAGTCAAAATCAAATTTTTGATTCTAGAGGTTGTTGTATATTGTTGCTTAATGGATTCGAACATGTGTTGCATGATTTTAACTTTAATGTGCTTCAAGTTCTTCATAAGTTACTAGCCACAAATTTTTCTGGTCAAACTGAAATGGTGAACAAAAACTTTGTCTTTGATCCCGATGAATGCTGTTCCATATCATTGCTCAAGGGATTTGGACCATGGAATTCTAACTTTCAAAACTATAATCTTCAAATATCTTGTGAATCAGGTTTGTTTCCATTGAAGAAAAAGGTAATACCAATTTCTATTTTTGATCCCGGCATTGATTCTTATGTTGTTCTTTTGAGTTTATTTGCTCAAGTTGTGACTAAAATCTTGGAAAGTTCTTTTGTGTTTAACCTTCATTGTGTCACTAATTTGTTTTATTGTTTTGTAAGTGGCGTTGTTAGGTGGTACCATCCTAAAGAGGGAGGGCATGCAAATAACCTACTTTCTTGTTGAGCCGTATATGATTCACACGTTCTTGAAAGTGACTTTGTCAGGTTTATGACCAACGAGGTTTGTGACCTAGAGAGGTTTGTCGCGAGCAAATGGCCCGATTTGAGGACAAATCGTTTTCAAGAGGGAGGGTATGATGCGATCCCGGTCGCATCATGTTACGACACAACTCGATGCTACCGAGATTGGCCCAAACTCGAGGGGCCCAAGTTTCAAATGAAGTTTTTAATTTCAGTTTGTCAATTTGGTAGCTGGAAAATAAGGACTTTGATTCATTAATTTTTAGTTATTTTAGTTTGTGTTTTTAATTATGTCATAGTTTGCACATCATTAATATGTGTTCTGCATTTAATAAAGTCATGCATTATGTAACTTTCATGTTAGTTAAGTTTGCATCATTAAATTAAGTCAAGTTAGTTTAATTATGTAACTTTCATGTTAGTTAAATTTGCATTTCAAAACCATGCATTTAAGCATCTTAGTTTAATAAATGAGTTGCTGGACATTTATTCAACTCATCTTAGTTTTAATTAATAAGTATTTTTGTTGAACTTTATTTAATAAGTGTTGTTCTTAATTAATCTAGTTCCTAGGATTATTTATTGATGCATGAGTTAAGTTCATTTAATTATGCTTCTTTAATTAAACTAGTTGCTGGAATAATTATTGCATATATGTTTTAGTTCATTTATTTAAGTAAGTTTAATGTTTGTTATGATTAATAAGTGTTTTCATTTGTTTAATAAACTCATTTTAATGTGTTTATTGCAGGTGACTTTTTAGCTTATAGTGGTTACAATTCAAGGCTGTTACACATTTAATTAAGTGGTTGTTCAAGTTCTTTTGAGTTACAATTAAAGGGGCTGCTATAAAGGGAGCTTAAAATCATTAAAAGAGTTTTTAAAGAGCATTTTATGCCCTTTAAAATTCAGCAGCAACTCTTCCACTTCCAGCCGTTTTTGGAGCTTTCAAGAGAAATTAATCAAGCCTTTGAATGTCATTAAGGAGCTGGTTAAGAGATGGTGACTATTCAACTAGCCAAGGACAACTCAAGAGTCATTTTCTAAGCCATTAAAGACATTCAAATCAGCTGAATTAAAGTCATTTTATGGAAGGAGTTATTTGGTTCAAAGAATAAGAAAAGACATCAGTTTTTATGGCACATTAAGTGGATGTTTTTGACCATTCGGTTACCTTGTTTTAGCATTATAAATAGATGTAATCAGCCATAGAGAAGGAGAACTTTTTGCTGAATATAGATGAAATATTTGAATTGTGAGCTATCCAATTCTCTTTGTTCTTACGGAATTGATTTGGCTTATCAAGCTTAGCTTGTGGCATCTATCCATTTCTTGTTTTCGAACTTATCACTTTCATAGTGTGGCGTTCATCATATACCAAGGTTCCTATCATTCTTGATAGTGGGTCTAGGTCTTTTCTTTATTGTTTTCCTATACTGTCATTCACCTAAGAGCTACTTTGAGTCTGGGGTCAACAACTTCTATTGTTGGTTCATTCTCAGCCCTTAGCCAAATTTTTCCATTCGTTGTTAAACCCATTTCCCTTTTAAACGTTTGTTTGTAGCCTTTCTTCTATCTTGAAACAAACTTAGCCTTACTCAAATTCACGATCGAGCAAACACTAACGACTCGAATCAATCACAAAACGAGTTCGTATCAAATTGGTATCAGAGCTAGCGAATTTGGAGTAAGAACCGACGTTGTCGGCATTACGGTATAGTAGTTTCTCGAAAAAAAACTCGAAAAAAATTCAAAAAAAATTCAAAAAAAAAATTCAAAAAAAATTGGTTTCCATTCAAACTCAAGAGATTGGATATCAAGTTGAAAAAAAAACTTCGTGAAAAAAAAAGCAGAAGCTAGTTTTGAAATTTTGTTGTTGTTTGCTGCCCAAATTATAGTTATTACTACCTTCTACTATTTCGCCACATCCAACCTTTCATTTCTTGATTCAAGCCTACTTTCCTTTGTCCTACAATATTCTTACCAAGCCCAAACATCAAGGTTGTAAGCCGACCCCCAACAACTGCTTTTTAAGTTTAAATAATTCCTAAGAACTTAGAGAGGAGGAGTGAGTGGAAAGAGGCAAGAGAGTGGTGAGTTTATTCGAGAGTATAAAAGCCAAGTGTGTGAGATTTCTTTGTGAGTGGATAGTGAGATTCTTTGTTGTGAGTTCTTAAAAAATGTCACGAAGTTTGGAAAAAAATTCAGACAAGGGAGTTGGATTCCGTCCTGTAAGAATTGTTGGAGGAAGTGTGCCAGATTTTACACTCCAAGCCTTTACGCATGAAATGGAGCATCTATTTGATCGAAAACTCAAACCCATCAAGAAACGATTGGATCGTGTCGAAGAGGAGAGTCATCGAGCAAGAACCCAACGGGAGCAAATTTATCCAAATGGAAGGACGGAAATGAGATCATCAAAGAGACGAACATTCGACGAATATGTGAAAAGAG